>NC_046194.1:16856188-17159219 GCF_011004875.1 Balearica regulorum gibbericeps
TTAAAAATAATCAATATTTAATTTTTGCCTGGTACTTCACAAGTGTTCTTCCTGGGGGTTTCCCACAGAATTTTCATTAGCTAATGAGGCAATTCTACCACGAGAACGTTAGTCATTAGAGCGGTTTAAGTAATAAAGAAGCATCTAAATTCGTACTGATCTTAATAGTTATTTCTGTCAAACAGATGGTCTATTGTTCATGTCTACACTTCCCTGACTTCTTAATTGCTAATGTACATGCTACTACTAATTGTACAGTACTAGTAACCTCTGTACTGTAATAAATAGGTCAAAGTTTCTTTCAGACCTTAAGAGTTTTGGTTCTTATGGTTGCAGCTTAATGAATCACCTACCAGCCACAGCGCAGCTTTGTATCACACAACAGACCACAGCCACTGGAGAAGTAATTTCTTTGCCCTAACATACAAAAAGCCACAACACTCAGCTCTGCAAGGAGGGAGGCTTGCACTCCGCTGAGCTCTGAACAGGGCCCTGGGCAGACAGCAGGAGGTGGTGAGTATGCCACTGCAGCTGAGGCTGGGTTTTTCAGGTCCTACATCTTGTTCCTTCACTCCTCCGTGGTGGCAGAGAGGGCCTGTGACCATACACATCTGCTGTGTTATAAGGGCTGACTGGCCATCATGTTATCTTCTCACGACACGGAAAGAAAATGAGCTTGTTGGACATGAAGGACACATACTTGAAAATATTGTTGAGCTGCCACTTTACTTTCAACATTTAACGTTTGTAAACCAAGCATCAGAAGAAAAAGCAGTTAAAAAGCTTCCCTGAGGAGACCAGGGAGCGAATAGAACCAGCAAGAGAAATAGATGCTAAAAGCAACAAGTCTGTAAGGCTCTTCCAGCACACGGGCACTTTACCAGAGATGCCCTTCGCAGTGCATTTCCCTACCTGAGCCACATCTGGCCGCAGAGCGCAGTACTCCACAGCTGTGCGCAGTCATCCACCCGCGTCGGGCTGCTGCCAGGATCACTCAGTGGAGTCATTGTTTGCACTGCGCCAGAGCAGCAGTGCTAGGTTGAAAAAATGTGAGGTAACTTTCAGAGACACATACATTTGCAATTCATTACTTCTTTTCACAGGCCTGGCTGCTTTTCAAAGAGGTTTAAAAACCAGATGTGGAAAATAAGATTGCTAAAATCATTTGGCAACTTAATAAAAGGGTGCTGCATGTTCCCAGGGTAGATTTGCAACAACAGAGCACAACAAACACATGAGAAAATGTTTTCAGGGCAAGGGGGGAAAGCTTCAAGAATTTAGCATCATAGGAGAATGAAATATAATGTTTTGTTTATGTGATTTGGGTTTTCCATAAAGTATTTTTGTCTATCTTCATGTAAACATTTTCCAGAAGTTTAAATTCTTATTTTCTGTAGGGGAAAGGATCAATCTCAATTGCACGAGATTTCAGTTGTGAGTCCTGTTTACGTTGTCTTGTCTCATTCCTAGAAGATTAGGGGCCATAATATACATTCACAATACTACAAATAAGAACAATATGAAAATCACAATTGCTATTAATCTAAAACTAATTTGTAAACTGTGAGTCAAATGGGAACAACAATGCAAAAATCAAGAACAGAAAAAATCTCCAACGGCACTTGCTGTCAAACACAATGAAAAATCCTCCTTGGCCAGGCCAGATAACGGTGTTTCCAGTACCGTGAGATCCACCCTCGGTTCAACCAACTCTGTTTGTCTACACAAGCCATGACCCGCTTCTCTGCCTCTATTTGCTATCCCAATACTTTGTTATATTTTTCTTTCTCTAGATGTTTTTTCTGAAACATCAAACACAATGTGGAAACACATTCTAGAACATAAAACAAAAAATGATGGTAAGAAAAGATATTATTACAGGTGACACTGGGGACAAAAGAACAACATCAACTGAGAAAAACAAAGGCAAACCAACTAGAAAACCAAACCCAAGCTGTTGCTTACGGCCAAGCTACAAAGACCGCTCTCCCAGACAGCAGTAGAGATCCCGTTATCTGCACTAGGTACCACAAGAATGGCAGTCGCATTCGAAAATGCAGCGTATGAAATAATCCCGCTCGGCAAAATAAAGGGCTCAGCCCTCAGTGGGTATAAATTGGCAGAGCATCACTGCCACCTCTGCGGCCCCATCTGTTCAGGCAGAACGGGAGACAGAAAACCATGAAAGCAAACTCAGACGCGCACAAAACGCAAGAGAGAAGAAACGGAATCCACGTCCTGCTGGAGAAAGGCTGTGGTGATCCCGTCAGAGACCTGGCTTGCCTTGATCCTCATGGGCAAGGTACAAACACTTGGTATTTAGAGAACAGCCTGAAATGGTAATGCTTTCTAGAGGTATTTTGCATGCCAATTAAATATTCTAAGTTTATATCAAGATTATTGTCACCTATTTAATGGCTCATTGGTTTTAGAAGCCATACCAATTTTCTCCTTCCTTTCCGTTGAGTTAGTTACAGTAATGACTAACCATAAAAATTAGATAACATGCTGAAATGTGATTTAAAAACATCTGTGCATTCGATATCTCTACTTTTAAGTGGGAGACGAGTTAATATCCCTCTGCCTTATTCCACATCACCACCTTTGGCCTATGTGGCTCCAAAGACAAAGCAAGACCAACTGAATTACACCAAGCATGATTTAAACAAACAAATCCTAGAAACTCTCAGCTATTTCTTCTATGGTCTTTTGAAGCACCATGTAAATACACAATCAAAGAGTCCAGTGTTTTTTCTAGCTCAACAGCTGAAGAATTGGTTCCCAGGGAAAGGCTCCAGCCTTCTCTGGAACCGTTTCTGAAAGATGCCTTGGAAACATGCCTGCTCCAAACCATCTCTGTGCCTGTCTCCGCACCCTTCCTTCAGAACAGGTCAAAAAATCACACCGTCCATTTTCCATCAGATGAACAAATGCACAACAGCTGATTTTTGCAGCATCAGATCCACTTTCACATTTTTATTTAGAAAAAATAGAAAATATCTGGAAAATGCAAACAAAGCACCACTTCTCTGCATGTATCTAGCAGTACGTTTCAATTTTTCATTTCAAGTAGATGTTATTCAATCCACTAAACTTCTAAAGGAAATATTTTAAAGAAAAATGAGAGAAATATAAATCTGAAGAACACACTGGAAGTTTACTCAAATCAAATACTCCAATAGAGAATAAAAAATCAGATTTTATTTAGCAAAGAAAGTTCTTACTGGTTTTTAATCTTATGCAGGGCACAAAAAAAGTTAAAAAAAAAAAAAATCTTTAAAACTTTTTTCCCCATAACAGAAAAAATGCTCTTTCAAACCAGGTTAGCAAATTTCACCTCTTTGATTCCCTTTTTCCCTTGATCATGCTATTGCTTCTACCTGCCTTCTGAACCATTGTTTCCAAGTATTTGAAGAATAATATGGGGTTTATGGGCCATACAGAGGCATCGTGCCCCTATTTCTTCACAGCGCTGGCTATCCACCCTCTCCCCAACCCAGGAGGATTGCATAGGCTCGTGTTTGCAGGGAATGTGCAATTCAGGTTTTCAGCTGCATTTCTAGCCAGTGTAGAAAACCCCAAAAAATTCAGTTGCAGCTGACCAGAAAGGAGATCACCAGCACTTCTGAGGTGCTGAAACCACAATTTCACTTTTTGTCTGTTAGAAGGCATTCCTTTTCTTTTGAAATATGGCATAATTTTTTCTCAAAAGAGTGCAGAGAGCACTGTGTGTAACATCTCACCCAGCAAATAGATCCATTCCCCCGTGGACACCAGACACTCCACGCCCGTAACACACCAGCACTTTAGTGTCCGCCTTTTGGCACACAGTTATCTCACACCACTGCTTTCACTCTGCAATAATCTCAATGCTTATTCCTTAAAAAAAAAAGGCAGCATCTTTTTGTCCTTGGTTACTTTTTGCATATTCTTGTTGAGATACACTACCCTGTTTCTTTAACTCTCAGTATTTTTATTGCTAGATAACATGGGTGACCTTTGGGCATCTGTTCAAACATCTTTGAACACTTTTCCAACTCCCATCTGTGTCCTTTGTGGCACTCTCTCATTTGATTTCATGTAATTATTTTCACAACTTCATCTGTCCCACTAAAATGTATTTGTAAAATTCATCTTAGCAGCGACAGTAGATCCAAATGATTATTCAAAAATGCTCAATGGGTCCCCTTTGTTTTGCTCTGTCTCCTCTCAGTACCTCAGGGCTGCAAATCGCCTGGACGTGACGTCTCTGAAACAAAGCGTGAGTAGTTTTGCAGAACATCATCAGTTCAGAGCACTGAACATCTCACACCCCAGCTCTGACTGTAACATATCAGTCACTGACACCACGAACCCTTCCCAACCTACAGATGCCCCATGACAGACTTGCAGAAAACCCATTTACAAATGAGCTACAGGCCAAAAGCTACTCATTAAAATAATTTGGCAAACGCTCTTCAATGAAACTTAGAAGAATACAGCTCTGCACTCTCAGGCGTTTCACATGCCCCCCAACCAAACCCATTTGATAAATGACTAATTATCCTAAGCTGCATTAAAATTCAATCTTGATTGTGATTATTACTGATTAAGTACTACTCAAACTCCACACTTCAATTCAGGACAATATCTGTGATTCAGAAGATGAGCAGAGTGCCCATTGTTCATGGCAGCATTAATGCACACTCCAGCCACGACAACAAAAGTGGGTTCTAACTTGACACCTACAGTTTTTCAAGCAACTGGGCTTCATTATTTTCACAAAATTGTTCAGCAATATTCACAATTTGAAAATTATTTTTGAGTGTCTCAGCCACTCTTTAGTTCTGTTTCTTCTAAAGCAGTGAGCCAGTTCCTACCCCGTCTTTAGGTTCATACACACATGTCAGTTCTCCTGTTCCCAGGCTCTTGGGTGAAAATATTTTGATCCTTTCTTTACCCTTCCTTTATTCTTCTGCTGTGACTGGTATGTTCTAATTCCTGGAACTAATCTGTGTTTTAAAGCCCTGGAGCTACCGGCAGGGAAACCTATAATTTGCAATCTCCAAAATGTCTGGAAGGCCAAGGACTGATAACTCCCTATAACTGAGGAACTTCATTGCAGCCAAAAGAGCTGACACCACTGCAAAAGTGGACTTATAAAATGTAAAAACAAAGCAATGGCAAAATTCACAGCAAATAAAAGCAGAGGATGTGGTCCCCACATGTGCCCATGTTCCACATTGACCAAGGGCTACATTCAGGTTATGAGGGTGAAGGCCCACAGGGAATACAATCACAGAATAGTTGATGTTGGAAGAGATCTCTGGAGGTCATCTGGTCTAACAGTAGAGTAGATTGCCCAGGACCATGTCCAGATGGCTTTTAAGTATCTCCATGATGGACACTCCACAACGTCTCTGGGCAGCCTGTGCCAGTGCTCTGTCACCCTCACACTAAAAAAGTGCTTCCTGATGTTCGGAGGGAACCTCCTGCATTTCAGTTTCTACCCATTGCCTCTGGTCCTGTCACTGGACACCACTGGAAAGAGTCTAGCTCTGTCCTCTTTGCACTTTCCCTTCATGTATTTATACACAGTGGTAAGACCTCCTTGAGCCTCCTCTGATCTAGGCTAAACAGTCCCAGCTCCCCCAGCCTTTCCTCATGTGAGATCCTCCAGTCCCTTCAACATCTTTGAGGCCCTTTGTTGGACTCTCTCCAGTATGTCCGTGTCTCTCTTGCACTGGGGAGCCCAGAACTGGGCACAGTACTCCAGGTGTTGCCTGACCAGTGCTGAGTAGAGGGAAAGGAGCACTGCACTTGACCTGCTGGCAATGCTTCTCCTAATGTAGCCCAGGTCACCACTGGCCACCTTTGTGGCAAGTGCACATCTGCTGGCTCATGGCCAACTTGGTGTCCACCAGGACCTCCAGGTCCTTTCCTGCAAAGCTGCTTTCCAGCTGGGCAGCACAAACTGATGGATGATTAAAGCTGAGCTCAAGGCTTTCACACGTGAAAGGGTATGTACTCTGAACACTGCAAATGAGCGTTTAGTTCAAAAGTAAATATTTCATTTTGCTCATAGCCCGACCCAGATGGTCTGGGTAAGAACAGTCCCAGCTTATTGAATCACCTGCATTTTTGGTAAGACTTGTAGTAAGCTCTTTATCAGCCACTGTTTGCCTGCCTTTAAAATGTATATGTAGCCAAAATACTTGTTCATGTTGAAGAATGAATCCCCCTACTGTGTTTGTTGGATATTGGTCTTTCATTACCTGTTGTACATCATGTAGATAAAATTAAATCCCCTGTGAACAAACTTCTTTGCAAACGTGAAATCAAAGCAAACAACATTAAGTTGAAACACAGCTGATAATGCAACATTAATTTCATTGCAAGGAAGAGGTTCAATTCTTGGTGTTTGATTTTCTCTGAATAATAGATAGTACCTATTTACTAGACCTAGGAGTAAATAATTTTTCCAATTCTCTACTGGTAAAACACAGTAGCACATAACAGCACGATTTTGCTGTATTATTAAAAAGAGGGTCAGTATTTCAGTAACATTCTTGTTATCAGTAGGGTTACTCAGCAGTCATGAAGCATAAGCTGAACATCCTGTGATTCTGAAATGTTAAAACGTATCATTCCAATCATTTTTCCACTCCTTGGTAAGTACCACCGCAACTCAGATTGCAGTGTCAGCTGCCTAGATAAGGATTATATAACCCAGGGAAAAAATAGCACGAACATCTAACTGCAAGTCAGCATGAAAATAAATGACTCAAACATGGAAGAATTCAGATTTTGAGACTGGCACTGCAGGTCACGTCTAGGTCCATTTCTGTGCAAAAAATACATGTTTATTACCAAATTAAAAAAATATTGGCATATAGATATATTTCATTGAAATGTTCAGCTCCCAGACTGTGGTGTCATCCAAGAAATAGTAGGAATATTATCAACCAAGAATAGAGTTTTGGTAGCTCATAACAAAATTGCAGTGCTTACAGTTTGTCCAAAAAATAACTGTGTAGAAAGGAAAGCAGTCAAGGGACAGCCAACACAAGAAATAAAAGTTGGAAATCCTGCAGTATGGAGTATTAAAAAATGGAGACAAATTTGTTTTGAGAGGAAATTGTTCACAAATGATATGAGACATTCTCAAGCCGCAGCATAGAACAGACAACTGTTTCCTCTGTCATAAAATACTAGATATTTTCAAATGCATATAAAAAGCAAATTTTAGAATGAGACAGGAAGCTGCTTAAAAAGCCCCAAACCATTAGGATTAACCTGTGAAGCTGGTTATCGATATTGGTGAAAGCTCCAGAACAAAAATTAGGGCAGGGTAGTTGCTTACACTGAAAATAAGATCCTGGGCTCCACAGAGGAATTAAGTGCCACTGTCACAAATGATTTCAACATTGAGTCTTTGACGCATCAAAAAACAGTTCAGTTTTGCCTCCTCTGTAAATAGATCACTTTTGAGAAGGGAATGGAGAGTTCCTTGAAAATGTTACCATCGGTCCCAACCCTGTTATCACTTGAGCACTCAAGATTCCTTTCTCATGGAAACTATCCCATTAAGCAATATGCTTGTCAGTCTAAGTACCACTGGTATTTAGGTGTTTTCAGAACTGGAGGTTCAAGAGAACAACTGTATCTAAAAATCTATTGTTCTGAGCCAAGTGGGCATCACTGCTGAACCTTCCCAACAGCAGCAGCATACCCCAAAAGCAACAAATTGGCTGGTGAGAGAGATATACAGGAAGGTTGAAAGAGGGAGAGAAGAGAACCTCAAAACCTCTTTGCCAGGAGCAGAGTAAAGGAAAAAAAAACAATGGGACAAGGAAGATGAAATTAAGGTACTGGAATTTAAACAGAGGTGCGGATGGATGGAGAGACTGAAAAGTGCCACCTTCGTGCGGCAATATTTGTTCAGGGAAACATAAAGCGTTTACAGAAATTCTAATGGCTGTATTTAGTATTTGGATTAACCTTGTCCCCTAGAACAGTTTTACACTGTCATGTGCGGGCTGGTAATGTTCATATCCAGACTCATTGAGCTAGACTAAGTAGCTATGCTGAGCTGTAAGCTGGACGGGTAAGCAGGGGTTAACAGGCACGAGGGAAGAGCAAAGTGGAAAGTAAGAGACTTGAGGTGGACCCTGAAGGGACCAGAGATGCAGTAAATGGATTTGAGTAAGATGTTCAAGTCTTCAACTTCGTTATGAGCTAATGAAAATCTAATGTTGGGTAATTCACTGACAGCAATGTAAATCCTTCCAAGAATGAGGGAGAAACAGAGAATGAATAATTTGCTCTGAGTTTTAAATCAGCGGGGAGTTTTCTCATTCATGTCCTGGTATATTGGGAAATGTCCTGCTCTTCTGATCACTGCAGCTGGGTGACAGGTCCCTTGGAGGGCATTAGGGAGCTGGGGACTTCCCAGCCACAGGTAGATGGACTAGTCTTATCAAGAGCTTCTGGAGCGTATAGAGACAAGAAAGGCAAAGGCATATTTAGGGAGCAAGAATAAAGGAAACTACCCGAGTGAAGCCCAAACTACTAGCACTTTACAGGCCTAAATGACATGTAACACTAAATACACTAAGAGCCTCTCACAGAACTGGTGGGCAGGATCTTATCAGACACTGCTCTGAAGGGCAAATAGGAGCACAAGAGCTAGCTAATCTTCAGAGATTACTTGCACAGAACACGAGCACAGCCCATCCCAAAGTGCAGGAGCCAGCATGGCTGAACAGAGAACTCCAAACTGAGCTGGAAAGCAAAAACCAGCAAGGTCAGGGCAGGGATGGGCTGTCCAGGAAGAGCACAGAGGTATCGCCCAGGCAGGCAGGGAGGGAATTAGACAAGCTGAAGCCTTGTGTTCCTTCCTAAACTCTGGGATTGCTTTCCATGGGAGCGTGCTGAAAGTCTAAAAAAGTTCAAAAAGAGCTTGGATAAATTTATGGAAGAAGAGATGCCATAATGACTGTTACATACAAAGGCAACCCTTCCGATTTGGGAAGTCTCCAATGCACAAGTTGCTTATGCCTAGGAGAATATTCTGGAAAAACTGCCACACATGCCATCTGCCTTCTCACCCTCGTCCACGTCCATCCATTACTGGCCACTGTCACAGATGGAACACTGGGCAAGTGCAACCTGTGATCTGGCACGGTACCGTCATCCTTACGTTCTCTGGTCTCTGCTCCACTGCGCTGTACCTGTACATGCTAGATTCGTATTTACTCACCTTTGGAGGTCAGCCCCACCTTCCAGCATGAATATTTTAAAACAAAGATGACAGGAATTAGCACAGAACATCTCTGTTCTCATGTTGAAAAAGCATCAAGATCTGCTAAGATAGAGTAGCATGCCATCTGAAACAGTTTTTCCTCTGAAGCTGTTGACCTACTTTGTTAGCTATACAATTTCTTACAAATTTACTCTATTATAACAGCTGTGTTCATGCTGTCCTAGTGTCAGCACTTCTATTCTAAACCCCATTTTTTACACACTTCCGTAATAACTCAATTATAAAACTTGGGTAAAATGTGGCTCTCCACAAGCGTTTTCTTCTTCAAAGTATATTTGACCATCACAAAAATGCACTATTGCAAAATGTCAAATTGCCCACTTGGGGTCTGATTTGTCTGCCAGAGCGTAGTGGGACTTTGAGTGTGGCTGGTGAAGACATCTGAGCCCATCTGTGCCATGTGAAAACACAGATCTGCTCTTGTCATTGACAGGCTGATGACAGACATGCGGTGTGTGGCCCTGCATTGCTTTTTTGTGTTCCCTTGGTAGGTTTGCACAGAGCCCTGGCGCCCTGCGGGGCAACAGAGAGCTGGTGAGGAGTGCTGCTCTGCAGTCAGGTACCTGACAAAACCATGGGGTACGATAAAGAGGGAGATCTTGGAAGCGCATAGCGCTGAATGAAGGGGAGATTTGGTCGGGAAAGGAGCAGCACAGGAGAAACCAGTGTAGGGAGGGAAAGAACAAAAGGAGAAGAACAGGCAGTTCGGTTTCCTATGCAGAGCCAGTACGCTGTCAGTAGTATTCTTGCAGTGCAGCAGCTGGGAACAAGGGAGAGGGACCCAACAGCTATACAGACAAAATGGGAAGACGAAATCTATCTCCTCAATTCAACTACAGCCAAGGTTTGGCTTTTCTAATTCCCTCCCTGCCTGGGTGCTCTCTCTGTGCTCCTCCTGGACAGCCCATCCCTGCCCCAGCCTCGCTCCTGGCCCTTCCATAAGTTTTCCCTATTCCATTCTATCCTTTCTGATAAAAAGGCACCAAAACCACACAAAATATTCAAGGTGCTGGAACAGCATAGATCTATATGGCGACACAATGATGTTTCTCCAGTTTGTTCCCTATTTATCTCCTAATAGCCCATAATGTTCTGTTTTCTATTCTGCCTGCTACTGAGTCTAGCACCCACGTTTTCACAGAGCTGTCTGCTATAGACCCAAGTCTCGCTCCCGTATAGTGACTGTTTGCTTAGACATGTCATGACAGGTAGCACAGACTCTCGGATGCTACATTCACGCAGCCATACTAGCCATCTCCTGGAAGCGACACTATCATAACATGGGACACAACCCTCCCCAGCCCAGGGCTCCCGTCACGCAGTCCGTGGCGCTGGCTGGACATGTCCTGAACAGGACACGACAACTGGGCAGAGGCTCCGCCTGCACTTTTTCCGCAGAACAGTTTCTCCAGCGATGTCCCCACCTGCCAGCACTGAACCCTAAAGGTGCTAAGCTCCAAAACTTCACCAAGGCTGAAATAAAATCCTTCCTCAGTACACCCATGCCCATCCATCTTCTTTCTCCCCTGAAGTGGAATATACAAGGTAGTCCCCACACTGGAGAGTCTCTTCTAGATACAGGACTGCTGCCACTGTTAAAGACTTATGACTTTCCAGCCCAGACTGTATGTTTCCCTTCTCTGGACTCACTTCTGTAAATCTCCAGTCACTGGGCTCCAAACTGCAGTAGTTTGGTTTTAGTAAAACCATCAGAAAATCTTAATTCAGGAAATGGGCAAATACTAAATAATTACCATCTTTCATATAAAATCCATCTCGAAAACTTTTTCTGTAAAAAGATTTTTTATGCACAAGTGATGTCCTACTGAAATAAACAAAATTCCGTGTCTGCAAAATTAGGCATGGCCATGTCTGGCAGGATTGTGCATTACAGTGTTTCTCATTGACTTCTTACAGTAAGGAATTTTGCTATATATTAATCTTGATAAATTACCAAAATTAGATTAAATTCTACAGTTCATTTTAACACACCAAAGAAAACCTTTTAGCTGCTCCTAGCTTCTTCAGATCCGATGATCAAGTGAAAGAATTCAGCTTTAGCCCATCGGTGGACTTTCCCAATCGTTACCTAAGCACATATGTGACAGCTGTCAATTCAGAAACCATTTATCACAACAGAAAGATGACAGGAAAACACTGACTAGATATGACAGCAATGGCAAAAATTTGTTAAAGCAGGCATCCCTGTAGGAAATCTTTCTGCACTACAACAGATGGCCAGTAGTTAGAGGAAACCATTAAAGCTTGAATTGTGGAAATTGGTTAAATTTTTCACAGCAAAGGGTAGCAGATAAAAATAAACAAACTTCACCAACCTGCCAGGGAGAGCCAGTCCTTTTGTAGAGTGCAGGTAACTATCAATAGCACAGGTAAGGCACTAGATTTTACAGGCACACTGCTATATTGTATAATGATTTTATAATCGTTGTATCATTTCCACATACCACACAGACAATACAGTCACACAAGTGTCATAATTGCATAATTACTACATTAATACACGCAGGCAGCAATTATGCAAATACTACAGCTCCGAGCTCCAGGAGGGGAAGCCGACGAGGGTGCAGCCCACAGGGCTGGTGGCCGGTGCCCCGTAGCCCCCCGAGCACTGCCCAGCCCCGCAGCATCCCCACCGCCGGCATGTCGGCTGTGGATCTGCCAGGGAGCCCAGGAAGGTGATGGGCATGTGAAGGGTGGGATTTTCCTCCTCTAATGCTTTACCAGGAACTGGAGAGACATTGTACATTCAGCTGTTCTGGAATACACCAATTCACCTGAGATGAGGTGTGACCCATATGAAGATACAGACTTTCCTCTACATCTAGGAATTTTAAATTTCTCAAGAGAGATATAGAATCACAGAATGGTTTGGGTTGGAAGGGACCTCAAAGATTATCTAGTTCCAACCCCCCTGTCATGGGCTGGGACACCCTCCACTAGACTAGGCTGCCCATATTGGCAACATACAAATACTGTATTTGTATATACAAAATATCAGCAAAGATTGACCCTTAAACTGATCAGCTCCAAAGTTCATATCCTTTCAGACCAGTCCTTTATCCAGAGAGCATTCATCAGGTCTGCTTTTTCACGCTACTAAAATATATTCCAGCACTAGACAAAGAAAATGAAGATTTCCTAAGAAAACCTAAAAGGAGAAATTCAAGGTGTATAAGCATTGTAGCATGTATGTGCTGCATTCCAAATGATAAGGGCTAAGACAGGGGATTGGAGAATTTTCAAAAGGCAAAATTTCACTGAGCTTTCTTTTGGGACCCATTTAAATACGAAACTCAGGGACTGTGAACCTGTGGGAACCATGGAACAGATGCCCAAGTCATTCCCGCTTCTGAAGGCCTCCTTTAAAAAAATAAAATAAAATAAAAATCCCTTGGGAATCCACAACAATACTTGTTTGAGTGAGAGCATCTCAACAGCTGCATGCCTGAGTGCTGTGAAAGGCTGACTTGAGCACAGCTTGCCACAGCTTGCCTTACTCACACCGTCCAGGGGATATGCTTGTTATATTAAATGCCGTCAGTCTATGTATATTAAAACTTTCCTGTCTTTAAGCAGAAAGCAGAGGAAAGGATGAAGTAGCAACAGACCTCATCACCCCAGTGTACACAGCAGCCAGGCAGTGGATATCATGAGCTGATGGCACTGAAAAGGTAACTCAGTACCAGCTCTGAATTTGATTTGAGAAGTCCTTTTGATTACTGATAGGAAATAAGGAAAGTTGTCAGCCCCTGAAATACAATTCCTATTCTTTCCCCTGAAATACAACTCCTATTCTAAGACTGAACTGATCTTTAAAAAGCACAAAAGCTGTTTCTTTAGCCTTACCATACATTCCTGTGAAGTGTGTATGATAAGCAAGAGCAACTAAATTAACTTCGTAACTGCGGTGGGATTTCGAGGGAAAGAAAAACAAACAAACAACATTGTTGTGTGAAGATACATATTTTTTTCATAAGATCTCTGCTGTCTGGGTGACGATAACCATGCTTCCAGCACACTGTTCTCACTCATTTAATAACAGGATACAATCTTGGATTGTGTATATGTTGACAGAAAGCAGAAGTGACAGAAAGCTTGGGAAGCTTTGCTTTTAGTATTTGCCTGTTGGAATGGAAATACTTGAAGAGAACCTCTAGGCTGATAAAATCTGTCACTTGAGCATCAAATAAAAATAAATAAAACCAACTTTATCAGCCACTAGAAAAAAACCCATCTACTTCCATTGTGAATAACAATAATATCTAGTTTAGGCCTTTTCTGTTTCAGACATTTCACGAGTTCCCTTCTGCTCTGGGGATCCAAATACTCTGAACCGGCCAAGTACTATAGCAGCATTACCTCAAAGTTGTGTCAAACCACCTGCACAGATGGAGTTTAGAACCTAAAAACAAGGTTTTGATGCTGAGAGGCATGAAAACTCCAGCTGAAGACCAATCCACAGACACACAGACCAGGGTCAACGTGGGCTCTCCTGACCACGGGCTTTGCTATGGCAATATTCAGCTGATCTGGAGACAGCTCTGCTGCTTCTCCTATAAATCTTATTTCATCTCCAAGATCAGCATTAACCCTTAAAGCTGCAGGAAGATCCATCCACCTGATAAAACACAATAGATTAATGAGGGCAAACCCTCAAATTTCTTATGCACTGAAACATGTTCTGTGTTTTAAAGCCCTACAATCATAGTAGTTAATTCTGACACAGGCTATTTAAGCGCTTAACTTTGATCATCTTGACTTTCTAAACTTCATTCCATAAATACACAAATGTGTATGTACCTTTTAGACAAAGGCAGTAATTACGGCTGACAGCTGTGAGAGCATTTTACATGTTTCAGTAATAAACCTATCTGTCCCTATTAGACATTAATACACCATCTCTCCCTATTACCTGTTATGTCATCAGTCACATCAGTTTTAGGAGGAAGGTCAGCAAAAACAAGATAACAAGATTTTTGTCATTTTTAAAAATACAGACTGAACAGTTTATAGATGTTAATAAAACCTCTGACAAGAGAAGGGCTATTTATTAACAGGACTGATTTACAAGCACGGAAAAATAAACAGAACATTTTCCTGCCTTAAATTTGTTTATCTATTGTATAAATATCAGAGGTCAGATTTCAGCCAGGGTAGGAAGGACATGGAAGGGAAGGTGAAATGAAAAGACACTCTGGTTCTTCACCACAGTGTCACCTCCCAGCCTCTCCATGGAGACTCAGAGAAGCCTGCACCGAAAGTCGGTGCCACTCTGCCAAGTGGGACACGCGTGGGTAGGACAGCAGCAGGACAAGGACTGTGATACAAACCACAATGCCACTGGTTCTCCCCATCCATGGCTGAGAAGATATGCAAGAGGTAGACTGCCAGATCGGCTATAAACTCAGTATCTTCAGCTGTCATGTTTCTCTTAACCTCACCTATTATTACAATGTTTTCCTAATCGAGCAGGATGACTCCAGCAAGTGTAAGCACATACGATACCCACAGACACTGCAGATTATCTGCAATTATTATTTCTATTTTTTGACTTAATAATACAGTCCGGCACACAGTTCAGAATTTGACTCACTTGACATTCAGACTTTTCTACTGAAAAAAATGCTGATTTGATAAAAATTGAGAAGTTTCAGAGGAATATACTTCCCATAAATTACTTCCAAACAGTTAAACTCAAATGCATCTTTTTATATTTGAATTTTTTGAACTATCTATACACATTTCAAGAAAACTCATTAAGGACACTTCAGTTTTGTCTTCACCAACTGTTTTTGTCCACATAACTTTCATATAATTCTTTTGAAAGGTTAAAACAAAATATGTTTTCAAGTTTCTTTTTGTGGGAATTTTAGTGATTGACTTTGCACTCCGATTTGGTTGAAAACAAAAAGTTGGGAAACTTGGAGTTTTTACTGGAATCTGATTTTTTTTTTTTTTTCTTAAAACCTAACCACTGAGGAAAAAATCATTCATTTTCAGTTGCCAAATTTTGTTTCCAGTCACAATTTTTTTCTCCACTTCAGTCTCCCCTCTGCCTCCCCAACAGCCCTCCGAACCTAGGGAAAGGGCAGGCAGCCAAAAGTGGGGTTGTTTTAGGGAAAGGGAAAAACAAATGCAACAATAGGTACTGCCTGAAAACAGAACTTCACCTCTGCTACCCACAAACACACCAGTTAATCTTTTTCATTAGCTGATTAAGCTCAGCCTTACAACTAGTTGCTTTCTACTTTCACCGCTTCTGGTAGAAAACTCCTCCAGAACCTCCCACCTAAGTAATTACAAATTTTCTTTTAGTTTGCGCATAACCAAGTTACAGCCTGTTATTCTTACAGCAACCCTGCCCTTTTTCCCCAAATAGGTATTTATTTCATTCCCAGTTGTTAACTCCCCTAAGTATTATCAATGGCAATTAAATCTTACAGGCTTTATTTTGCTGCAAAGATGACTGTTCTGTCTCATCTCAATAGTAAGGCTTCCCACTGCCCTGATTATCCAAGTAACCCATCTCCGCCTTCCGAGTTTTTAGGCGTCTGTCTTGAATTTGGTAACTGGCAGCATGCAGAAGGCTCCAGAGCACAGAGAATTTCACATTTTTGAGACTTCTCCATTAACTCCGGCTTCTCTTCAGGTAGAATTACCTTTGCTGACATGCAGCCCACGGAGTCTTTGCTTATTCCCAGATCTGCAGAACTCAAGCAACAGTATGCATTACCTACACTATACCACTATACTTTATAGGGCTTTCTCAGATCACACCAAAATTTGTCTGCTTTCTCTGCTTAATGATCTGGTTTCCTTGGCCCTTCCAAAGCCTCGGAGTGATCTTCATATTTCCTCCATACCTCCTTTAAACTCCAGAGATGAACAAACAGAGAATCTCACCTTCAACCCCACCATTTCAGGCACATGGTATCTGCCCATACCTTCCACTGATTGACTAGTAGGTTGGGACTACAGGACCTACTTGGTTTGGTGCTTATCAATCACTACTTTTTTTTCCCTTCCTGTGATAAATCCTGTGAAGCACAAAAGAATCATTTAAATCATAAAAGCCAACACAAAAGAGGAAGTTCCTCTCTTGGAAAGATGCCTATTTTTGAATACACACACACACACAACTATATTGTCCACACCACTTTTTTCTTTTTTTTTTTTTTTTTTTTGTTTCTTTGGGGGGTTTTTAGTAATTAAAAAGTAGTTTTGACCACAAATTTTGAGTCAGCTTCAGCGCTTATTACCAGTTTCAATTTTCTTTTAGTAAGAGATATAGTTCCATTAAATCAGTGTCTGCAAGATTGGAGTCCAGGAGAATTCCATCCTATTTCATGCTTCATTACGAAAGATTCATACAGCCCTACTCATCATGTTTCTACAGTCATCTACATCAACTTTAGCGTACTAAAATGTTGTATGGTATGAAGTGACACGTTGAAATGATCAGTCAAGTTCACTGGGCTTAACCACTCTGACAATGATACATAATCTTACTTTGGTGCGGGATAAAAAGACTTCCTAATCACCATACAAGAGCAATCTTTACTGTGGTAATTAGCATTTACCAAATTGCAACATTAAGCTCAAAACGTTGAAAAGCGCCCTAGAGGCAGAAGTACAGGAGAGAGATTACCTACAGGCCACCGAGAATGGAGGCTGCCTTTGTGCTGGAAGAAGCCCTGCAGTGATGTGAGCACCACAAGCCTGAGCTTGTTTTCTATGGGGAATGGTGGTAATAGGATTAGTTTCTACAACATGACATGTTAATAAACTGTTTCTCACAAACACACACATGCCCTCCTCAAGAAAAAAAAAACTGAAACAAGAAGTTATTCCTGTGCAAGACAGACTGAATTATTTAATCAATGTAAGAGGTACCTGGAAAGCAACACTCAAGAGCAGAGTTAAACATTTGAACTTCTTGGTCACACACAAGCTGGTATTTTATTTTACCTTGTTTTCCCATTGCATGCAAGGTACCAACTGAGAAACATAAAATAGGACTGGAACTAGAAGATAACCGGGGTATTAGCCAAAGTCTGTCAAACCAGGGTTATGACATCAAATTCTTGATCTTTGTTTAACGTTGTACAGCTGAACAATCTGTGTGTGGACGTGTGTATGTGCACAGGGGAGGTTTAGATTGGACATTAGGTAAAATTTGTTCACCAAAAGGGTTGTCAAGCATTGGAACAGGCTGCCCAGGGAAGTGGTTGAGTCACCATCCCTGGAGCTATTTAAGAGATGCATAGATGTGGTGCTTAGGGACATGGTTTAGTGGTGGACTTGGCAGTGCTAGGTTAACGGTTGGACTCGCTTATCTTACGGGACTTTTTCAACCTAAATGATTCTATGATTAATGTTAGTGTTTTAACCAAGTCTCAGACAGAAATCATTAGACTGAAGGAAGTGCTACTAAGTCCAACTCCCTAAGCCAGGGTAAATTCCTTCAGCCACTTTCCATGACACAGACCAGTCAAGGCTTCTGAGAAAACCACTCACAAGCTACAAATTGCCAGAACAGCATGGGGTTCTACAGCTTTGGTTTGCTTGGTTTTAAAAAATCTTCATTCTGTCATCTTGTCTACTAGAGACTACCTGGGGTGGCTCCTACAGCAGGTAACTCCACATAGTAACAACATAGTAATGGCATCTGATACCTAAATATTCAAACATTCCAGAAACATTGTTTCTTACTAGGCTGACACCATCAGAGAAAGCAGATCATTTACCTACCATGACTACTTCTTTTATCACTCGTGCTATTTCCTGTTCCTAGGTTTGCTGCCTTCCAGTGATCTACATTTTCATTTATACATTTGTGTCATTATTTTACTAGAAGAAAAACTTCAAGAGACCTTACTGGGGCTTCATTTGCATTTGATGATTCCATTTAATAGCCCTGTGGGCTAAAAGCCAACTGATAAAAATTTCTAATTCATGATGGCAGAGGAGGATGTTAACCCCATTACCATCAAAAAGAAATGACCAAGTGTCAAGACAGTTTTCACAGTTCCATTCCTGTCCTTTCAGACCAGTTAAAGCTCCCAGAATTAGGTTAGTCAATGGTGCAGACTAGTTCCTTGATTAACGTGTCTGATGGTGCTGTCAGACACTATGCACAATCACATCATGCTGCTGGACCCAGTTACTGGAAATTTAAAAAAAACAAGCAAACCAAAAGATACACAATTAATTCTTTACCCTTAAAAGCTCTTAATAAAAAAAAAAAAAAAAAAAAGAGAGAGAGAGAGAGAGAAATTCTGTCTTTATCTTTTTTCCATTTAAAAACAAGTGTACCCGAATGAAATGGATGAGATGGGGAGGATAGGTATTTTCTGTACTGTATCATTTGTCCTTCTCACTGTCATGACACAGGAAAATTAAAGCAGCTTTGTAGCATTCTCAAACTTGACTAGATAAATCACAGGGTAAGCACAGGGGTTTATGATACTCCTCAGAGATCAGTCCCATAAGTTTGGCTGGATCCTCATCTCCTCCTCAGTCTCATTTTGACAAAGCCTCCCTGCTGAACAAGGAGTCGTTCCAGGCTGGCAGACTCACTGTCACTGGTGCTAGTAAGATTTTACTTTCTAAATATCTCTTCTTCCTCCCTTTTCTCTATTAACCCCAATGATGTGATAAACCTCCACAAATAGTACAGCCAACCTGCATTCCAAAAAGATCAGCTAAGGACCTCTGCAGAACATGCCTCAACATGAAGCGCAAGCAAGTAACTAGAAACACAGCAAAATCAGGTACATTTTGCAACATCGATCTTGCAAGGCATTGACTGTCCAGTTGTACAAGGCTTGCGTTCTGCAGGGGACTCAATCTTTTAACTCAAGTGGTGGAGGTTCTTCCTTTGGAAGAAGTCATGTTAGTGGCCAACAATGGCTAGTTCCAAACACAAAACACAGAGGAAATAAGAGAATTCTAACTCTGACTTATTCTTTTATTCATTAAGAAGCTAGAATGGTAGTTTTGCCAGTTCTCTTGTATGCACTCGCTGTGGCCAGTAAGGACTTTCAGGCTCTAAAGAGAAATATGAAAGAGAAGAGAAAATCTGAACAGTTCTTGTTCAGCCCCCAAAATAACTGAAATCCAATTCAAAACAACAACAGAATGCTCCAAAATGTGGGTCAAAGAAAACACATTAAAAAAGTTTCACTTAACAAAGGCATTTTTCCTTCCAACCAAATTCCTGACTTTCGTCTTAGGCAATCTTAGACTCTTCACTCTATTAATAGCTTAATGCATGATAAATAATACATTATTCAAAAGGAACTTGTACTTTCACATTTGGTACAATACTTGCAAGCTACTGGCACTGTCTTCCACTTGATTTCAAGTGACATGCCTAAAGTCTTTGCAAGGAAAAATAAATCTACCCATTCAAAACAGATACTGCCCAGCTGCATCCATCTTTTTCTTGCAACCAAAGAAAGAAGAAATACTAAGTTCTAAATGTACTTCAAAGGGGACGAGAGCACATAAAAAAGGATGAGGTGTCCCATTCAATTCGGGTCACGCCACTTCCAAAAGGACACAGCAGAATTATAAAAGTTTCAAAGATGAGCAATAAAAATGATTAAAGTCGTGCTGATTCTTCCATATCAGTAGAGATTGAAGATGCTGGGACTTCTTAGATCAGAGAAGCAAAAGCAAAGGTAGAGTCGACATGAAAATAAAGACGACAATATGATAAAAGGTATAGCAAAGATAAATCAAGGTCTACTATTCAGTCTCTTTCATAAAGCAAGATCAAGGATACGTTCAACACTATCAGAAGGTTGCAAAATTGACACAACACATTATCTATCTGTGGAACTTCAGAGTACGTGATATCATCAATGTCAAGAGTTCAGACTGAATAAAGCAAACAGACGGGTTATGCATGCAGGCTCCAGTGGCATTTTTAAATTTTTTTAATTAATGTTCTGATCTGCCCAAATTAAACCTTTTTCTTAGTCTTTTAGAAGAGAGATTCCCTGGACTGTAATTTTGATAGTGTCAAGAATACTTAATTTTCAGTTTATCAGGTGGCCAAAACACTTCACTTTTTATACAGTCATAAATCAAAATACAACAGAAATTGAAACAAAACATTCTGATTTTACTGGTGTCAGTAATTCCATGACAAAATATCTGTATCTCATATTGAACTTTTAAATGTCTTTGTGGTCTACAGTGGAGGAAAATAAATTTATAAATATTGGAATTTCAGAAGTGAAGCTTCCCGTTTCAGCTAGCACCTTTCCATAAATACTGTAAATATCAATACTTTCAATGTGTCTTTAGTATGAAAATAACCCACATTGCCAAGAACATAGACTGAAATAGTATCAAACATGAATTAACTGCAAACACAAACAAGAAAACAAAAAAGCTCCCTACTAACAGCACCTGTTTTGGCAATGCAGCTCTACTACAAAGCTAACAAGGCCTCCGTGAGATCATAGAATATCTCAAGTTGGAAGGGACCCATAAGGATCAAGATACTGGGCGTTGATTCACTCTTTAAATGAATATAATACCATTTTAAACAACGTATGGGAGTAAACTTTTGCTATCTTCCATTCTTCTCAGTTTGCTGGGGAGTTCAGCACAGTCGTTGCCAGGAAGAGGAAGCGCCTCATGCCCACAGTGGCAGGGGAAGACTCCTCCTCAGCCTCCAGCTACTCACATACTGCATTGACTGAGCTCCTCTCTGGGCTGGAAACAGGCTTGTTCGGTTAATGAGGCTGTAGATACCATGTTGTGGCGAAGCAGCTTCAGAAACCAGAGGCACACAGAGACGTGCAACTATCCTGCAGGAGCCCTGAGCTAGACAGCCTTTGAACAGGAGAGAAGATACTCGACGGCAGCAGAGAGGAAGAGAAAGTCTGTCCACAGGAGAAGACAGCAGGAATGTCATGATATATCACTTTACATCTGTGTTACTATTTTCTCGTTGCTATGGGAATACTAGAGAAAGTGGTTACCATTTTGTATTCAAAGACCCATGTAAAGTCTAGGTGTGAACAGTATCATTTGTTTGCAGCCTATAATTTTCTCTTCAAAGCAGTGTTAAACAGTTTTGTTTGGGGGGAGGGTATTAATAATATCCTCTTCTCTATTCACATGTTAAAATTAGCTAACCTTCTACCTGCTCTGGAGAACATCCAAGAAAATCTAAAGCGATGACAAGCACTAACTTATCAGGGTAAAACAGATCTTTTTTCCCTATAATTAAAATTAACGTACTAACTGGAATACTCTTCGTAGAGCTGATGTTATCTTGCTTTTTATGACGAGGCCATCTAGAAAATTAATTCCATCATATTTAACTTGAGTGTCAAGAACCAGGCTTCAAAGCACTTTAGAGGAAAATAGCTTTGAAAATTTTAGTAATGATTACAGGGGCAGTCTAGAAGTCCTTCCTTATCCTAATTAAACCACATTGCCTGCATTCTCTGAGATCGGTCAGCAATGGAAGTCAGAGGTAAATACTGGGGTTTAATTTTTTTTTTTTTTAAATCAACACATAAAAGGAGAACAACACACACAGGACACACTAAGCTGTGTTGGTATAGTCATGGGACAACTCCTCATTTCAACCTGAAAGAAAATATGATTCCTCACATTTACTGAAACGGTCATTGGCAGGAAGAAGCAGGTCTTGAAGAATGGGCTCAGCACCATGAAAGTGCTACCAACTTGATTTTTGTAAGTTTGATGTTCTGCCTGGAGACTTAAATCATGCAGGAATAAGTACACGTACCTTGCTAGTGATTGTATTGCTACTCACTTATCTTCAAAATTTAAACTCCTTCTCAATATTTTCAGAGCTTAAACCCTGTGAGGTTCAATAACGCAGTCAGTCCCTGTTCTCTACACAGTTCATGCACACCAATGACACGACAGACAAAGTAACATACAAAATGAAGAAAATACCAATTTTCAATCTCTAGGCTATTTTCACTGAGCTGTGAATAAAAGTTTGAAACTCAAGCCAAGTAGCAACTGGAGACAGTTTCATAGCATCAAGGAAGAGCCGTGCAGAAAGGTTCAAACTACCGGCTTTCCCAGAGTAACTACTTAGTTACAAATTCTGCAAGGGCCATTACAGTAATTTGTCCTAGAAATCTTGACAGGGTTCAACCATATTCACAGAGAATTAACATTCAGACTGAAAGGAGTGTGGACAGGGAGTTACTTAGTGTTCTCCCATTTCTATCAATCTTACTCAAGGCTCACAGAGATCAACTGAAAGAGTCCACCTGACCTCAAAAACTTCTGAATCAGTCCCCTTAGTGCCTGTTAACAACACTCCAAAGATGCAGTTTATGTGGAGAATTGATTACACAAAAGTAAATAGATTAATCTGTAAGCAGGCATATAAATATACTGAAGGGATGGTAAAGGGAAAGGCTATTTCCCCAGGAAGCCAAAGAAAGAGCTCTTAACAAAAGTCCATTTCAAAACCAAAAATATTTTAGCTCACACCATACTCTCTTAGCAAAGACCATTAAGTATTGTTTGAGATGAGCGTAATGGAGAGGGGAAGACACGTGTCCCAGATTTAGACAAAGACTGATGCTACTTGTAGAAGGAGGATCTGGAGGTATTTGATGCGGCACCAAAACCTGTAGCAGCAGTTAGAAAAGGCTGATTAAAATTCAGATGCTGTAACCAGTGTGCGAGATGTAGAGCTACATAATTCATAAATAGAAAGTTACATTAAATAGCATTAAATATCCTGCTTACGCAAAAGCAAAGGCATACAGAATGCATGCTAGCACGCTCGGCATGCACACCAAGTCCTGGCTTCCCCTCGCAGGGGCAGGTATGCGTTTCCAGCACACACTGTACATCATTGCAAACATTACTCGACTGCTTCAACAGCACGAGGAGGAGAGGAGCCCTCTCATAGCAACAAGAACAAGGAAACATCAACTGGAGGATACCATGCGATTAACAATTAAACGTTGTGGGGAGCCTGGAGCTGCTACAGATGGGGAGAAATTAATTCTTCAGGTTTAGCAGCAGATTCCTCTCTGCAGAGACAGCACCACTTCTGCAGGCAGTATACGTCTGAGAGCACGGGGGTCAGCTCGGCACTAAGACAGCTGGTGTTGTACACACTTTTGAACTTAGCAAGTCATCCATTGCCATATAATCATTATTGCCAGGCATTTAATTTGGGATTAATGGGGGAAAAAAAAAGGTGCTAAATCTGAGCCAATATTATATTATAAAGAAATAACAGCCAAGTTCTCTATTGCAGTGACTCACCTTCCCTGAGGTCAATGAAACTACATCAGAAGGAGATTTTGTCCCATTACAAGGATCTAAGCAAATAATTCATACTGAACCATTTATCTAATTAATCTCAATTAGCTCCAAACAGGCTCCAAATTCCTCTCTTATTTTTATTTGCAGTTATTCACTGAATAATCCTTGCCCATGACACTGCTGTGAGGTCTCCACAGAAGGATGGGAGAATTTCTGACCTGTCCTCAAGGTTACACAGCATGTTTCTGTCCTCCGGGAATACACGATGTGGAAAGCAAAAGTTGTTTCCCACCATTATTCTGTGCCATTTACCAGAAGGTCAATGCTATTGTTTAAAAATTTTTGCCAGTGAACTTAGTAAAGCGATCGAAAAAAACGAACACTACAAATTCTGTGAAAGAACACAAAACAAAGATCATTTACCACTGTTCCTCCATTGCCTATATTAAAAAATAACTAGGAGAAATAATCCCTTTTGGTTTTCCCTCTCTTAAAATAAATGCAGGGGTTTTGTATGGATATGAATAATTGAATAACCCAGTGATTTATAGCTATTATATATTTATGTTATCTCTGTTTTTTTAAAATCAAAAGAGTCTGCAGAGATGAACTATTCAATGGATCTCCCTGCCATGCCCAAGGCTCATTTTTTGCCCAACACACCGTCTATGAGCAGCTTATTCATTACAGTCATTGTTTTAAGGATGCCCTTTCAGTGCTCCCTTTGTTTCCTGTGGGGTCTCTTGTTAAAATTCCTGAGAGCAGGTTCTCTTCGTTTAACCAGACATCTGTTTTTGTTCAATCCCTTATGCTACTACACATTAGTATTTAACATTTGTATGGAGTTAATGTTTAAAGGCCCAGCTACGGCTGACACCATTCTGCCAGAAACCACACAGAGTAGAAAGCTCATCCTCGTCCTAACCATGATCTCCGTGTAGAAGAGACAGAGTAAACAAACACACAACACAGTCAAGGATGGAGCATGCCGCAACTGAAACAGGATGGAGGAAGCTCAAAAGCTGCTGGGTGGCTTGTTCCAGAGTAAGCAGAGTAAACTCTCCTCCTGCACAGTCATTAACCTGGGAAGGCGCTCCAGCCCTTTCTGAATTAAAAGGTGCAAAAAAAATACAATGTTATTAGGGAGTGCTGAATCAAGCAGTGAAAAACATCTCACCATATTTTCTGGCCACCAGTTGTCCACAAAAGCATTTCAAGAGATGTTGCTAAATGTTTCTCAAACCATTGTCACTACCAAAAATTGCTTAGAGTCGAGCACACAGTCACAAGTGTGCATTGTCTGTCATTCGCTCATTTTCAAACCATCATATTTATGCTCTGCAATACTCAAAGCGCTTCTGGTTTGTCACAACTGTCCTCTCCCAGTGAATTATCCTGCATTCATTGGGGCCGAGGCAGCAGGAGCTGAAGGATTCTTTGCAAACGTTTTGTGTTCTGAAAAAGCACAGCCCTTCTCCCTCTTTCATTTTAACAACAATTTGTTGACTGGAGGAAAACAAAAGGATTAACGGCTCTCATGCTTCCAATTAAATGCTTTGGCCTTCTCTACCTTGCTTTTTAATCAGTGGCTCAGGGGCCCATTCCTTGTATACACTAGTGAATTTAATATTAGCTCTTAATGAACCACTTACTGACAGCCAGGAATGAAAGCTGCATAGAATGGAGGAAATTACTACAGAAACATAATTTGCCTTTCAAATTACATGCAAAAATAATGACAACGGCACACCAGTTTGTTTGTTTATGTATGGTTTACCTATTTTCAGATTACTACATAAACCACTATGTGTTGCAAGGACCGCTGTTTCTGAAACACAACGATCACTCTGCTAGGGTCAAACATCTTATTTTAAGCTGTTGAAGTTTCTGTATTTAGCTCCAGAAGCCCTGCTTCCCACCTCCTACTACTGACCCAAGAGGTTATCAACCACAAACGTCTCGTCCAGCATCGAAAAAATCCCATCAGCTGTACCAAATACGCTCAAAGACAACTAACGTTTGTATTTTTCTTTCAGATCAGAAGCCAACCCCTGTGATGGTTTCTTGCTTCATCACTTTCTAGAGCTTTGAAGGCTGTCATCAGGACTGATGTAGAAACTCCAGTGTTCCCCATCACCTACAACTTTGCTTAACAGAGCACTGAGACTCATAAACCCCACACTCTTTTGAACAGGAAGAATTACTGAGGGTTAAAGAACTGTTCCAGAGTAACCTTCATCAGCAACCATGGCATCTGAATTACTCTAGGCATTTATTAAATGAAGAAGTGTGTAAGGAAGATAAAATCATTGAGAAGAATCTTGTCTTTTTTTTTTTCCCCCCTCCCTTTATTCAGACAGAGAGGAATTCCAACAGTACTACATCAGACATATCTCACAATGCTTTCTTAATTGGCATTAACCAGTATTTCAGGAGGTAACATTTCACTAATTAAAAGAAAATCAGACACAACTTATTATAGTCAGCTTACAGTAATAGTACCCTTCAGATTTTGGCAGTAATGAAGATAAAGCAATAATGCACTCGAATAATTGTTCCCCACAATTTCGAATCACTTGGATAGCTATTAGCTTAATGCACAATCACGGCTCATTAGGACTCTCCAAATAATAACTTAGAACAAAAGACAGAAAGACTCCTCATACACAAACTCACATAGTTTGTCCAAATCATTGAAGTACTTGAATGAGATTAGTGGCAAACATCATAGGTTTAAATGATTTAAGCCAAAAAGAAACTTTCAGATTCTGTTCATGCTGTGTCCTGCTACATCTTCCCTCTCTTCTACAACCTCTCTTTTCCCTGAGCCTCTGCTCCCAATTTTGCTTTTCATTTTTCCAACACTCCCATTATTCTTTCAGTGCCCTCTCAGAGGGAAAGCAACAGAGGAAGATGGACATGAAACAAATCTCAAGCAGCTCCAGACAAAAAGGATGAAGGAAGCTGGTGAGGGAGGCATGAACAAGGAGCACAGCAGGGCTGTAGGAGGGCGAGAAAGTCTCACATCGTTACTCCTCTTCCTTTCCAAGAAGCAGCATATCTAAGGAAGTAGACAGATACATTCTTGCAGACAAAGCAGCAACATTAGTTGCTAGTGGGACAAAACCTTTCAATGTGCTGCAGAAGCCCAAAGTAAAGAGCAGGATCATTAGCCTGATTATTCCCAGTGCTAAAGATTGAGTACTGCAGGATACAACAATTGTTGGAAGCAAATTAAAAAGGTAAAGTGAATGTCCAGCTTCATCAAGTCAGGCTACAATCATTAACTCCCAGGACCTAACAGAGATTATACTGATAGGTAGCTCTATAAACCTGCAAGAAACAGAGATCCCTTCCCAGAGGATCAGCAGTAAACCCAGCAGAATATAGTCCAAGGTGATTATCCTGTATCCCATGTGATTCACCTGCATCCCACCTTGGGAAGCTGCTGTCTTTTCTATTTGGTGGACAGACAGAGCCTCAGATTAATTCCTTCCATTGAGGATGTAAAAAATTAGAGACGTTGGTTGTCTTGGAGGGACTGAATGTAAAAGAAACTCTGAATGGACTAATAAGAGTGACTCAAGAAAAGTACCCTTACTTCCAAATCTGGCTGTGCTGTGCCATCTAACAACTCATCCATACATATTTTTCAGCCAGCTCTAACAGAAACAGAGAGAGGAAAGTTTTGACTCACCGAGGCAGAAAAGCTTACAGCAGAGAATACCAGAACAGTTTAAAAAAATTAATAGATCCTTTTGTAACTAAAATCAGAATGATGCCAGGGTAGGTCTGCGAAATCAGGAAGGTTGAGCAAAGAACAAAAGCAATAGTACGGGCTGAAAGTCAGAGACCTGTGTTTCACTTCCGGCTCGAATACAGTCTTCCTATGTGATCGTGAGCAAAAAAACTTGACCTATCTGGATCTCCAGCTCTTGGACACACTTTCTCTACTTGCCCTGCAAGGACACAGCAGAGGTTCTGTTTGCCCAGCACATGGCCCAGCTTGTGATGTCATTGGGGTATTTGCCCTGGAATGTAATAAAAAACAGTTAACAAGTGACTGACTAATGCCAGCATTTTAATAAATTGACCAACCAGTGTATAAGGAAATTAAACCCTCATTTTCAGAAAACACAGGGACCTTCAGCCACCAAGAAAGAGAAGTCATAGAATTGTTTAGGTTGGATAAGACCTTTAAGATCATCAAGTCCAACCATTGAATTCATGTGAAGGAGCTCACATGCAGACACCTCCAGAACAAATACTGTGATTAAGATTCTCCCAGTCTGGTCTTGGCAAAAATTGATAAAAATGACAGATACACATGTCAAAACAGATGAAGAATTGTTGCACAAAAATCCACACCAGTTAATGTGCCAGAGCAAACAAAACTACCTGGAGTCATATCAGATAAAGACATAGATAAAACACTGTCAACAATAAAAACAGTAATACAAAATGTTTGGCTGGTGAACAAAAAACATACTTGGACTGGGAAAAGATCAGTAGTCAAAACTGACTGGTATATCGACATACACCACTCCAGCTCTGCTCAGGACACCCAACTTGTTCCCTGTCACCTCTCAAAGAAGGGCTGCAGGAAAACCATTTCCATAGCAGGATTTCTCCACTCACACTTTGATCACTCAACATTAGACTACTGGAAAAGGGATGAAAAACACTAAAAGTGCAGTAACCTGATAGATGTGACTGAAACTATCCCACAGACATCTTTTCTCCTGGTGAAAGTGGCAATGAAAAGGGAGGCTGACTGATGAATCTTTGGGGAATCCTCTTCCACTAAGCTGGAACCGACTGCCGTCAACTGCAGCCCACAACAGAGGGCAGATGCAAAAGAGTGCTACCCTGCCCACCTCTTCTAGAAGATGAAGCTACTAACACCAATTTTAAGGCCACTGTTTTATTCTCCTATGTGTCAGACCAATGGATGCACATAATTTTTATTTCTAGTTTACAGCATGAGACTCAGATGACCCCTCTGTCTGCTATTACACTAAAATAAAGGAGGACATAGGGGTTTAAATAACAGCAAAATTGATCTTCTGCGTGGTCAAACTTCAGGGGAAATACCAAAGGGAGAGGGAGTGGTACGAGACACTACTGCAGAATGACAGAAGTGAGTAGGAATGGAAGACTGTCAATTACCATAGTACCCTGAAAATCTGTAAACAAGCTACATTTTCTGCAAAAATACTTGTGACTACGTACAGGAATATTTTAAAGCAGCCACCACTTTTTGCATGATTTTAAATTCCCATTTCCCCCAACTATCAGGGACAAAGAACCCTTGTGGTTATTATTCAAACAAAACCAAATAGAGAGGCCAACACGTTTCTCTTTCTGGTCAACAGGTAAAACCTTACTGACTGCTTTGAAAGCCAGGATGTCAACACAAACATTTGACTGTCTTTACGATTAACAGGAAATTAAATGTAGGGTTTTTTCAGGTACAACTTCTGCAAAACACCCTCTCCTTGCAGGGAAAGCTGCAATGGAAGGGAAAATTAAAAAGGTCACATAAGCAAAATAAACACGTGTCCCTGTGGAGGAGTACATAAGAGATCGTCTTGTACTTCTCACTGAGAGGTGATAGGATTGTGGAAAACGAAGAGCTGAATTTTGCTGTATTCTTCCTTGCTAAAGGCTATGTTTGCTTATCTTTGATCATCTCCTTTGCATGACCTTACAGGGCAGGAAAAAAAGGCCACCTAACACATCTGCCTCATTTATTTTAAATTTATTTACAGAGAGTACTTGTGTTTTAATTAATCCATTTTGACATTCTGGTCATCAGAGATAGCACCAGAGGCAATAAAAGGGGTATGGAAGTGCTCCAGACTGTTAAAGGAGTTAATATTCAGGATGATAATAAGACATTTGACCCATACCAAGAAGCAGCTAACTCCCATCGTATATCAACGAGTAACATACTTGCTTTTTACTTGGTTGCAATAGTAATTGAGTCAAATGGTCTCCCTACTACTAATAAAAAGGAAATGGTAAAGATTCATAATTCATACAGATTATTTTGTGCCTGTGACCTCACACTTCTGGTGCAAGCATTTGATACACTAAAAATAGAGAAGGTACTAAGTGCTAAAGCACAGGCTTGAGATGAAACATTTTCATTCTCATAGTGTAATTAGTTTGATGAAGTCACGTCCTAACAGCAGAACTCATTTCCATCGGAAAAGAATAAATTCCTTACAGCAATTTGGACTTTAATTAAAATCAGCTACCAAGATATGTCTTAATTTGGGTCCTGTTCCCACATTAAGCACAAAATAGACTAGACGCCCTCTCTTGTATGGGAGGTCAAGCACAGGGACTCATCCACCATGCCCCACTGCATGGGTTTACTTCCAAAAAAAGGGGGTGGTTTGAAAACCAAAAAGTAACATGAAAACAACTGTTTAAAACACATACAGACACCCTGAACTTCAAAGGCAGCTGCAGAGTTTGTACCTATGCTCCCACCTGAACCTGCTAAGAACAAAACTGAAAGGGAGGGACCCGACCCCTCACTCCCCTGCGTAAAGAGTAAATTTAAAGCCAGATTTGTAAAGCTCTTCAGGTGCTTAATTCCCATCAATTTCATTGAACTGAGAATTCAATGGGAGTGAGATACCTAAATAGCTCTCAGAAGAGATCCGAGAGATTTCTCAACATATTCTGCTCTTAGACGTCAAGTAAGGAAATCAAGTAATGCATTTGGCTTCCTTAACCTGACACAGTATCTTTAAGGAAAACATCTTCTATTTAGAGAAATCTATAGGCTGGTTCTCAGTCCCAAGGAAGTGATATATGTTTGATCTAGACAAGGAGTTGCTGCACCTCGTACTTTTCTCCTTGGTATCATTTCCCAGCACACAATAAAAAAATTACTCTCAAGAGTTTTTTTCTTTGTAGGAATTAATAATCTCTCAGGATTATATCTTTTACCACTCAGTTTCCTTATCCTATATCTTATTTGTATGAACTCTTTCAAAACAAAAACAGAACTTTAGCTGAATATTAAAACAGTAAGCAAGTGCAATTTTGTACATGACAACAAAAACTTTACAGACTTTTTTAATGGTTATTTCATGAAAGAGTTTCTCCATCAACTCACATAGTGGAGCAGGTGTGTATGTACAAGGAAAACAAACTTTAAAGAAATATAGAAGAAAAAAGGCAGGGTGGAAGAGAAAAGAACTATTTTACAGCTACTTCTGTCACAAAGAAGAAAGTTGATTATCACTCTTTGATAAGGAAGAAGAAAGCTGTCTAATGCTTCTAAAGCTAAGCCAGTATATAATTTCCCTTTAAGTTCTTTGACTCCCCCCTCCCCGCCCCGAGCCTTTCTTGTGCAAGGTTACATGCGTAAACAGCAAGCAATTGGTTTTCTGGCTCTTTCCAAAGCACATATTAGGGTCTCTAAACTCCCATGAGTGTCCTAAAGCAGAAATTATATGAGAAAACTTGCTAATCATCCGCATTTCCTTGCAAAGGAGAAAAGTCAGAGCAAAGAACAATGCAGGGGGAAGCCTTGAACAAAACAGACTAATGTGGGAAGGCACGGCAGTTCGTACTAAGGGGCCATCACCTCCTATATGTTTTCAAAACCCCCCACATAGGCTAACACGACCATTCTCAATTCCAGCAGGACATTGACAAAGACACCATTCCCAACGAGACTCTCACAGAGCTGCTTACAGGAGTGAGTAAAGATTGAAAATGCTGTGCTTCAGTCAGCACTATGGCAGGATCTGACTGGTTTTATCTCAAATCCCCATTCTCTCCTTATTTTACAGGTAATTAGTAAATGCTGTTCAAAACAAACTCCCCTTCCCTCTGAAACTCAAGTTCCACACAATGCAGCTGTTTTTGTGAGTGATTTTTCCCTTAACAATATGCCAGAGTACTGATACACGCACAGGTTTTGTTCCACAGCTTGCCGTTTTCTATTTTTCCAGCAACTCCATGCCAGGTTCAGTGCTGTAGCACAATTGCTAATCTTCAATGACCTTCTCCCCCCCAGCCCTCTACTCCTGCGATTAAAATTGATTTTTCTCCTTCTCACCATAAAACAATCTCACGTGCTGTCCTTGCTTTACTATTAGACAATGTACAGCTGCACCCAGAGCAGAACATATGAAATCAGGCTTTTGTATAGCCCTGAAAGCAGTTAGTCTCAGCAACCTGCAAGGAAGCAATGAGACAGCATGAAACTATCTGCCTCTGTCCAAAATGCCCCGAAACAGGCTGCTTTCAACTTACAGCAGCATACGAAGCATGAGGACCTGCCCAGTAGCTGTGAGAAGCACAAAGGCAGTAACTTTTATTAACCGGAGTCAGCAGCATGAAGTGAGTTTTAATAATTAATCCTACAAGACACAAAGATTAAAGAACTATTAAGAACAGAACAAGCTGTCAGAAGGGACATGGGTCCTTTTCCTTAGATGTTGAAGAAATCACAAGCAAGTACTTTCCAAGATCTACATGACTTCACATCCCATGTTCTATGATCAGCTATGCCAAGAGACAGCAAATACAAGCATTTCAGCTATGCAGAGGAGATGGTGTTCAACCAGACTTTGGTGGGCACAGACGGGAAGGCGCTGCTGTCCTCAGAGTCCAGCCTGAGAAGAGCAAGCTTCTTCGGTCACCTCCAGGAACATCCCACAACACTGAAGAACCCCCCAGCTCTCACATCTAACCTCCTCTCCAGACCCCTGCAACCGGCCACTGCTCAGATCCCGAGCTTTTCCCATTTCCCGATGTTTCATGAAATGTCTGAGGCCCATCAGCTCGGCTCTTAAGCAGTTCTCCATGCCTGGACTTCTGAGTAGAGATGAAGCACTAACCTCTCTGCAGCATGGGATTTTATATTCTTGTAACGATAATGTTTTTTGCTTTGTTTTAAGATAATTAGATCTACAAATCAATACAGTTCTCTCCAAGCAGCAATTACAAGTGAAGAAAGATGGCTATCAGTAATATGGAAAGCTATTCAAGCAGTGGCTGTTACCTTGAAGGTGGTTTGTCACATTTTCAAGCACAGACGTTAAATAACGCTGGTTTTGCTTGCCTTGTTAGAAGGCCCCATTTCCACAGAGGGAAAACACAATTCAATAACTATGCTACACAAAGAGGTAACAGGCTCAGGAGCACAGCCTTGAAAGCAAGTAGTGCTTGTGAGAGAAATGTGGCATAGGGAAGGAGGAATAGAGGTTAAGTTGAATTAAGAAGGTTGGTCAGTCTACTGAAGTCATTCTGCTTCCTCCTGTAGACCACTAGGAGTGTTATGATAGCTGCTGCATTGGCCTGTATTAGGGACGAAAGTTAATTCTTTCATCATAATCCATGTTTCTCACATCCTCATGGCCCTGGCTGTTAATATGATGAGGTGGGTATAAAAGAATTGAAATACAAACAACATTCATAATTTAGGATTTTTTTTTAAAAGCCTGAAAAAATCATCACTTATGTTTTGGAAGCGCTAAGCCATGCGTCCGGAGGGCTTACATTTCAGCTGGAAGCAAAAATTAAACATTGTAGGAGTTGAGAAATCTTTTCAGTCTTCTTATTAGAAAGCAAACTGAAAGCAAGATACACTAAATAAATTTTACTACAGTAAAGCAGGAAGGATTCTACCTGAGCCCAAGTGACCAAGATGTTTCTAAGCACATGCAATCTAGTTTCACCCAAGGATGGTATCCCTTCTGTGTGCAGAGCATTCAACATGAGTCGTGCTCTACAGTTCCTACGTCACATCTATTAATTCATGCTTGATCGAAAACGTCTTTAAAAGAAGACATTTCAATTTAGAGATTCTGGCTGTCAGAGCACTGCTCTTCTTGTCGCACTCTTTTAACGGTGAATTACCCCACTGCCTTTCCCCAGAGAAGTTTCAGTGCACTTGAAGCAGCCAACATCAGACAAGATAGGATCCATTACTGGGCTTCGCTGGTCATCAACAAATTGCATAGGAGCCCTACCAGAGAGCATGAAATTCAAATACAAAATGCAGATTTTTAAATGTCTGAAAAATCTTGCCTTGAACAAACTCTAATAGGTGGTCAGCCCCTCCAGAACTTCCAGATTTTTGATGAGTCCTTCACAAACAACTGAATTACCTCTGCAAAGAAAGTAATTAGATGAGAACAGAATATCCTCAGGGATAAGAGATAATTCTGTTCACATATTGAAGTATCTGAAGTTAGAGCTTATTTTGACGATGGTTACCAAACAGGAACTATTTTAGAAAAAAAGAAGTCAATTGAAAAACTGTGCTTTTTGTTTTGACGAAAAGAGGGGACCATTCAAACTTTTCTTCACTGCTTGTTTTGTTCCTGATTTAATATAAAACCCTTCCTTGGATTTCGAAACTCACTTCCACAGTGTTTTGTTCTGCTTTTACAACTCCATTAAGGTCACAACTATCTCTGCTTCACTCACGGAATGATCTCTTCTCTGCTCCCCTTGGCTAAAATGTCACTCCAGTGGGGCTGACCTTCAAAGCTTTCAGCTTTAAAATAACTCACTTGAAGTGGCAGTTTCATTTCCCATTTCATTTCCTACCGACTGAGTAAAAGAAGTATCTGGGAGCAGGTCCTCAGATCCATTACCTTCCTTCATAAACACTGAACTCAGACTCAAAAGATCAAAGCCTGGTGGTCCGTTACAGTCACACATACATGGTCTATGAATATTCACCCCACTACGCCCTATTTATTCAGTCCCAGTCCTTCACCCAGTCCCACCAGGAGCTCAGGGGCTCATTCACCTTCAGACAGGCCCACGCAGCTAAATGAGTGAAAAGCCCAGAAGCACCGTATATTGCGAGACTTTTTTAACCTCTTTTCACCATATCAGCAACCTCTTTCTACCAAGTTTTACACTTGAGCTGAACGTTAAGATGGCTCACCCTATAACACAGGGGCAGATGATGATTTTGGATGCACTGACCATGCCGGTGTCCTCCCACGGGCACTGGGCCCTGCCTGTTTGTAAGACTAGAGCCACGTGAGCGTCTGGCTCTGGCACTGGAGCTGCAGAGACCTGACTTCATCCACAGCTCAAACAGACCTCAGCTTTATGCTCAAGCCTCTCAGCCTGCCAATCTCTCAGACAGATGCCACTACCCTTATGTAATTATCATAGTTATAAGAGAAACAGCATACGAGAACAAAGACTTCATTACTAGCTCTAATTAGCTTTAAGCTAAAGGGGATTTAACATAATTTTCTCCTCCAATATGGATGTCAAAGGGGAAAAAAAGCTTTTTGTAACCATTCACCTAGTTTCAAGATGAGAAAATTTTGTAAATAGCCAGGGTTGGAGGAAAAGGAAGGTCTCTAAGATCAGAGAATAGCTAAAGCTATTTTTAAGTTTATTGGTAAACACTTCTTCAAATAGTTTACATTAGTTAAGATTTCTTTTTGAACAATGAGCTTTATGACAGGCTTCAGCATCTACTAGAGCACCTCTCAGAAGCTCACAACTATTTTTCCCCTAACAAAAGAGGTGGTAGCAGACTCTTCAAAAATAACTCATGCTTCTTCCTTCCTGATATTTTGGGGTTTCACAGTTTATGGTTGTTTTTGTGCCAGTTTCTTTTACTGTTCTAGGGTGTGAAAATGTGAATGTGCCTAGGCTTGAACTTACAGACACCGAATGAATCAACGAGGAGGGCAGCAAAGCCATGATGCAGCTATGTGTAAGCTTATGACTTTGGCAGACTGAAGTATGGAGGCTTCTCCACTGCAGGCCCTTCAAGATTCGTCATGCCATGACTCAAGTGAAACCACCAGACCACCAGGCAAGGTAAGCAGACAAAGTATTTCTACTTTTTATAAAGTCTCAGTACATTCTGCCTTCTCAAGCACTGTGATGACCTTGAGGGAAAAAACAATGATACGCTATGTAAGGAAAAAAAAAAAAATCCAAGGGAAGATTATAGCATTGATCAGATTGTAATTCTTTGGGCAGCTATTACAAGTTACATTCTCTTTAATAGGCTGAACGGGTTGAGCTACTTGAATTTCTGACTGTTTATTTCCATGATTGATTTTTAGGCCACACACGTTGTATGTATGCACATAGTGAGATTATATCACCCTTGTTTTCCTGGAAAAAAGGAAAATAACAGTTTTTGTAGTAGATATATATATTTAGACTACTCAGCACTAAACATTATTTTTATATCCAATTTCCTTTTATAAAATTATTTTGATATTCCTTCAGGGAAAATAGAATGGACTCAGACACCCTTCCAATGTGTGAAGAATACAGATTTTCAGTGTTACTTCATATAAATGTTTATGTTTGCTGTCAACATATGGACATGTGTAAAATTCATAGTTTAGTAAATATCAAATATTTCACCCGTGAAAATGGTAAAAAGCTAAATTTCTAGACTACAGCTTTGAAAAGTGACTTGACTCATTTAAGAACAAATTGATTTTCAGACTTCAGTTGGTCCACAGACTCTGTGAACTGGCTCCTTTGAATCAGTCTATGCTTAGCACCCACAAAATGAAGCATCTTCCCCAAAACTTAATAACAGGTTGCTCCAAAATATATTGTTCCCAGGACTATAAACTGGCCTGAGATAAAACTTTCATTTGCCACTAATATTTCCTTTATTTTACATTGTCTGAGACTTGTGAAAAACTGCTGGCTCAAAATATTCCCCGGTCTCCAGCATGGCAGGTTACAACAGACCCACATATAATCAAGAAAGACATGATGAGGTTTGCGGAGTTTCACAACATCGATAATCTCTTTTCATAATGTAGACTTCACATTATAATGTCATCGAAAAACTCCCTAGCCAGGAGCTACTCGAAAATTTCAGACAGCGTTTAAACCCCCGATTCCCTGACTGAACACCTCTGCGTACAAACAGCACACTGATTAGTGCCATTGCGGATGCTCGCAGAGATGCTCCTTTCTTTACTGTCAGCAGCTTAATCAGACAAAGCCACGCACAAAGTACAGCCTCAGATTGGCATCAGATTTTAACAGCCCAATTTGAAATTACTTCATTTTTTTGGAGTGCTGTGCACACTTTCAACCTAGTAAAGTCAAAAGGAGCTTTCAAAGTCAGGAGGAGAGCATTTCTCTGAGTTTCTCTTGCCTCTTCTTCTCCCACACACTTTGTAAGGGACTTTGCTTTTCTTTGAGGGCACACGGAAGTCTTTGCAAAGTCTCCAGCAAAATCATCTTTATCCATACAAAGCCTATTTTGTGCAACTCTGTGTTCACCTTTTTTCCCCCTCTTTCTCTCACTGCTTTTCTTGATAAAGAGTCAAATTAGAGTTCACTCAAGCAAAGATGCAGCAGAGACGGCTGCTAGCCTCAGGCCAGTTTCCACTCCTGAGATTTACAAGGCAGCCACTTGGAGCTGATAATACACTTTCAACAACACATTTCTGACTTGACATTGGGTCGCATAAGAGTTCTAAATTTAAACCCCGCTGCATTATAGCGCAAGCGACGTCTGCCTTGCACGGACCCGCTGCCCCTTCCCTGCCTACAGCCAGCTCTGGCCTTCCCACACCTTCCCGAGCATCTCCACAGCTGTGGCACTCTGTTCCCTTCGTCCCCAGTGCCACGCAGCTGTCTCTGAGACATAGGCCATATGTGTAATATACTACAGTTAAAACTCACTTGTGTAAAGAAAAGCATGCTGTGGGTATAAATACAATATATTAATACATACTATTACCTTACGTTTCCTCCCAGCAGGCCATACTATTTTTAAACCCTCTATAGCGCTGATTATAGCTTGGCTAACAATAGTACATAAATACTCCACACTCAGCATTTCCATAGCAGACACATACAGGTTCCTCTTTACTAATGCCCAAGTCCATTAGAAAGCCAACCTCTGTTAGGATGCTGAACAGTTACCAAAGGATAAGCACTCTAGTCTTTCCATAAGGTATTTCTTCCAATTTATACAGACAGCTCAAACGTTAATCCACCTGTTTCTACTACTCAGAGCAGAACCCAGCCTTTAACACCGACCCTCCTCCTCAGTCACACAGATGGCCCCAACATGCCCATTTCACAGCCCTGGCACCCAGACAGTCCTGCACAAACTGCAGGGGAGCCCCAGGACAGTGCAGCCTCACGCTTCACACCGAGCTCTGCTTTCCTGGCTGGAACCCTGGGGCAGAGCAGAACCACGAGCCGCTGGCAATTCTTGGCCGATATAGCAGGAGGGCAGGACCATCTGCTCTGTACCCCATTGTATCTCTAGCTCCTCTGGCTACTGCTTCAGGCTGCAGCAACACCTGCAACAGTATTAATCAATATTCATTATCTCCTATTAAAATGGAGTGCAATCGTCTGGCCAAGTTCATTCCTGGTATGAACAGACACAGACAGCTTCAGCGAATTCAATACCAGTTACATCTCTTGATTGAAATTGGCATAGCATGTCTGATCCTGTTTTACCTCACATCAGACAGTCTCTTTTTAAAAAGACTTGCCAAAATAAATGTTGCATGCTTACTTTTATTTTCCACTTTTTTGGAGGGGTTTGGGTGTTGGGTTTTTTTAAACCGTGCATATAGAGGAGAAAGGTCTGAAGAAATTGTGGGCTCTACACACAAACCAATTATGGAGGATTGTTCACTATTTTGTTTCCATCATGGTAGATGATTGATCATTTGGTAACGTCACTTCTATTTTACAAATAAGCTGGTTCTTGACTGAAGTTAAGCATCAAATTCGATGGTACCTTTGAAAGATGTTTGTCTTCTCAATTTTAACAGTCTGAAATTCAGTAGAAAAATAAGGTCTTTACTATTGTGTCAATTAAATTGTGTTAAACCTGAAAAATAAACTGTTCCTACCGCGCTCATTTACCTGTGAAATCAAGGCGTGAATGCATTCAGGACACAGAAGAGAGACTGAAAACAAACTGCATACACTCACGCCCCAGTCACCTAAACAGTTAAGTGCTTTTTGGAACTGAGGTCTCAATGTCAAACCTCCATTAAACTGAACTCAAATGGGAGCATGGCTGTGATCACCCAGAAGATTTGGATTTGTTTGTAATCAACTTAAACTACTGGCTGTTTATCCTGCAAATATTAACTATATATAATCTCCAGCTCACTTGCATATTGAGCTCTAAGAAACGTAACTCATTTTAAATTACCTAGGTTACCCAGGCCACTTGAGATTTACCGTATTCTTTACTTAATAGAATATTTGTCTCATCAGAAGCAATTACATTTTTATCATTACTTTTCATGATTCCATTAAACATGGTGGTATTTTAATTTTTAAAAGTCTTCGGTATTGCAGGCTGCCAGCCTGTTGTTTTCACGTTAAATTTTTAAACGTCCTAGTCCACAGCTTTACTGCTTTACTTTACTGCAGTCAAAATTTTTTGCAAATTTAAGCCCACAGCATCCGCTTCTACCTTCCTCCCCACCGCTACAAACCTGCTACCTTGAAATTCCTGTTTAGCAACGTTTGTACGACTACGCAGTAAATTACAGAGCAACACATTTTCAAATCACCGGGGTGGTTTCCTCAGCTGTTTCACTGCCAAGAGCCTGCTTCCAGGCTGTGCAGGGGACACGGGCACGGGGCTTGCACGGAGTTCCTCCCTGGCCCAGGCGCAGGGAGTTGAGGCTCGCTGCACACGAAGGCAGGGGCAGGCTGCACACGCTCACTGCCCGCACTGACAGCACGTGCCCGTGCTGCTGCATGGCAAGTCAGGGCCTGGGAGGGGTGGGTTTGAGCTGAGGTCCCTGAGCCCACTCTTAGCACAGATCCCACTCCTGGTTTGGGTACAACCTGCCTGCACACACTGTTCTTCCACCTGCATGAGCCCAGTGTTCACGGACACAGAAGGGGACAGGGCTCAGCAGCTCTGACCATTTCTGTACAAAGCTTCTTCCAGCTGAAACGCAGAGAGGCTGCCCAGGAGCATGAAGGCACTCCGGATGCCAAAAACAACTGTATGGTGTGTTTGACCCCTCTGCTGTGAGAGCCAACCAGTGCAGTTTAAAATGCAAAGACAAAAAAGAACAGCTCTTGCGTGATGGCACACAAAGGTTACTTGTGGCAACACGTGGAGGTACAAAAACCAAATCCTGCTCCAGCCTCCTCAGGATTTCTGACCTTGCCACCACAGCCTGACGAGCCAGACAGTTCATCCCCACCAGGAACCGATTTTCTTTTCAAAGCCCTTGTGCCTGAGTCCAGGACTGCACAGAAAGTCAAAGCTGAGGTTCTGTTTGCTGCTGCTGCTCATGTGCTCACCGCATGGGTCTGAGACACCCCGGATGAGCAGGGCCCAGATCAGAAAGGGAGATCGTGGTGGAAGAAGGGGCCTGGGGAAGCGGATTAAGAGTGAGTAGCACAGATGACGGAGCAGGGCACTGCCTGGGCACACCGCTCCCGCCCGCCCTGCTGAACTCCCCATCCAGATACCCACCCGACCCCTGCCAGAGAAAGGGAAATTACAACTTAGACATCTTTTTGTCACTCAACCCTAAGCCAATGCTGCGGGGACACCTGCATTTTCATAGCCATCAGTTACACTGAGCATACCCAGTGCTACAGGTTCACTGGGTAAACCCTGCAGTCGTCACCAAACTATAGCAGGCAAAACCCAGGCACCCCAAATTCCCAGTGTGTCATGCCCTCTACAACCTGAGCCAGCACACACCTGAGCCAGCACACACTTGATAATCTGACAATTACCAAGCCGGGCTAGGTTTAAACAACCCAAAAGCCAGCACTGTTTATACCTTTGTGGTGTAAAATAGCATGTTCTACAAGTGAACTATCAGGGTTAACTGCCGAAATCCTGACACACACACACAGCACCTGTGTCACACAGGTCAATGCACATTTTTTCAGCACTATCACCGCTCCCCAAAGCGATAGGAATGTCACCATAAAACCACTCATTTTTTTCACCAGGCATGAGAAGTCAGTTCTTCACTGCAATACTCTGTGCTCAGTACTTAAATGGAGAAGTGGATGATTAATGCCTGTGCAAGAAATAGCAGGGTGAAAAATTGAAGAACATTTTAGAAACGTGGGTTTGTTTTTAAGCTGTGATTACAGGAAATATATTAAAGATGAGTTTTCTGAAGGGATTGCAGCCCACTCCTGAACAAGGCAATTTCCATTTTGGTAAACAGACAAAAATCTCCTCTGGAGTTAATACCCCAGAGGTCGACCCCATAAACACTAAAACAAACGGATAGCACAGCCGAATGGGCTGAATCCAGCCACACTGTGGTGAACATAACTCCAATCAAACCAGAGTCAAGTGCTTTACACCAGCTCTCAGTCGGGCACGCCAACCTCCAAATCCTTGTGCATAAGCTGAGGCCTGAGCTCTGCCCCACCGCCCTGGCGTCACCTACAATACCCCCTGCGCAGAGGCGTTTCACCCGTGCTGCATGCCAGTCTCCAGCTACATAAAACCTCTACTGCAGCGTCGATGTCAGGGATGGGGGCAGCAGCAATCTCCCATGCTAATGAAAATGAGAGTGTACCTTAAAGCTGTAAAGAAACTAACTCTTGTGAGCCAAGACCAGCAAAACTAGCCAAGCACAAAATAACCTTGTTCACACGTGCCAACAAAGAAAAGCGAGAGTTGTAACTTTACATGTATTACCATACATCCAGGCAGAAAGCCATTTGTTTCTCTCCTGAGAATCCAGTCTGTACCTCATATACCCAGGGACATGCTGAACCCTCTGTAGTAAAACGTCACAAATTCCAGCTTGCTGCATTAGTGCTTCATTTGCTTCATTTAAATGAAGAAATTAATTTTTAATTTTTTTTTTTAAACTGAATTTAACCTGCATCTCAACAAGCCAATCAGCGTGGCTCATCTTTATTTTTATTTGTAATAATTGCAAGGAAGAGCTGAACAAGAAGACCCACGATGGATTGTAAGAGTCTAGCAGCATCTCCAGTGAAGTCCAGCTTCTGCAGATGAAGGAGGCTGCGGCCAGGTCCTCCTTGGGAGCTAGGTCCCAAACAGCCACCTCGCTGTCCCGTGTGCTTGCGTAAGCCCCACGTTTGGTAAAACTCGGCATCCTGGTGCTAGAAAAAGCTGTGGGTTCGGCCGGTTTCCCAGCTAAACAGTCTGAAGTAGTGATGTGCTAGGTGAGTAGTTTCTCAGTCAAATATAATGTCCCTTTTGGCCTTTGCTTGCATAGTCCCAGTGCATGAAATTCCTTCATCTCCTTTAAAAGCATTGAGCTGCCAGAATTGCATGTTTTCGACAACCAGGAGCACCTTGGGGCTGCCTCACACAGCTTTATAGGGGGATACCTCTAAGGCACTGACACCCCTGAGCCAAGAGCAAGTTAATCCAAGTCGTCCGTGCTGCTGGCATGGGGGACAGGGCAGGCCAGCCCTGCAGGAGCAACTCAGGGACCAGCTCCCAACTTCAAGCCTCCAAAGCCAAGAACCAGGGGTCTATTGCAATGAGCAGTTTGGGTCTGGGGTGGGCCCAAAAGGCCCAATTCAAGGGCTGGAGGAATCTAAGCCAGTTCATAGTTTGGGCCCCAGGCTGGCTGGTACCCTCGCACGTCAAAGGGGAGCTGAAGGGGGCCGCGCAGAATGTAACAATTCACATTTTCTCCACATAAGTGCACCGCTGCATTGTGCGTGAGTCAGGCTTGTGGAGCATGCTTCAGAATTGGTCTAACAAACAAGCTGCTGTGCAGAGGACATCAAAACTGAGAGCAACCTTCTGAATATGCAGAGAGCCATAAGAAAAATATTCAGTAGCAATAAAATGCACGTTAAATAAATACCAGTAAAGCTTATAACAGAATTACAGACAAGCAATTCAACTTCTCTCAAGAGTCTTGCATCCTTCAAGGAAAATATCTCCCAATTATCATAAAAAGCTATCTCCAATTTTCACAGTTCATCTATAATATGCTGATTGAGAATGTAAAATGTATGGCTCAGGTATTTTTGTATAATCAGCTGTAACCATATCCTCAAGTGTAATGACGAGCAATTGGAATAGCAAGACTAATACTTTAGCTATTTAAATTCAGATTGCCTGGTGTTTATACTAGTATTCCCAACAGAGAAAGGAAACAAAATATTTGAAACAAACAAGTATCTTTTCTGTAATATTAATCTTTCCTCATAACAGAGCCCTAGTGGAAAAACAGATTAATCAACAACAGAACAGAAACAGACAGCGATGCAATTCTCTACATTGTATTTTCAAGAATAAGCAAAAGGCCAGTGTGTGCAGGGAACAAATATTTCACATCTCTGGGAAAAAATAGCCCTAACCTCATTAACGGGTCACTACAGACGCAAAGAAATAAGGAGGCTTTGGTCAACGAGCAATTGCAATGGTTCAGGAGGAAGCTGTGGGCAAAAGAGAAGCGCCCACTGGATGGGCCCAAAGCAGCGCCCTTAGTCAGCCAGCCGTGCCCTGGGGACCAGTCATGCTCCTGGGCCACCTCCTTCCTTGCACAAATTTGACAGGTCCAAAGAAGGCTGTGGGATGCGTGTTGCCTTATATGTGTTAATGCGTCTTTAGAACGGAGCTGCGCCAGGAGCAAAGAAGGAAACGAGACTTTCCAGACATGGTACTTTCAGGTCTGCACCAAAAATAGCTAGAGATAGCCAGAGAACCAGCACATGTAGGATGAGCTGTGTTTCAACGCACGACTGTAAAAATCCAAATGGCCTCAACATGCTAAAGCCAACTCCTATATAAGCAGGCACTTTTATTCATGGAGATGATATGGCTGCTTAATAGAGTAGAAAATCTGACAGAAGATTGCTGCATTCCCTAATAACCACATCTGTGAAAAGATTGGGCTGAAATCAGCGGCTTAGCAAAATATCCACTCTCATGACAAGGAGATTGTACAAGTGCAAATGACCATTACAAAACAATAACATTTAAAAAGAGTATCAGCAAATAACAAGTGACTGTTTAAACACCAACACTCCTCAGCAGCCACCGGAACAGTTTTGGGAGCGACCCCGTATTCACACATCACATCTCTGCAGAAAACCAAAGGTATTCCTTGGTTTGGGCTCTCTGCTACTTGCAATCTGTAAAACAGTAAAGAGCCAAAAGACATGCAGGACTGCAAACAGGTATCATGTAAAAGTGAAAATACGTCAATGTAAATTAAACATTGATGTCAGGAGGTTTTAAAGTTCAGCAGGCCCCCAGATGTTACTGTGTGCACACAGCTGCCTTCAATAACGTCAAAAAGCAAATAATGTTGAAAAGCACATGAACAGAGACGTTAAGGAGGCCTATTCCCAAATACAGTGACGTTCCATGGCAGAATAAACCAAATAAGAGCAAAGTGAATATGAAAGGGTAAAGAAAAGAAAAACCACAGATGTGACGTGATGAGACATGGAGTGTATTTTTGTAACCGGGGGGAAGATGCAGTGACTCAGGCTGTGGATCTGGCTCCCCAATTTCAATGGATCAGAGGGGCTGAGCCACTCAAGAGCGGAGCTGGGAACTGGGCAGTTTGCAGGGTCACGACTCAAATTCTCCTCTAAAAATTCAACTGCTTCAGGAGAAGAAAAACCTGGTTTAAAGGAAGAGAATATCATATGTCTGTTTGATTATTCATTTCATTGCTTGGATGCTTTAATTTCTTGCTAGGAAGTCATTTCTTGTTCAATTTTCTGCATGTTTCCAGGTGCTTGTACACTGGGTAAAATATCTTTCTGTTCTTCCACCCATCGTTTCTGTCCCTTTGGGTTGCACACTACCTCTCCTCTCAAACTCGCACAGTACCAGCCTGTACACGAACTCTGGAAAAGGCAACAATTTTGCTTCTGGAGTAATTGCAAACAATTTCCCTAAGAAGTAACCGCACTTCATCCTGTTCAAAAGTCGAATGGCTCAGCAGCATACTACTACTCTCAAATGGGGGAAAAAGCAGCGTTCAAATACTGCCTAAACCTGGTATTTTATGCCAACATATTCAGAAAGAAACTCACCATTTTTCAAAGAGAAATTTTGGAGAAAAAAAGAAGTTGGAGGTTATTTGCACCTGTGCAATGACTTTGTTCCATCCTATGCCTCCCTAAATATGCAAGTCAAGGAAAAGAAAAGAAAAACTACATCATTTTTTCATGAAGAGAAGAGGTTTCCCCCTAGAGCTGAAGCTTCTTCCTACTTCTTTGTGTTTTGTCAGCTGGCGTGGGAGGCATATTATCCAGGAGTTAGGCACACATTTCCAAAAGGGAGAGAAAACAGACAGGGTAAGACAGTCCATCAAGAAAGCAGATACTTAAAGTTTCAGATGTACGAGACACACCAGATAGAAGATTCTCCACAAGACTAAAGGAGTGTTTCTTTCCCTGCCCCTCCTCAGCAGCCCCATTTCATATTTGTTTATTTTTGTGAGAACAATTGCCTCAGAAATCAGTGGGAGTAATTTTAATCCTAAAGTTAAACCTGTACCTAACTACTTCCCTGAAGTCAGCCCTTTGCCGATGAGGGGGCTGACAGGGCTCCTTACACTCCACATGGAAGAACTGCTGGGGCACAAGGAAAAGCAGAGGAGGAACCGACGTATTTTGCCACTGCGATTTCTGACACAGCATCACGCATCCTTCACATTCGAATTACCCTCCGCAGCCAAGCACAGAGCCGGCAGCCCCTTCTGTGCCCAGCACAGATACTCCCATCACAGACTTGCAGAATTTGGGGACGTGCACACGGCAGAACCACCTAAACACTCTCACACACCCCCCCACGTTTAAACTGCCTTTGGATACACAGCTTCCGCGCAACCTGAAGTCTAACAATATTAAATACCTGTAATAAATTGTCAGCCTGATCCTTACATATCACTATATTAATGAACAAAACATGCAGCACTGTACCAAACTGCAGAAAGGCAAAGTAAGAACTATGGAAAATATTTCTGTTTGTTCCCTACACAAGAGCATTAATTCGATAATTCTTTAAAAATGGAACATAGCTGGCATAATCGAATAAATTATTAGAAGGCATATAAATCATTACCACCTAATATGACTGCAACAAGATTCAATGCAATTTACAGATAAGTATGAGGAATGACTACTGTGTTTTACTGAATTAAAACTGGCAAAAGTTCTAAGAAGACAAATGATGTAAGATGACCCTACATTCATTTGCAAACTAAAAAGGCAGAAGGAAAGTGGCAGACAGATAAGTCTTACTTTTTCAACTATTTTGCAGCTTGCCCTGAAAACAAGGATTAATCATAAAGTGGAAATTCTTTCATTTAATTAGAGATTGAGTGGGTGGGAATCTGGAGACAGATTAAAGTTCTATGGAAATTCTGAATGCTTTTGGAAATGGGGTGTCCTGAACTGAGACAGGGAAGTAGCCTTTCAGAAAATCCAAATCCAGACTGCTGTCTGGATTGCTTGTGCTGGCCCTCATAATGTACTATTTACTCCTAGAAGGACATTTCCTTACAGAATACACCTTCTCCACTCCCACGGTTGGTCTAGGTACCACGAAGTTGTTTGCACGAGCCCTGCTTCACTTCCTGCAGGGACTGAAAGAAAATACAAGCAAAATCTGGTGCCGAAGCAGGGAACTGGAGCAAGCAAGTGGCTCACCCTCTCACCAATGTAGGCAACTGAGCATGGCCTGGGAGAGCTGGCTTCTCTCCTTTTCTTTACCCCTGGGTTTCTTCATGATGCTATTTAAGATCCTTAAACCAAGACTTTCGCAGACACCCACTCACCTTCTGGGTGTTCCTAATGCACAAGCTCCGTTTGCAACCACAGTGCCCCGTCTGCCATCTCCAACGATCCCGTCAGCACCGGCTGCAGGAATGTAACAACAGATACTCTGGGACCCAACCTCCCCGGCCTCTGCTTTCTGTGTTAGGATGGGAAAGGGAGAACTGCAGTAGAGTTTTCTCAGGCTGCCAGAGAGCTAAGGAGAAGTTAATCACCACTTATGCAGCATTACCCTAGTTACTGGGATTAACACCTTGGAAAATCTTTGAGAAAATTGTTAATTCTGCCTAAGAGCACACACTGAACAGCGTGCAGAGTCCCACACCAAACAATAAGAATCCCTAACACCAATAAGCTGCTTGTTACATCCAGATTGAATTTATGGGATGTCTCTTTCTCTACTCCTCCCAACCTCTGACATGCCCTTTGTTATAGTTCAGATCTTGGAAGATCTGGTGCTAAGCAGGGATTCAAAATCAATGCAAATCCCAATGCTCTTCTGCAAGTCTCTGGCCATTACTTCCTGCTCATCTCACCAAAACATTAGTCCTTTTCACTGAAAATCCAAATAGCCTTGAGCACTTTCTTCTTTTTGCTTCAGCTCCACAGTCAAAAAGAGTAGGACAAGAGCAGAGGATGTGTGAGATCAGTCTTCAGTTTTTTCAGTCCAAATCTCTTCTTTTGGGGTTTATTGTTGCTCTTTAGTTCATTTTGACACTGTCAAAAAGCAATCTCAGCTTCTAATCCAGGTTCAATATGGACTACTCACATGCTTAAAAACAAAGCACATGTTTACCTGCTAGGGCAGGTGACAGCATTTCTCATCACCTGACGCAAAGCATGAATTCTGCCAGGAACCGTGACCTTAGCATAAACCCTAATCCCTTCCGCTTCAAAGTCCCCTTGGATCCAGCCTCCTGTAATAACAGATACACCTGCACTGATGCTGCCACACCAAAACAGAGCAGCCAAGACAACCAACAGTGCTCCAACTCTCCTCCTCTAGAAGGAATCGAGGGAAAATAGACTAATATAAAACAGGTAGCGGCCATAGTGCTTGCTACAGAAATAAAAGGCGCTCCTACATTATGGCAACGAGCCATCTATAAAACCTAGACAGAACAGAGGAGGTCAATACTTGTCTTAGGGACAATGAATGGCACACACACTGCATATATATTTTAAGGACATGCATACATACATCTATAACCACATGCAACATCTTGTCCAAAGAGTAAGACAACATGTACTTTTCTCTTAAATGCGAAAAAAGATGTATTAACCCCTCAGCATGGCTTGTTGCCTACACAGCACGTAGTAAACTGTCATGATACACATCTCTTACTGGAGCCCTGCCATTGCCTTCTCGGACTCCTCCAGCTCCGTTCATATTCAAAGGCCTTAAAAGTTTTATACAATTTTGCATGATCTAATCACAAGTTTGCAAACACTCCCGAAAATTTGGCAGTTACCATCACCACCTTTAATTGAAGGGCGCTCTTTTTGGCTCCCTTGTTTCAGTTTTACAGATTATTTCCAGTTCTTAGACTTTATGTCTTACCTGCCATCCCCAATTAAAATACAGGGGAAGACTACCAAGAGACAAACATATTATTTCAAACAAAGTTTAAAGCCAAGAGCTGACAGGGACTGGAGGCAGGGTGCTGGAAGAGGCAAAGAGAGGAAATAATTTTCTTTTCCCCTGGATGCAGCCCCTCAGTTTCAAAAACCCCTCGGTTTCAAAGCAGGGATGCAATCTTTTAAGTGCCTGTGCTGCTGCCTTCCTCTGTTTGTGACATGTGCAGTCACAGTATTTTAATGGAGCCCAAAGCCCAGTTTTTAATGCATACACTTGCACTGGGGTCTGGATTTCTGCAGCTGACATGACTCTAGGGAACAGCTTTCATTTCAAATAAAAGCCAGAAAAATGTTTCTTCCCTGCAAAGGATTTTAAGCAAGCAGGATCCATTGTAGCACAGCACATGCAAATAACTAAGACATAGCTATGAACAAGAAATCATAACAGGTTGATTACAGATTAAAGTGATGTACAGACACCTGCTGTAGGCTCACTCTCCTGCTATTGCTTCACAGATTACAACAAACATTTATTGCTAGTGGAATTAACTTCACCTTGACAGCTCTTTGGGGAGGAAGGGGTACACCTATAACCCGAGCTCCTAAATAACCAAGCTCCAGAGTGTGTTACTTGCTGCTACTCCACATCACTGAAGCCCTGGACTAAGCATTTCAGAAAGCAGAATTCAAATCACTGTCAATCCTCTGCCATCCCACAAGAACAAAATTGACAGAGAGGACAGCAGCAATTTGAGATGCCTTTCATGAAAACTTAAGGCACTGGTACAAACCATCTGGGGGCACAGCACATCCCTCGTGTGCCTTCCCTGCAAAAAGGGAGCTGTGGAGACACTGAGCTCTACAGGTGCTGGGAGAAGGATGGCATCTGAGGAGCAAAGGCCTCCCCAGATCATGATCCTTATGTACAGGCAGATTTTGCATTGACACTCACTCCAAACAAGCCCCAAAATCAGCAGATAAGATGGACGCATGTCCATCTGCCTTGGCTGAGGCCAGGGGAAGATCAACCAACTACCTATTATTCATCTGTATTTTTATAGCACTTGCTATATGGTTCTTAAACAGTGAGTAAAACTGAAGTCTTTCATTTGATATGTACCTTCCTCCTTACCATTTGCTTATTCAGTTGTTGATTTTGCTAAGTCTCCGTCTGCTCACCATGTCTTATGCCCACCTTGCTGATTGCTCATGTGCTCCAACGGCAAATTCCCCAGGGAAGCTAGTGCCGCCAGCACTGCTGCATCAGCCAAATCAGCAGTAGAAGGATGGACTCCCATCTCAGTGGATAAAAAAAGGATTTAAAAAAAAAAAGTCTGGCCAACTCATGCTAGTTAGCCATGGAGAACTTCCAGATAAATGTTTTGAGATGACAAGCTACAACAGCATGGCAAATCAATGTTAGCAAAGGCAGCAACTTCTTGCAAACTGTGCTTTACTAACTTCTGGTTGCATTTGAATGCCCTGCCTTCTTCAAGTCACTCATAAATAGCAGTCAGTAGGCTGTCCTAATTTCCATGCAGCAAAACAACACTGTTGAGCGGAAAGAGTCCTGAAGACTTAATTGAGAAACCAGGTGTTCAGTAATATTGTGCCTCATCCTCCTCTCCCATATTGCCAATGTAAATAGAGGCTCCCAACTAGGTGAGGTGCAGCAGACAACAGCGAAGAACCACAAGCTAAAAATGGCTCACATCTGCTAGGCTAACAGACCCAGTAAAAGTCATCCGGCCAGACAGCTTGAAAACATTCGGCTCAAACGCACCCCTCCCAAAGCCTGTGGTGCTCCATCGGGGACCAAAAAGAGTAATTCAGACCTGGCTCCATGCTACAAACATTCCCAGCACAATTTCCTTGGTTTCACTTCGGGGAATTCAACATAACTTCTCAACAACTAATTCCCAAACAGAATGTTTTTAAAACGTGGGTGATCTCAAGCGTGTGGAATCTTCCGAGAACTTCACAACATCCATATGTCAGATTTTCATATATAGGTGCTCCATAAGGCATATGCATCACTCTTCACAGCTGCTGCTAATAGTATAAGAAAAAGAAGTAAAGAAAGCCTGGCTTTCCTACAGCTGAAGTATCAGGGCCATTTTTAAAATGTCCATCAAGAGCCTACAGATCAGTACCACAAACAAATTGCCCTCCAAGGAGCGCAGCTCACACCATGACTGAGGCACTTCAGCCACTTGGGAGCATTTTTAAATTTTATCCAAAGTCCCCAAGACAAAACCCTGGACTAAAATTCTCATCGCCTCATCAAGCAGGGCAGGGAAGCAATCCAGAAGTTACCACCAGTGACAGTCTTTCATCTTCATCCTCTTCCACCCCAGTTGCACTTCTGTGGGCCAATGTCAGGCATACCTCTGCCTTTCCTGAACAGCCTTAAGAAAGAGCAAGTCCTTACTCCTCCTTGCAGCTTCTCACCCTGGCAAACAGGGTCTTCTCTTGGAGCCACACCAAAGACTCTGGCCTCTCCCGCATGGCCAGGCACATTTTTCTAGCACTGTCTTCTTCCACGTTTCTCCTGACAGATCACTAACCTGGCACTAGCTTCCCTGGCTCACTCCCTTGCTGTTTTGCGCTCAGAACTATTTAATCAACAGGAATTGAACATACGTAAGGTTCTACGCCTGGAGAGAATTTTATTTTTATTATACACCAAAAAGGCATGTTTCTGGTTTGTCAGGCAGGTTTCATTTACACAGGCTTGCAGCACTTGCACACAGCTCATTTTATTCTCAGCTTGCCTCCAGAGCGGCTGTAGGAGTACATCCATATGGTCAGAGCTTTACAGCTAAACTGGAAGTATCAAAACAGAGATGCAACTTTCATGCAATTATATGCACTGCTTCACTTTCTACATTGGGAAGTGCGCACCATCTCACTCCCACTGCATCCGCAGAGAAACACGTGGTAGCAAAGGGGTCCGTAGCAAAGCAGCTCCTCTGCCTGTGAGAGCCAGGAGCTGCTGCTGCTCTGCCGCTCACACCACGCTGGCCTCGTGGAGCTCCTCAGGTGACACTATCTTAACAGAGTTCCCTCAGCCATCACACCCAAAACTGCCAGAGAAATACTATCAACTTCTTTCAGCGACCTAAGGTACACGGCAAAATTAAAGATATGGAACCCCTAGGATTTTGTCTCTAGAGCCTCAGTAAGTGGGTGCTGACAGCCTGCTGACCGTCCCTCTCCAATGCTGGGTCCTGGGGGAGAAGGAGGAGACCTTGGTTCAGTCATTGGGGTCACCTCTGCAGATATCCACAGCACCCAGTTGCGAGACTCCCCCAGACCAGGATCGACAGGACTCTCCTGTGAGCAGATAATGGGGTTGGGCATAAACAACGCTCAAAGTGTCCTGCACTGACATGGCAGGAATGCATTGGTCTGTGCTGGATCCCACCTGCAGAGCTCAATTTCTCCGAGTGCTCTGAAAGCAATAAAAGCTTTCCTATTTTTTAATAGATTTGCATTTTAAATCACTTCATACATCTATATACAAGCACATAAATATATATATCTGAAAACATAAAACCAATTGAATTTCTCAGTGAGGATTAAAAAATGGAAATACCTAAGACTATATACCCACATCACAAGCCAGTTCATCTCCTCAGAACTTGAAGTTCAAAAATTCACAGGAAGGAGTTTGATAAGCAAATTTAATGACTTAGCACAGACGTATCCATCTCCTTTTATACCACTTGTGATCAGATGACAGGCACTCACTCCTTGCTAGACGTTTTATGTACTTGCTCATTTGCATGCACTCCAGAATTACCCATTAAAGGCCGCCTTTTCTCAACAAATTTTTGCTTCTGATAAATGGCCAGCTCTGCTGGCCTGACTTCATGACAGTCCTCGGTTCTGACAGCTCAACTTAATTAATCTATTTAATTTATTGATCAAGCCCGTGGCAAAGGAGTGCTCCCCATTACATAGGATATTTATCATCCTGAGTTATACGACTAAAGGCCTTCCTAAAATCTGAAATTTAGTTAGCAGCTGACATGCTGTCCATCCAAAAAGCCACTCATGAAGACGAAGAGTTGGAGATTAAAAATGATTTCATGATTTTAAATAATGACCAGCAGGTTAGGCTGTAAGTTGAACTACAGCCCGGTTGCCTATTACACAAAAACATGCATTGCAAAGCAATAATAAATCCTTGAAAAACCTATTCTGAAGTTTGTCTCCACCATTGGACTATGCTCCATTACATTTGTGTCACTTGTAGCAAACCAGACAGTTCTATTTGTGCAAACTGTGACAATTATGTCACTGGGAAAGTGCAGGTTATTTAGCGCTACAATACATCTTGGATGACTTATTAATATGGATGTAAAACCTTGCAGTTAAAAATAAAACATACAAGGAAGCAAACTATAGGCTTAAGCAGATAAATGAAAGACCAGCATAGTCTTTAAATCTCAAATGAACAAATCACGTCCAGATGAAGGACATTCAGGTAAGTCAATTCCCCTGCTGCCTAAGCCCCAAAGTGCTCGCCTTCCCCTTTACAATCAAATAACCAGAAGCCACTATAAACTGGCAGGAAATTATAAGCCTAACCAGCCGGACCAGAAGGCTGATATATCACACACCCTACATGTTAGCCTTACTATCTGTGATACGACAGCTCTCTGTACATCCACATCTGTTTGCAGAAAGATGCAAATGAGGCTTAACTCTTGCAGTAGTCTAGCCACTGGAGGATAATTAGAATAAATACTGTTTCTATGCTAATTACTGTTTGTGGTTTTGCTATAAAACTAATTTGCTTACGGAAGTTTGAGCAGGTAGGGACAGCTGGACTGGACAAACGATAAATGGTCTGATCATAATTGCATATAGTTTAATTTCTAGATATGAAATAGAAATCATCTTTTTATGGGATGCTGGTCATATCATTTTAGTATTAATATACTGGATACTTTGCAACTGTTGCTTCATTTCCTTGCTAATATATTTTTTAAATTGAGACAAGCACGATGAAAACATTTTAGATAAATCTGCCCAGCATCTGAAATCACTTTAGTTCTCTGCACAGCAGCAAGTTGGGGGAGAGACACCAATAGGTCAATGTGCGTATCTTCAGGATGTTTTCCATCAGCATGTTTGGATCTACATCTCTGTTCGCTCCAGAAGGGCATCTGTATTCCCGTAGGACTCCCGATCAGTGGTCCTATCTCCTCCTGTGATGCAGAGAGTGCAGCAGCAGTCGCTCCTCTTCGGCCCCCGGAGACAGAGTCTGCAGGCAAACTGAGCAGTCTCATCCAGATGGAAAAATCAGATGACAATCTTTTTTTATCCCAGTCTTGAGTCTGTCTAACTCTGGCAGGTAGCAGTCTAGGCTAACACATTATTATGCTTAATTCCTCTCGCAAAGCAGAAACCAACTGTTACTATTTACCCTCACTGTGTAAGTTTTATGAGAGATGGGTCCAGAGCCACGTGGCATTTCCTTTCATCTCCCACGGCTCGGGCACCCTCCAACCCTTTGGGTGCTGTATGCATGCCCGCACTGTGCAGGGAGAGCTTTGCAGGCCTGAGGGCATGGCACTTCCCCACCAGAAGGGCTCACCAGTTCCATGACCCTCGGCTCCACAATTTTCATGACAGATCGCAGTAGTGGAGTTGCCTGCCCCGGCTACATCTCTGCCAACAAAAGACAGCCAGTCCTGGTCCCCAGCATTGGAAAGACACAGTGGGATCCTTCGGTGGAAGGATCCTGCACCTTTGGCCACCACTAATCCAAGCTCTCGGTGCTGAGGCTCCACAGCTCTGCCAAGCCCCGGCCTCATGGAGGGAGCCAGAGCTGGAGCTCCTGGACACCATGAGCAGGTATGCTCACGAGCATGTTTAAGAAAAAGGAATGCACATCCATATCACAAGCAGTTGTCTCTCCAATTTTTTCATCTCTGAACAGCTTTATCTCCTAATTAAAACCCACACTGTTTTTAGCCTACAGATTCAGATAAAGAGGGAGAAGGGTCTGGAAGCTGTCTGTTGCTTTGCAATGAGGTTTTAACACATTGCAAATCACATTACAAACATCGAAAAGTGCATTTGATTGTCTGGGGGTGGGGGTTTCAGCCCTTCAAGGCCACCAAATTACTTCTGACAACAAAGAAAATTCTGAAATTAACTTTGAAAGGTGTCTCTATTTTATTATGACAGAGGAAGCAAAAGGGACAGGTCATGCTTCATTGCAGCATTCCTGTACCTGAGCAATGGAGGATGGATTCCTGCAGGACATTTGCACAGCTCCAGCACGATGCAGGATAATGGAATCAGAGACTGTCTCTTTTAAAGTAGTTATATTTAAAAATAGAGGTAGCAGGGCTTAATCTGTGACAAATGCACAAGCAGAAAAAATGGATGTGATCCTATCAGAATCAAGGGACACTGCTTTTCTGAAAAGACAAAATTAATTGCTCCTCTTGACCCCTCCCCATTTCTCCCAACCTTTGCTGAAGCAGTTCTGCATGGACACAAATTATACGGCAGTAAGTGCGTCTATATTAGCACACAGCTGACAACAGCCATCAAAATACTGCATTGCACTGTTGTTCCAGTGGAATCACGATACATATGCAGTGACAGACCCTGGCCCACATCTACACTGAAAAAACCTGCCCTGCTCCTCCTCTCAGCACACACTTGTATATTCCCATGCCTGCTTTCTTTAGATACTCCTGCCCAGCAGCAAGACGTTGGTTTTACATGCAGAGGAGACTTTGTCTTTCAGTACAGCCTTCCTCCTCAGAGCCAGGAGGAAGTTTGCTTGCCTTGTGACAATTAAGCAAAGTGGGAAAACAGCATCTCTGTTATTACAGCACATACAAAGCACAAATCACTAATTGGCTCTACTCACACTGCTGTAAACATTGACAATAACCCAGAATTCAAAGGCCTCACTGTTAGATGGAGCTCAAAGTCATTTGCAAGACTTGAAGCTGTCCCACAGCCAAGCCTTCAGCTTTGACCACAGTCTGCAAGTGCTCCTGCAGCAGAACCAGTTTCTGGTACCAGCTGAAACATGGGCACATGCGTGTGAGGGGAGAGGGTTGGATAAATTTTCCATTGCAAGTTTCTCCTGCAGTATACAAAGTTCACTTACGCACAAGAGAATGTAAAATAACCCAGACCTAGGAATCAGGGAGACGTGTCACTTCTTTGATGTTAATAAATGAGATATAAAAATAATAAGCTGTAAACAACTGCAGTCCTGATTCTGCCTCACTGTGTCAAGGGCAAGTCTGGGGCAAAGACTACATACCATCACCACCTGCATCATAGAGGAACATGGGAGACATTTCTTGGATGAAAACTACTGGCCCAATGCAAAGGACAGAGGTGCCACCCTTATATCTTTATTTCAGAATCTTCTCGTTCATAGGCCAAGCTGCCCAAATGGAGGTGGTTTTGTTAAGCAGTTCAAAGCTTGGTCCATTTCCAGTTCTCACAGTGGAGTCTGCTTTCTGCTCACAGGCAGCATAAACAATACTTTTGTACCCCAGTGGTATTTAAAAGCTACCAAGATCCCTATATCATTTGAGTATATACTAAGTCAGTCAGGTGCTGCTCAGCTATCAGAAACACTCCCACTATTTCAGCTACTCAAGATACTTTTGCAAGAGTATTACAAGTTCTTCGAACTTTTGTTATCCTGAATTCACAGCACTGCAGTGTACGTAAAATTATTATTTTTAATTAAGATGATAAAACATTCTGAAGCAAGAGAAACATCCAATTTTTGTAATTAAAGTGATGCAGAAAAAATTGCCTAAATGATTCCAGAACTAAGTTTCACAATGGTTCTGCCATTTAAAAGTTACAGAGCTTGGAAACTAGGTTGCACTTTTAAGAGACTCTTTAATAATTCAAGACCTTTCAAGGTCAGAGAGAAAGCAGTGATACAGTGATTACTCTTCTTGAAATTTAAGAGCTCTGCTCAGTCCTCTCATATACATGCATATATATTCCAAGGGTTACCATGGGATCTGCAACAGTCAGGGTCAACATGTCAAGTCAGTGTATACAGCCCTACTGTGTACCTCGCAGCTTGACTTCAAAGCATCACTTTTTATAATACTCGGTTTGGTGCACCCTTGACAACAGGGCCAGGTAAACTCTTCCCCCTCAAATTCAAGGCAATGCATTATCCAGAAGTGGTTGGAATGACCAATAATGTTCTCCTTGGCTCCTCTGACATGGGTATTCAGTACTCGTTTTCTCGAGATTTCTTTTTCACTGTAAAAGCGTAACTTAGCTCTAAAGTCTATGGAACAGGAACTTTCTTTTTCAATACGCCTAGATGTCATTTAGTGTAGGAGGGCCCTGGTCTCTACCTGAACCCTTTAAGTGCTACTCCAAGAAACATAGTAATAGTACCTATTGACTGCAGAAAAACAGAAAGAACTCCCAGTTAACTGCCACTGACGCACAGGTCCAGTTTGAGATTCAGTGGATTGAGTACTTGCATGGGAGTGTTCAACTCCCAAGCAATCAATCAGACCACTGCAAAAGTCATTCAGAACAAGTAGGAAAACTTTTGAGAATTACAGAGCAAAAAACTGCACTAGTAAGTATGAGCATAAAAAAAAAAAAGCTTCTAATAATTCATGGAGAGATGGAGAACAAACTATTGCTCCTTATAATAGTGGGCAAAAATAAAATGTAGAGGTGGGCTACAAAAATTAACATTTTCACACTTTCACACAAGTGTTGGGCAAAGAAATGGGTGAGTGAAACCCTTCCTTATCTTGCCACACATTGCAACGTCTGCTTTGACAATTGGGTTTTGATAAAACCTTTCTTCCTTCTGCACTAATACACCCTGTTAGAAAAGGATCACTTTGAAAACAGTTTCTTACAGTCCAAACATCCAAGCTGACAATTTTGCAAACAAAAACCAATCCTCCAACTGTGTGTGAATGCAGACTAGCAAAAGTGCTGGCATGCCCAAAAGCAAGTTCATATTCAAATTTAGGCACGTATTGATAGCAAATTATCAACACGACACCTTGCTCAATAAGGGTGATCACTCTCTGCTTTCAAGCAGTTCCCTGCATAGTTGGATTCTCTGTTCTGCCTCTAAAGAGCTAAAAACCAGGTTCCCCCTTCTACCAGAGGTTTGGAAAAGCCCACTCCCTTTCGAGAGAACAACTAGACAGCAATAGCACCAGGTACGTAAAATCAGCGCAAATACAAAAGGCACAATTCCAGCTGCTCCCTCTTTCCTGTCTTTTATCACAGAATTAAGAATACTGTCTGCGAGCTCGCTGTTAGTTAATTCAGTGTCTTTATACATTTTTAAAATGTAATTTCTGGTAGGTTTGTTTTTGCACTGATCTGTCAGTGTGTTGTGCATAAAATGACAATTCAAGTCTCAAGCTATCAGCCTCTTTCTGCCAAGTAACAAATAGCGGATGCTTAAAAAAGTCTCGTGGCATTCCAGAGAGCTACAGGATAATGAATCACAATCTCAGAAAAACTTTAAAATCTTTTTTCTTTCCCCATTTCCCTTTTTTCTTCTCCCACTCTCCTCCCAGTTGCTCACAGGAGGAGGTTAGGTCACTGGGCTCAAGAAAAGAGAATTTTCATTTTTGAGTTTTAGCGTAGGGTTTTCGAGCACCACCAAAACCTCATTTTCACTTTGCACAATGCATGGGGTTTTGTCATTAATTTGGACAAGATGTCAAAAGAGTAGAAAACAAGCTGTAACACCCTCCCCCAAGCTACTCTTTGCTGTTAGATTGGAAAGGCCAGGTTAACAAAGGTGCTAATAAAATGTTAGCAGTGTTTCCCTTCTCTGTGCAAAATAAACTTGCTAGAGCTTAAGAAAGAGATTTAAGTTTTTAGAAGAATTACATAAAACCTATGTGTTAAGCTTTATTCCTTGTTTTTAATTATTTATTTTGCCACATTCATTTTTAACAGGTCTTTTTCAATTTAGGAGTCCTCTCTAATGCTTGGGACAATCAACACATGGGGAGAAACCATAGTAAATCCTACTATAGCCACACTTTGAGAAAACAAGTAGCATGTTGCACATTCAGGTTGTCTCTAGAAGAACAGAAAGAGAATGAAACATCTGGCAGCTGTTTATCACATCTCCAAGGCACTGAAGTCTCAAGTACTGAGACGATGCAGATTAATACTGGAACAAAAAAGCAGAACAAAAACAGCACAGCAATCTCCCATATGTTAATTAAAAAAAAAATAAAAATCCTCCTTTTCATTCTGTCCTAGCAGCTATTTTTACTGTCGTTATGCTGATCACCAACGCATTCAAATTAAACAAAAAGTTAGGTAAAAATCCTTCATGGGATTTCACCATAGAACATTTCCTAACCACAGCCTTTCCCGCGCCTCGCCAAATCTCTCATGCTTCACAACAGCAGCATCTTCAGCTGGGAAAAAACCCCCAAGTGCTCCAGCTCCATCTCTTCTCCAGCACCCAGGCAGCCCAGGGGTCTCGTCTGCCTCCCCGGTCAGCCTCTGTGGGGACAGGCAGGAGGGTCCGTGAGGAAGCATGAAGTCCAGCACTCTGGATAGACTTAGTCCACTGAAGCAATGGATGTCTTCCTGCTTACGACAACAAGTTTTAAATCCAGCCCTGTATTTTCGTCTTTCTGACCTTGCCAGAACAAATAAATAGTTCATCCAGTTACTGAGATGGGACATCTTTGTCTGTTGAAGTCTGTGCACAGTTACATCCAGCTCCTAGAGCCCAGTTCAGGAAAAAAATTCAGACTGAATATCAACATCAACTTCTCAGTCAAATGTTGTCCTAAAAAAGGATACATGTAATCAGATGCTTAAGTGATTCTTTCATCAATCTCACAAGACCAAAGAATATGTGATGAAGAATGACGACAGACAAGCCACAGAAGTGTTCCAAATACCTGGGACATTGCCTCACTACGTAAAATGAAGCCAGTCAGTGATTATCTGGCATCCTTAATGGCTTCTGCCACTGCTGAAGAAGTGGTCTTGAGAGGAGCAGTTTGCAAGCCTCATTTTAGCAATGAAATTCCTGACAAACACGAGAAGGTAAATGTCACACAGCCAGCCAGACTGCTAAAGGCCGCTTCCCCTTGATGCTTTGAATAAATACATCTTTGCTGCCATTTCTGTTTCACAGGAAAGACACAAAATTCTGAAGCAGGGAACACCTCCACCACTAGGACATGTTAGCAGGCTGCGTGCCAGGCAGGCAGCTCACTGCAGACACAGGCGGACCAGAGAACCGTGGCTGTGGTGGCTGAGAGCATTTCAAAGCAGACATAACCTATTGGGATGTAGGGTCGCTTGTCCCATCGCCTCAACAGAGAGCCAGCTAATGAGCCGACTTAGGCACTGGTTCCCAAAGAACCTGTTGACCTGGTAAGGAAACAACAGAAGAAAGGCTGAAACCACCATGGGAAGGACAGGAGCAATTTCTATTTTTCTTTGAATCACCAACTTAATCAGTGGCACAAGTATTCAGGGCTGGATGGAGCATATTTAAGTTCCAGCTCACATAGATGTCAAGCAGAATGAGAAAGAAAGTAGCAGAAAAGGAAATGCCTGGGGTGTGTGTGCTGGGCGGGCTCGACAACCGCAGGGAAGCAGGTTCCTGGCCCCTCGCCCACGTATCATGTACATGGGGAAGTGTGCGAGTCAGCCAGGGAGCCGCATGCAAACAGTCCAACCAGCAACCACTTCTTCTAGAAGGAAAACAAAATCTGGTACACAGAAAACAGGTTTTTATCATACAATTGTCACTTGCAAGCATAGAAGCAATTAATCATAACAGCCCAGCCCCAGATGGACCAACACTGAAATGGGAAAGCTCACTTTTCCTTCAGCACTTGCATACCATGTCATCATTGCCCTACTCCAGTGTGCTTCTGTCAGACTGCCTGAGCTTTCCATGATGTTGCTTAGTCTCCTGAGGTTAATACAAGAATCTGTATATTAACTAAAGCTACCTTATGAGAAGGAGAGTCCTGAAGTGCCTGTTTGAGTCAGGGGAGTTACAGGTGAGGATAAAAACCACTCGGCATTTCACAACTAACCAAGCATCTAACAAGTGGTCAGCACAGCACTTCTGTCACTCAGCTAACAGCTTAATATTGACAGTGTTGCTTTTAAGGCACTTCACCTCAAGAGGTTTGGCAGCACAGGAAAGCAGTGCGGCAGTATGCTGTTCCCTACAGGTTTTTGCCCTTCGCATTACAACAGTATGAAATGGAGCACTAAAAACAACAAAGAGAACAATATGCAGATCACACAGTGGCTGGGTTTAGGAAAAAAAAAAACCAAACAGGTGCTGTACAATAAACCCTCTGAGACAGCACATAATTCAGATGTGATCAAAAAAAGTACTCCAAGGGCCTACGCCAATGTGGGGAAACGCTATCAGAGGCAGCAAAGGAAGATTAGTACCTACTCACAGCAGCACCTGTACTGCTCCAAGGGAGCCCAACTGCACCAGGTCCCTTCCTCCCCACACAAGGGGCTGCTACTTGCACAAGCACGTTTTGCCACAGGCTCTGTAAAACTGTCCCCTCCATGCAGGATCTTCAAACTCCATACTGAAGGGCAGATATTTTACAGAAATCACCTTTCCTAAAAAGAGCAACAGAAATTGTCTTCACCTCCTGCAGAGCACTCTGAAGGGTGACTCGCACCCAAATGCGCGACCTCTCCAGCAAAGCTCCTCTGCGGATTTTGTCAGTCACCTTCTAGGAGGGTGGGAAAACCAGGTCTGAAGCAGCTGTTGCCAATGTAAGACAAAGAGATCTCTTCCTCATGTAAGCTGAGGTGTGTTTTCTGTTTTAAAATTATTAATTCATACAATCACAGAGCTCTGATTCAAGACTACAGCCTAGGCACCACAAATGACCACAGTCTACCAGGACAGACACGGCATCCAGTTCTGAAGGTGGGAAGTTAACACCTGCCAGACCCCAGCTCACGGGGCTGAGCCATGGATGCCGGGAACCCACGGGGGTTCCCACCATCAGCTCCAAGTCAGGATTTGGGTCCCTCCTACATCCAGCTCGGAAAGGAAGAAAGTAATTAAGAAGTGGGATGACAGACTGCCTGGATACAGGGAAGAAAAGTACCGAGGAAATTCAAGAGGGAAAAGAAATTAGATCAAGGGAAGGGGTGAAAAAGAGAAGAAAAGGTTATTGCTGGCAATTTCATTGCCAATGTAGAGGTCAAAAATGTTTTCTTCACCATTTCAAAAAACATCATATTCTCTTGTACTTGAACTTTAAGATGAATAAAGTATTAGCAGTTAACAATGGATGAATCTGGGAGGAAAGCAAAACCTAAGCATTCTTACAATGATAAATTACCGTGATGGGTTCAAATTTTCTGTGAACTGGTTCCTTAAATGAATACGCCACACGCACACATACTCAGCAGAGAAAGTGAATCCCTAATCTTGTGAAAAGTGAAGTTTCTAAATGGAAATTGTTTTTACTAGTTAGATACAAACAAAAAAGGGAGACGAAAAATTCAAGGGAGTCAAATTAACCTTTTTTTGATCAATGACTTGTTTGTAGGGATAGGCACATTTTTAAGTTGCGAAATTTCTCATGTATGCAAGCCATCAAGGTTGGAATCAATAAAAAGTGAAAATGAAGTGGTTTTGTGTAGACTGATTTTTAAAGCAAAACAATGCATTATTCATACAGAAATCTGTCTATAATGACTCGAAGGCAGATTGAAAAATCTAAAGGTTTAGACCCGGTTGAAAATTTAAGACAAATCACGTTATTAAAATGAGCTTTGATTAGTTCTGCAGAATACAGAAATCCAGTCTCGCTCATCTATAGATGAATTTCTAATGTGAGCATTTCTAGGTCGCAGCGTACATACAAGTAACAAGACTCTCTTAGAGCAAGACAGACCAAAGTTTCAGTGAAGGAAAAAGCTGGACTTCACAGGAAAAACAACAAATTAACTCCACAAGTAATAGAGATGTTAATTTTTTTTGTATAAGGTACCTTCTTAGAGATTCATAACAGCTGCTTTTAATAGCCAGACTCCTATGTATCAAAACATGTAAGATACTGCAAGTGGTTAGAAGACTTTTCTCAGCAGAGTACACCCTACATCTGGGACAGGATTTCCAGAAGACACTGAAACATTGGTGCTCTATTTATCCCAGTGTAAAAAAGAGTATTTATCCCAGGTAAAGCAAAGCCCATGACTTTGATGGAACAAATTACCCAACTGTGGCTTGGTCTTCCTTACCAAGCAGTACAGTACAATGGGACAGGTCTGAAGTGAAACAGGGTGCTAAGGACCAAACCCCCACATTTTACGCATTCTGACCAATATCATTCAGATCAGCACTAATCTGGTCATGCAGCCCAAACAAACACCTGCCAGTAGTTAGCATGAATCAGGTAAGCAATGGGAGCCCATCTTCACATTTGTCTTTATTGGAAAGGAATTCAGCCCATGCACTGTGAGACCAGCCTGTAGTGCAGACCAAGCCTGGCAAGTGGGGACATGCAAGATTCACTTAAAAATACACTGCTGATCCAAACTAAAAATGCTGGCAGAAAGAATATGTTTTTATTAAACACTAGTTTCTAAAGATTACTTCGCCATAACAACCAGACTACATCCAGTATTTCCCCACAAGCTTAAATATAAAGCATTCATTACTCTTTCCTCTTGAACTGTACTTTGCCAGAAGACCAGCTGATCCAGCTCCATGCAACAAAGTCAACTTGTTTCACTCCAACATAATTTGGTTGTCAATTACTACTCTCACATTTTCTCAATCTCTATTTAAGGAGCAAAAGAAAAAAGCAACCCAGATTAGAAAAAAAGTCTTGAAAACCTGCAGATAATACAAGATTTCATAGGGAAGAGGAAAAGAGTGAGAGGAAGCTGGAATATAAAAAATGTCAAGAAGAGAGCTTGTACATTTTCAACAACATCCAGCTGCAATTCAACCCCTGCTTCAGCTGTAATCTCTAAATCGATCCAGATCTGCCTAGAAATGTTTGATTAGCTATATGTGCCTATAGTTATATATGACAAGTACAGAAAATAGAAGTTTTATCTCTTTACTGTTACTGTGGTTCAACTTTAAAACTTATTTACCTTGAAAGTACTTAAGGGATTGCAGTATTAATTATTTTTAAAGGACACTCAATGCAATTGGTGGCCCAGAATTGATGAGTATATAAAAAAAATAATAAAGAAGGGGAATTAATTGGGGATCTTGGGACCTTATTAAAATCTATTCTTGATTGAAAGTTCTTTGACTTTCTACTGCTAAACATCTCTTGATGAGGTAACTGCATTTTTACTTTAAGAATACCACTTGGTGGAGAAAAATAACCAAAGTTTAAAGAAGTATACAAACAAGGAAAAAGATTACAGAATCACAGAACGGTAGGGGTTGGAAGGACCTCTGGATATCATCTAGTCCAACCCCCCCGCTAAAGCAGGATCACGTACAGCAGGTTGCACAGGATCATGTCCAGGCGGGTTTTGAATCTCTCTGGAAAAGAAGGCTCCACGACCTGTCTGGGCAGCCTGCTCCAGTGCTCGGTCACCCTGCTCCAGTGCTCGGACACCCTCAGAGTGAAGAATTTTTTCCTCATATTGAGATAGAACTTCCTGTGTTCCAGTTTGTGCCCCTTGCTCCTTGTCCTGTCACTGGGCACCACTGAAAAAAGTCTGGCCTCATCCTCTTGACATCCGCCCTTCAGATATTTATAAATATTGATGAGATTCCCCTCTCACTCTTCTCCAGGCTAAATAGACCCACCTCTCTCAGCCTTTCCTCATAAAAGAGATGGTCCAGTCCCCTAATCATGCTTATAGCCCTCAGTAAGACTGAAAGCCTTTACATCTAATGCTGAAATAGAACCTGGTTCCTATATGTCTGAGCCAAACCTCCTCTCAAAGTGTCACACCTCGCAGTGAATCTTGGGAGGCAAAGAGTACATTCACGAGGCTGCATTCCCCACAGAAGCATCAAATTGGCCAGGATAATGGAAACTTGCACCTTTGCAGGTAATTTTGCAGTATTACCCATCTCTCAGGTCACACACAAGATGTGCAGGAAAGGAGGAAAACCTCACTAGTCTGAACAGCCTTGTCCCAGGTTCAAACAGCCTTGTCCTCACAGTACAAGGACTGCTCCCAGGCTGGATGAAGCTACAGGGAGGCTTAATGTGATGCCAGTGCTTGGCTTCTTCTCCTACAATGAGCAGAGAAGGACATGAGTAGAGACACGCTGGACAGGACATTCCTTCCAGAGACAGATGCAGGGGTTATATGGGCCCAGGGCTGTCCATACAGCTGATGTTTCACACTACCACAAATCTGAGCAAGTTTCTTAAAACTCTGCGCCAATCCTACATCTTCAAATAGCAAAACTCAATGGGCAAAAGAAATGGGTAAATCTTTAACAGCATTGTGGGAAAACAGTTTCGATTGCAAACACTATCAAGAACTCTCTTTTTATCTCATCACCAGCAAACTTCAACAGTTTTTTGGCCAGAAAGCCCCAAGTGCCTTCTCAGTTTCTTGACATTAAAGCCCCTGTCCATATTTCATTCAATGTTTAGGTTTATTGGGGTGGGTTTTTTCCCTCTCCACTGATGCCACATAATGAACTTCAGAAGTTTCACAGCACAGCAAAACATTTATCAAAACTAACCCTTACTATCCCTTCTTCCATACTCCATGTTTTTTCTAAGGCCTCTGCCTTCTCTACCAAATCACTTTGCTCCTTTGCGGAAAGCTGAATTACGCCGCACACACAAAGTGAATTAGCAGAAGACCAAAGAATCGGGAAGCACGAACAGCCACGCCTGCCCACAAAGGAAAAAGGGCAGGCTTCACCTGCGGCACCACAGACTTTTTGATACTATTGCTGGTTTTTACAGCTTCTTTGAACAAACTTCTGGTCTTTTATGGGAGGGGAAAAGCACTTCCCTTTCTCAGCTAAACTCTAATCTCCCCAGTCCTTGCAGTTTTATTAAGAAAGTTGGCCCATTTTGCTTGCTTCGACTACTGGAAATCTGCTTTACAGCAGGAAAGATAGCGTCTCTTTTAACAGTAAAAATCTCAAACTGAATCAAAAGTCTAGAGCGCTGCAGCTTGCTGAGAAACTCATGTCACAGGTCAGGGCTCCCATCTCTCACAACACTCGCACAGCTTTGTTTATCATAGAGGTTTTTTGAGTCTCACCATCCTCTGCTCCAGGACCTTTCTACTCACCACAGAAAACACTTCACACATTCCCCAGGATTTCTTCCTCACAGTGTTTTTCCTAGTATTTCTCTCCCTTCAAGGTCAGCGAAGTCCGACCCCCATGTCAGCAACCACCTGTTTGTCCATCCTCTCTCCTTCATCCTCAGTGCAACTGCAGGACACATGGCATCAGCCTCTTAGTGCCTTCCACATCCTGGTGCCTGGCTGACAGAAATGCAGGAAATCTCAATTTCCTCAAGGCACTCATCTGTTCCTGCCATTCCCTGGTAACAGCTGAGTAGACTTTTCACAGCCTCCATTTAAAACCCTCATACACTCCCCAGCAATTTGTCCCGTTCACTTTCCATGCAGATTATTTCCAGAACACTTAAGGGAACAACCTATCTTCACCACAGCTTTGACTTCTCTTAACCTTTTCTTCCAAATATAGGCAATATGTTTGCTGTCATTTTTACACGGTGATGAGAGAATCTCCTTTAATATCTCCAGAGATAATATCCTTTTGGAAGTCTCCCTATGTTTCCCACCCAGAAAGAGAGGTAAGAAGAGTAGCTCCTTGACAATGGACCTGTAAAAGGTGCAAGGATCTTTTTTTCCTATCACTGTATTCACAATAGGAATAAAACACTTGTAAAGTACCTGAAAGCAGAATGTACATTTCATAAGCAAAATATTTCTGCTCTGGATTAACACTAGAGGGTAACGAGGGAAAGCTGAATAATTTCCCCTCAGCTGCTCAAAAAAGGATTTTTTTTCTAACAAAAGATTTAACTGAATTCTTTCTCCTGCTCAATCTTCAAATCTGTTTCAAGTTTCCACCCATCCCAACAGCTTTTTTTTTTTCTTCCCTTTTATTAAGACAACTCTTGTGGACAGCAAAGGTATATAATTCATGATAAGACACACTGGACAAGCTTGCTTGCCTTTTTTTTTTTTTTTTTTTTGCTAAAGAGGCATAAGACAGTGCTGTGTTGATGGAGAACCCCACACCACTAAGCCAGATTTTAATCACACATTTCTAAAGCAGACAACAGCTGGAAGCCATTGCCCTCTGGAGACTCAGCTGATGCCTCGCATAAAGTTGCCTTTCTTGAGCACGCTGAATAAAGCCTTTCCTTGCAGCTGCTGCTGAGCAGCCTTTCCTTTCTTCTGCTGCTTAACTTCTGCCAGGGAGGAAAGGCTACACAGCAAGGCATGAGCTGCCCTTCCCCAAAATTTACCTGAATGTTTTAACTTGAAAATAAAGCCTTGAAACACTTGAGTGTAAAATAGGCTGTTTGAAAAAAAATATTTCCATTTTGATCAAAAACAAAAGTTTAAGTTTTGCCTAGATTCTACATGGGAGAATCATTTTCTTGCAGCCCTAAGAGAGTCTACCAGAGCTGAACAGCTTTAATAAACACCATGTGTATGGTTAGAACGAGATCATCTTCCAGCAGGCTCCTTCCCCTGAGACCAGCCTCGTATTTTGACTTGAGCTAGAGTTATATTTCAAACCATGAAGGACGCAAGCAGACACCATCCTCCAAAACCCTTGCTAATGGGAAGGGGAGCAAATGGAGATAAATCAGGATGAAGGTAAAGAGGAAAATAAGAAACTGAGTTGCCCTCTGGGAAACACATAATTATGTCTCTGAGTTCCTCTTCTAAGCATAGACCCAAGGCAGACAGTTCAGGCAAAGCATTTGTAGCTTCCACACAAGTTAGGCAAGTTTTCAGATTCAGCGTTGGCAAAAAAAGTCCGGAGGGGGAGAAGAAATAAAAAGCCGATCCCGTTGCAGCAGTGCTCCCCTCAGGGTCTCCATGCAGCCAAAGGTTTCGGCAGCATTTATAGCGGAGCTCAGGAAATGATAATCACATTGCTCCCTCAGACCATGCGATAGCAACAGAGGAAAGATGGGATGGGAGCAGATTAGGCCAGACTTCAGCCTGGATAGTTACCAAGAGGAGTAGGAGCAGAACCTGCTTGGAGAAAAGACAACACTCCCTAGGCTTGCAGGGGCAGGAACTGCTAAAATTGAAGACTTGCTCCAGAGAAGCTGCACCTGAAACTGAGGAAATAACTGAAGAAGGGACAGAAGTATGGCTAAGGCACACACACTGCAGCCAAGCAAAGGCAGCAGTCCTTCTGACTCCCAGGTCTTTGCCAATCTGACACAAGGCTTCACCTCGGGGTATGCTCAGCCCTCAGCTTTCAAGAGATCTGCAACCAACACCAACCATGCACCATTGAAAGGCTAGTTGGCAAGTCTCCCACAGATCCGTAACCCAGCTTCACAGCTTGTGCACAGCAACCACTGGCTATTCACTCATCTCAAACAAGTAGGCAACACTGGCTTGGCCAGGATGCTTAGGGAATGGGATATAGCCCAGCTCCTCAGGTTGGCTCCACCAGCTCCCATCATGGCAGCGCCAGACTAAAGGAAAGCAATCTGACCCAGGAAAAGAGTCCCTCCAGAACACCACTGCCAAAATAGTATGGGAGGGCCAACGGGGCAGATATGGATCTATATTGTGCATGCCAACAGCAGAGTCCCAGGACGACTGAGGCTGGAGTACTTTGTACAGCCATGCCCCAGGCAGCATCATTCACCAACGTGCAGCAGAGCCTTTGGACTGCTGAGAATATCACAGCAGTAAATAAAATGAGAGCAAGCAAAGGAGTTCATCTTGCTTTAACTTCAGATCCTCATTTTAACTTGAGAAAATTCAATTAGTTTCTACCCAGAAGCAGTTTAGCTGCCATTGTTGGCAATCAATGGTCCCTAAATGCTGAGAAACTGGCAACTGTTCAATGTGCTGGCAGAGAGGCTTTCCTAATTAAAGATGTCACTTTTCCAGCTAATTTAAGTCTGCCATCTCTTTAAAGTACCAATTGCCACAACAAAATATGAATAGGAAATTGACTTTCTGTGCATCTGTTTTTGCAAAATACTTCCTCCGAGTCATATGTTTCGGCTTAAATGGTTTAGGTCACTTGCTGGGAGGCAATAGCAGAGCTTTGTTCTGCCTCCCGAATACCTCTTAAAAGAAAAACATGTGGGGGTTCAGTCATCTACAGGAATGAAAAAGGTATTTGTTGGCTTTCCAATCTTCAATGAGTTGTACTGTATTCCATCTTATACCGATTTTGTTAGGATAAAAGAACAACAAAGAAATCCCCACTGAATCAGTCTGCTTATCTAAACTGCTTCCACTGCTCTACATACTTATCCTCAAAACAACCCTGGGGATAGGGAAGTGCTGTTATTCCTCTTGGAAGGAAATATGGAGACATAAGGCTGAGACACAATGATTTTTAGATGTTTAACTTCCACTAAAGTCAAATTTCTGATTCATGCTATTCAGCTCCTTTCTATAATAGCTAAATAACATACCATTTTTTTCTGAATCCAGCTATCCCAATGTTAAGACTATTCATACTCTTTGGCAACAAATGGAAAGCATCACCTATGCACCTGCGAACAGAAGTCCTAAGTTCAGTAACGAAGCAGTGTCATAATTTCAGCACAGAATCCAATGCAATCCCAGCTACACTCACTCCAGTCCTTTCTGCCATGGCCTCAAACTCCATGGCCCCTTAACCAGCCCCATTCTGGGAGAGCCAAGGGAGGGAGCACAATCCCAGCAGAGCTGCCTTCATCAAAACGGCTTTTGACTCCCCTCACTACTCCCAATCTCTTCTTATTTTATGGGCCATTTGTGAATCTGCATGGAGCCAGCAATACTACATGCACTGCTAATTCGGACAGAGCAATAGAGTGCATGTCTAAGCTAGTTTCCGTTAATCCCCAAAACCACTGACCAACAAAGCAGGACTTGAAATCTTCCCCTTCCCTCCCATCCAAAGAACAGAAAGGCATTGAATTTTGTTTTTTGCAGAATTCCTGATACAGCTAGATAACAGCCATCCTCTACTGAGTGCCAAGAGCAATAAAACTTTGATCTTCAACTGGGACTTTAGGTCTTATTATTGTACACTAAACTTAAATTCAACATGGATGAGATGATACATTCAACAACCAATGTAGTTACCCACATGAGTATTACTGTCATGATGCTGTGTTTCATAAGCTTGGAAATACTTGCTGGCTAGCTAGAGTTGGTTAAACAGAAGTCATACATTATTTATAATTTATTAAAATTTATTTTAAACAATTCCTCTCCCACACCATCATTTGATCAGCTCTGTTTACAGTCTACAACTGTGGAGCAGAGGCGTGCAGCATTAATTAAGCCACCAGGCTCTCCCACCCCCAGGTATGACAGAACAGACCCACACTTCCTTCCTGAAATGGAAACCTCCTAACATTGGGTAGGAGGAGGGGAACGTTTTATATTCAGATGTTTTCCCTCTGCCATCGCAAGTCCAGCTATTCCCACTACAGTATGCCCCTCTGTCTCTTCCTAGAGCTCAGGAAGGACTTCTGGCAGAGCGACAAAGTGTCTGGGAGCCAAAATATGGGACTCCATTTCTCACTAAGGAAAGAGCATGGATATATGCTTTCCTCACATCTAGTTCCCTAGAAGGGAATTTCCTGGGACTCAGCCTCCTCTTCTAACCTCAAAATGTGTTGCATAACACCAGGTGAGAATCATAGACTGGTTTGCGTTGGAAGGGACCTTTGAAGATCACCTAGTTCCAACCCCCCTGCAATGGGCAGGGACACCCTCCACTAGACCATGTTGCCCAAAGCCCCATCCAACCTGACCTTGAACACTTTCAGGGTGCAATTGCAAAGCCAACCCCAAATTATTTGCAAACAGTTCTTCTAAACTGTGAGAATGGTAGGATTTTCCAAGCCCAGTTCAGCAATGTCACCATTGTGCCCAGCTCCAGCCCTGGGGCTGGATGTGAACTCCGTACCCCACAAAGAAGGTCAATGAGGCTTTCTTTTTTTAAAATTAAGTCACAGAGTACTGGAATGAACGCTATGCAGAACTAATTTGTAGGCCCAGCCACAGTGTCTTTCTGTCTGCATATTTGTTGACGAATTCCCTCCCCCAGTCCATGTCCTCCCATCCCATACAGGCACATCATGACTGGAGCCAATACATGGACTGTCTGCCCCTACTCTGCCCCCTCCAAAGGAACAGCAGACTTTCCACTTTCAACTCTCCCTCCAGAAACACATAATTATTCTCAAGACTAACTGCGTAATTGCAAAGTCACGCCGAGAGTGCAACAGAGTCACCAGCAGGCTGAGGCACCTCCAGCCATCGCCCCAAGTACCTGCAGCTGCTGCTCAAGCCAGCATCCCCCGCTTACCTTCCCAGAGGGCCGAGGCGAAGGGCAGAGCTCGTGCGCACTGTTACAGGAGGCACAGACCCACTATGGGACACACACAGCAGCTCTAATGGCGCCTCACGATGACGCAGGAGGCTGCAGTGCAGGAGGGATAAATCAGAGGGTGGCCCGTGGCTCCTGCAGCCTCTGCCTTCCCCAGCACCACACAGGACAGTGGTCACAGCCCGCTGGCACCCATTGGGACATGATACTACCATCTGCAAGCATCCAAACTCATAAACAAAAACATTCCCATGAGCAGCTTACTTCAGGACAACATCCAAAGGCAAAGCCTTTCCCAAACTCTCCAAAAAGGTTGCTCTGCAGAGGAGGAGCTGGAGACCCCTGCTCAGCACACTGCTCCATGGCAGACCACTGATGTCCTCAGGTGTGAGGCAAAAGGAGTGCTGGAAATCAGCAGTATAGCTATAAAAAAAATAGAAAATCAGGAACCTCAGCTCCTTATCAGACCTCCTAATTACTCAGTCTAGTAACACAAATGCAATATGGAAACTTTCACCACCAAGAAAATAAAAAAATCTTTACAACTTTATATACATACTCACATATGTGCCCATATAGTTTACAAAAATAACATGTTTAACTGTATATTTTACATAAGCACATTTCATTTTAACTCAGGGATATATCATACTTATTCCAAGTTATTTTATGTACGCAGCAGCTGTGCACCAACACTTCCATGAAGAAACCTGCAGGGTACTGCTGCCTCCATCTACCTAAGCACTAATGGAAAAATAACCTGCACAAATACATCTGGCAACAGTCAGGGGAAAAAAAAAAAAAAATCCCTCGAGGCAATAACCCCATTGCATTTGGCTTGCCATGAACACATATGACCCTTTCCACTAGAAAGACTCTCTCTGGGTAGGTCCACACTTGAGACAGCAACACATCCAAACACACATGCATCCATGCCTGTTGCTCGCTTCGCTGGCAAAAGTAACACATGCTCACTGGGTCTCACTGTTCCCTTCCATTTCTTTCCATGCCAGCACAGGTCTTGCCCTCACAAACCTGCTATCCTAGTTCCCATCAGGTGGAAAGAGTCTGAGCTATGTCTTTTTTAATGCTGTCCTATGACAGTCCAAAGCCTTGTGCCATCACAACAATATTTGGGGAAGGCAAAGGGGTCTATGCAGTTTCTGGAAAGATTAGGTAACCTCCACACTTTTATACTTGCAGGGATTCTATAAATTATGACAACAATAAAAAGCAGCAAGAACAACATCCACAACCACATGGACAACCCCAAAGGATCTGATGTGCCATTGCTCAGAGCAGAGCTGCTCCCTGTTTTCTGGATAACGGGAAAAACCAGAGCTTCCCTCCTTTGACAAAACACCGCTTGGCTTTGCTGCTCTCACTGTGTGCCCAGAGAGCATGCGCACATGCAGACCCCAGGAAGCAGAGGGAGGGATCAGATTATTTCCGTTTAAAGTATTCCTGGTTTAAACCTGTGGTTTGGAAAAAAAAAAAGGGGGGGGGGGGGGGGAGACGGGGGGGAGAACAACACAAAAACCCCAGCATGGCTGCCGAGGGTGGCTTGTTCTCCAACCATCTGTGCTCCTGGCAAGAGCTATTCTGCTCCTACACACCCTTCAGCGCCTTCTGCTCCCTGCAGTGTTACACAACTGTACAGCGAAAGAAAATCAACAGAATTAACAAGTGGCCAAGTACAGACTTACCAGTGGGGCTGAGCATGCCTGCTGGTCTGCCATCACCTTTGCCTTGTGCAGGGTGTTTGCTCCTTAGCACATGAAGCAAGAGAACCCCAACACACATTTCCCTCCTTCCTCTCCTTTCTCCTACCTCTCTTCCCCATCCAAATTACAATTCACCATCCAGAGCCATAAATAACTCATTCTCACGACCAGAATAACTGAGCTGCAACTCCAGAGACTCGAGCAGCAGCACTGCACTCCTGTCCTCTCCCTGTCTCTGCTGCGGCTCTCCTCCATCCCACCAGCTGCAGCGGCCAAGCCGAACTGGCTGCCCAACCGCAGACAGTTACCGATGTGCTGCACGACCTCAGGCAAATGACTTCACTTTGTTATATCTTTCTTGCTCCTTCACCCTTTCATCTTTTGTATTAAGACTACAAATCTAGGAAACAAGAGTTGATCTCAGCTGTAGCCTGTGGCTACTAATCTAATAAATAATTACCAATTACTTAGGAGAGCAGTGAAGAACAGCGTAAGATGAAGTGATGCTGTTGCTTTTAGCTATCTCTCATTTCTACAGCTTCTTTTCTGCAGTTGCACAGTGTCTTCCACTGCACTAACACCAGTGACCATCCTTTCAGCCATTCTCCATTTTTGTGGATGAGCTTCTCTCCATCACCGGTTTTGGGTTTTATTGTTGTGCAAAGCTCATTGTAAGCCCAAGTCTGGATCCATAATTTCCATATGTTCCACCATTTAGATTCAGGATCTAAAATTACCTTAGTTGCCACAGAAATAGGAGCTTACAATTCCCCTTTGCCTTGCAATTAGGTCTCTAAATCACTTAATTGTGGGAGCCAGATTTTCTAGCGGAGCTCATTCATGAGCAGAGTGAGCCAGCTGCAAAATATTTATCACTGTCCAAATTCTCTCAAATTTTCAGCATTTGGATCACAGGATTCTGTTCTGATCCAGATCTAGGAGTAGTGACAGAAAAATCATAGGAGGCCAGATAAATCAGAAATAATTTTCATCAGAAAGCACAGCTTCTCCTTCAGGAAGTGTTATACCTTGCCAATTCTTGCACTGAAACCGTAATTTTATCCTTTAAATTTCTTCGCTGTTCTGCAAATTGCAGAACTTGACTTGATATTGAAGGATACTGAACGATTATTCTAACAATGAATTATACTTTTTTTGCTAATTAGCTAGCTGAAAATTTCATTAGTATGAAATTTATCAGTCTGAACGTTTAAGCACCTTCTTTAAAAGTGGAGAATTAGGAGCGCCTTCTGTAGAAACTCTGTAATAAACCAATTATATAAGTTCTATCAAAAAACACATGCACACAAGTTCAGAATAAAATAGCCTCCAAATACTGTTGAACAAGGAATATTTGATGTACATTACTTTTTTTCCCCAATATTCAACAGTCTCAAAAGTAATTTACAGTAATTAAAATTACAAGCCAACAAAGCACTACCAGGAGTAGGTGCCTCACGACAGGTGCTCAACAAGTACTAAAATAAGCAGTTCTGTACTCATACTAAGTGCTTATGTTGTCAACAATGCTCTTTTAATAAATGGCTGCATTTGTTATGCTTTCTTAAATAATTATTTGCTAGAAGATCATAATCATCTAATAAGAAACGTGTTTGGTTTTGAACTGGACTTAATTATCAGTTTTAAAAGCTAGTGACAACATATGTGCTGGAATCCATTAGCAAGTTCTGCATAGGAAAGGTGACAGGGTGAAATATCAAAAAATTACTTCAGTGATTTATGAGATCACGTTCCACAGGAAATCAATGGGATTTAAGTGCTCGAAACCTAACTCTCTCTTCAAAATGAGATTCATATAATTATTAATTTTTTTTAATTATTGGGATACCACAAAGAACACTGCAATCATCCCAACAAATCTCTCTTGCACTTGTGCCAAAGCTTTTTTTTCCTCTCTCCATATGCAGAAGATACAACTTAATAACCTGAAACACGTTCCAGATTTCAGCAACTCCAAATACTACAGTGAATTTCTAGGCAGGTGCAGAAATCAAACCGTGCACATCGCACTGCAGGGCTAAGAAAGAGAACAATTATTTACTCGCAGATCATAATCTGCTAGTCTACCTGGAGGACCAAGGATTTTTAGGATCAACTCCTAGTCATCAGCACCAACTTCTCTTTCGTCAATGTGTGTCAGAGATTTAACATCTTTTAAACATCATTTCTTCGTATTTATGACTGAATTACAGTTCAATAAGGCAACGCACTGAATCATTGCACTTCCTCAGGATAAAAATTCTGCAGGTTAACAGCATCTCCCTCCCCAAATGTCCTTCAGGAAGCAATGAAAAATGAAGGAGGCTGCAGTGTGCTTGTCGTGGTGACATGAGTTACATCTCTGAATAGTTCTCAGTGCAAAGCAGGACAAGAGTCACAAGAATCTTACGGGGGGGGGGGGGGGAAGAAAAGGAGAAATGTCAATTTACATGTAATGTACAGTAGTAATGACTTGCTTGGCTGTGTCAAAGAAATCACCTGAGCTTCCAAGTATCAATATCCATAGCAATAAAAAAATAACTTCAGAAGACAAGGGAAACCTTGATTCACAAAACAGGATTTGGAGGCTTTCAAAGATTTTCTGTGTGTAACTGAACATTTGCTTTAAATTAATAATACTTTTTCAACTGCACAGCAGATCAGTTTCTGGCTACACAACACAGTTTTCCAAAAATGCTGGTTATTGTAGTAATGCTTCAAGAAATGAATATGCTAGCTGGTATTAGAAATCATAGGAGCATTATTTACCTCTACTGAATACTGATCTAGATGCTTAGAAAATAGAATGCAGCTTAATTAAGTGATTTTATCTAAGGAACTTTGATTTGATAATAAGTAGTGTAAATATCAGCTAGTATTTTCTTATTTCAAGCATTTCAATTATTATTAACAATAGAATGGGTCTTATTGCAATAGCAATTTCTCATGCCAGTGGAAAGGACTTTTAATATAAATTCATAATGACACCATTGTATGGACCTGATTCTAATCTGAAATTGGTGTTCATGAATCACAACCTGGCTTCCTGCTGTGGATACTGTTCCTCTTTCCGACATTTCTTCCAAAAGCAACCAATAGTGCTAACTGCACACTACCATCAGAGCTAGCGGTACACAAGTGCAAGGGTTGAAGTTTAAGCACTTTCATTTGTTCCATTAAGAGGTGGATCTATTTACTCATTTACGTGCTTTGCTAGATCAAAGTCCATCTCTCTGGCAATGGAGATCACACATTTTGTGAGAGTTACATTAAAGACAAATGTATGCTACAGGCAGTATATGTGTATAACAGACTGCCAGCCAGTTGCACAAAGCCAGACCCTTACAGGGGTCAGTACTGGCACCTCCTGTGCACACTGTTTTTACCTGCTGGTATGTGACTGACCACTGGAGCAAGCCAGGACAGGACTACAGCTTAATTCAGAATAGTAACTGCTACACTTTGGACCCAAGCTTGGAACGCATGCTGGGTAAATTCCTCAGGAATTATTTAGCCAAAGGTACAGAGTGGTATGTCCTACAGCCATACCACAGCTGATGGCGGAAACACAGATGGTTGCTGGGGAACTGGAGGAAGAAAATTTGTATTCACAGTTCCACCACTGGAGATGACAAGTTAGGGAGGAACTCTGGCCAACAACACTCCCTTTGACTCTGGTGAAGCTTCACAAATAGTTCCTCTCTTAGAAAAAGGCCAAAGCACAGCCCTGGCCAGTGATGCCTACAGGACTTCTAGACCTCCCTGGGGTTCATTGCTTCACAGAACAGGTGTTGGCATGTTGGAGGCAGGAGGAGGTTGTGTAGGTGCTGGATGCTGCAGATTGAGAAATTTTCTGTTGCCTTCTGCACGACTCACCAAGCAGCTCTTCACAGCTATTTTCAAATAATAAATCTGCAGGGCAGACCCCCTTTGCCTAATAACCCAGATAATTGGGGGGAAAAACCTCACACCTGTTTCATCCTGAGTGCTGCTGTAGCAAATGCCTTCTGAGCTTTATTTGCAGAAATGGGACAATCACGGTTGTTCTGGTTTTAGAACAAAGTTTCCATCAAAAAATAGCATGGCAAATCACCACTGAAGTATCTCTGCTTTCTCAGACACACAGCCATCCCAGAGCACCCGTCTAGAGAGCTGCCCCAGTGTGTTCCAGGGTTTAGCCCATAGTCTGCAAATGAAAATGCTTCTGCATGTTGAATATATACATTCTGCATGTGTGTGTGTGTGTGTGTGTGTGTCTAGGCACATGTGTGTTTCCATGCTGACACATCTGTATAATCCATCCTTTCTACGTGAATTAAGCCAAACGGTGATCACAACGTGTTATTTAAATATCACCAAGGATTAGAAGGTTCAGAAAGACTCCAAACCCCATAAAGTGATGCTAAGCAGGATTACTTCCTGGCAGCGTGTGGATACAAGTGTAAGCTGATTATACATTTTCATGACCTACATCGGCACACAAGGAAGAGCCAAGGTCCTCCCCCTCCTCAAACAGAATCAAATCAAATTGTATACTTCCCAGTGATGGATTCCAACTCACCATCTTCCTTCCTTTCCCTTTAATGAACAAAAAGGAGAAAAAGATGAGAGAGAGACTTCAGCAGCTGAAACAAGGTGGAACTGCTGAGCTATAGGAATAACCACAGCGTTGACTCAATGGCATTCAAAGCACTAACAGCGGGGATCAATTGAAAAAAAAAAAAAAAAAGGTGGTAAGGAGTGTGAATCTCAAGGTAGACAGAAGGTCAAAGCAGCTGGTGGGAGAAAGCTGAGCGACAGAGGAGAAGGGGAAAAAAAAAAATAAAAACCCCATCAGGGACTATTCACATTCATAACATTCCTGGAGTATTTGGTATGCTCCTACCTACTTACTGCTAATTTATATTATACTGCTTACAACTAAAAAAGGAAAGAAACATTGCTAATTATAACAAGGTGCTACATACACAGAGCAATGCCATCGCTATTCCTTACAGGTCAAGGGCAGCATCCTGTGTTCTGCTGCTCAAAAGAGGCTAAATAATGCAGTAACTCTGTTTGCAAAATCATACAAGCAAAACAAATGTCATTTTTCATGCACAGAGCAGTTACATTTCTTCACGCATATAACCTTCAATTATTAAAGAAACTGTGATGTCAAAAATAAAGCTGACAAAACAATAAGGGGCTGAAGACAGCTTCTATATTCAGGCTCACAACACTCTTGTTTTACATGAAGGTGGTACACAGGAATGCAGCACAAGAGCAGAAAGCAACATGAAGTGACCTGTTTACTATACCCAGGTTACATAGGCAAAGACCTTCAGTTAATGCCAGTGCTAGTTTTCAGACTCAGGCATGCTTCAGAGTGACAGAAACCACTACCCCTAGCATTACGGGGTTATGGGGTTTTTTTTAGTGTTCGAGACCGAGCTAGTGTTGGGCTATTTGTAACACAATGTCCAGCCCTGCCAAAAAGGGTTCTAACACTAAAGGCAAGGGATAAAACGTGCTGGTTGCAGCATGTTTTCCCCTGCCCAGATTAAGAGCTGTTCAATAGAAGTATAATAGAATCTGTAAATCTACTCTGACTCGAGAGCAGTGTATCTGACATTGAAGATACAGAGCTGTCATAGTGGAGATAACCTGCACAGTGAGCAGTAGGCATCTCGGTATCGATAATGCATCACCTGACAGCATTAAAGTTTAAAAAAAAAAAATTAAACCAAAATAAAATAAGAGCTGGCCATACCACAGACTACCTCGAGTTTTACATTAAATAGGCACTGGTGTGTATTATCTGCTCCTTCTTTACAAGCATGCTATAAACAATTTGTTTTAAAATTCTGATGTGTAATTACCACTCTCAGCCAGTGCCTGGCCCTGCTCTGGGCACACAAGCCCATTGCCTCGGCAGTCTCACTGGTGTGTGCAGGGAACGGCTCCTGCTGCTGGCACGCCGGCAAAGACCACGCACTCACTGTACAGAGGGGTTTTGCAGTGCACAGCCCTGCATCTGTGAACTGCCACATGCTGCTCATCCTGCTGGACAGGATGCAGTAACTGCTTGAATTTTTCAAGGTTTTTCTTGTGCTTCAGTGGGTCTGCAAAAACATGCCAGGAGCAGGATTTGGGGCTTTACACCTTTTTTTTCTAGAAAAGCCTCCAAAACTGTTCTGTACATCCCCTCTGCTTCAGCGCTCTTAACCATGATACTTTCCACTGAAACGCAGTCCCTCGCACTCCACAGTCACCACTCCCGCACCTCGGCGGGGGCCCTCGCCCTGTTTCCTCTGCCAAAAGAGCTAACCTTCCCCTAAAGCTGAAGCCTCTCCCCAAAATAACATACCCCTGCATTTGAGCTGCTGCTGACTATTTTCACAAAATCAAAAGGTCTCCCCTCCTCTACGACCTTGTGCTATCACTGCAGTTGAATACCCCAGATGTTTTAGGGCCAAGTCCTGTAATTTTAAATGCTCCCGTTATTGTTTAGGCAAGTTTTACATTGCTAAGAAATAAGCCCCATGGGGATCTGAATTTCAGCAATGCAGATGGACTCCAGAACCCTTCCCTTGGTTACGTCCTTATGGTACTGACAATTTTAAGCTCAGACAAGTCAGAGAAACAGAAATTAAGAGACTAACTCCAGCACAAAGCATGGTAACACAGAACCTGACCCAGTCCTCCAACTCCTTCCAAATTCAGGCAAAGAAAACCCAGCATGGACATGCTGAGAAAATCAACTGAGGAGAAGAAACCCTCCACATACAAAAACCTACGGCCAGATTTCATCATTAAATATGATGTAACTGCATGTAATTACTACCTCAATTTTTATAGCTCCTTTAGCAGTTCCATCCTATTCAGCATTAGATGCAGGTTCATTAAAACAGACTAATGTTGCAGGCCTAACTTTTGCGGTGTCTTGCAGAAGGAAAAGGTAGGGATTTGAGCTCATTAAGACAGCATTTAACCTATTAACTGTAGTGTAAAAAGGGACTGAAGGTTTGATCAACTGAATTAAGAACTTCACTTTTGATCTAGCACAGAGAAATCCACAAACATCAAAAGCAGGTTTTACTTAGCCCCTTAATATCTGCAACTTGCCCTAAGATGTCAGCTCTTCTCACGTATATTGGACATGAATCACAAATCCTGTGATTGCGCCTGCCAAGACTCTTCCGAGGACGAGTAGGATTTCCTCCCCCCAACACACCTCTTTTCTAGGGAAAGATAGTTCCTGCTGAATACGCATATGAGAACAAATCAGCAAGGTATTGACCCATTTGGATGTCAAGTTATTAGCACAAATAGAAAACTTCAGAAATATCAGAGAAGAGAAAGAAAAAGATGCTTTGCAAAAAAGGCAAGAATGATCTACATCTTAAAGTCACATCTTGTCAGAACAAGAAAATTTATGAAATATATGTAAGTGGCAGGATCTTCAGGTTTATCTCAAGCATAAACAGGGTAAGATGTTTTCAAACAACGATTGAAGTGGCAGGGGAAACCATCGAGGGTCTCACCAAGAGGAAAGGATCAGCCAGGGAGGAAGGGAGAGCCAGGGCCTCATCAGCAGACTGGCCGTCCGTATGACACTAGTGCAGAGGCAGAAGCTGACTCACCCACTCAACTGGTCGGGGCCAACCTCTGCCCGGCAGGGCACCGTCGCTGGCATGCCTCAAACTGGCTGAAAAAGCCACAAAAAACAATGATTGCCGAGGCGTGAGCAACAGCACAGCACTGCCAGCCGTGGCGGTGGCTTGACAGCATTCGCGGAGGTAGTAATTGGCAACCGTGGGGCCTGCCGGATGGACAGATAGATCTCGCTGGAAACCGAACCCTCAGTTAGCTAATTTAGAAGACAGGCAGGTGTACTCTGACAAATACCTCCCCCATCACAAGCATGAGCACACGCACACACACACACTCCACAGATCTCAAGATGTGCATGCAAAACACTGCTTTTCCTAGGATTTCCATTATTTTAGCTTTATAAAATTATTGCTTTAAGTTAGTTTATGGCCTGCCAGTTGGCTGCATTTCAGAGCTATTCCAGCCCACACAGCTAGATTTTTTTTAAGGCACAAAGAAGTGTAGGGGGGGGGGGGAAAAAGTCTAAACAATGCCATAATCTTGATGAAAGCAAATAATCCCAGTCCTTTTCTATTAGGAAATAACTAGTATGCTAATCCCACCATTGTAAGAGCTGGCAAATTTTGAAGGGAGATTTCACGATGCCTTTCTCTACCTCTCACCCTTAACCTATTTTATACAACTTGAGCATCTGCTAGACTGGTGCCAGCAGACAGTCAGTACCCTTCTTTTCATCACAAAGCTGGTTTCCCCAAACCACCTTTCCCTCTCCAGCCCTTCAGCTACAACTCTGACACTCTGCCAACTAAACTGAAGGTCGACCCATTTTTTGTAGTTGAGATATGGGAAGAAGATATCACGACAACCACTTGGCAAGGAAAAGAAGCACAGTTTGGAACAGGAGCACTGACGTTACAAATGGCAGAACCTAATCCTCTCCTGTGCATGACCTATGGTTCATCAACCCTTCAAGATGAGAAGAGATTATTCAAAAGTGCTAACACCAAGCACCTGCATGCACACTGCACATGCTGTTATCAGACATCAGTGCCCCCAGAAGGTTACAAAACACACAAGGCAAAAGTTAGCTCCTCTTAAAAATGGCCCAGCACAGACGTACCTGCTCTTTGTTGTAGGTGGAAAAAACTCATGTGCTGCATCTTCAGCACCAGAGTAACCTGACCATGGCCCATCTGACAAACATGCCAGGCAGGGGTGAGGCTCTTCCCCTGCGTCTGACCTATGCTAAGCTGAAGTCAGGCACAAAAACCAGGGCACAACTGCAGCCCCAGTCCCTCTTCTGACACAATTTGCCTTACTTTACCTGATCTCTTCCATTTAATAACATTCCTTTTGCTAAGTAGAGGAAATTGGATCAAATCCTCCCCCCACCCTCCAGTTTTCTCGTTCCTGATCATTTCAGCATCTTCCAGGACAGAGGAAGATTCTCCCAGCAACCACCTCAGACCTCGCTGCTCCCCGACACGCACCTTGGCTCTGACACCTAATGAGACCTGTCCTCTCCCCTCTCGGCTCAAGACAATCCCAGACCCTCATGCTCCCACCACCACACACCTCCATAGCACAGTTTGATGCGCAGTGCTTGCCTTGCTTAAAACCTTGTTTCCAAGCCAAACTAACTGAAAATAGAAGCAACAAGCAGAGATGGTGTCCAAATTGGCAGCCTGTACAGAGCATCACCATCACCCTCCTCCTGGGTGCGACCACATCACTTCCCGTGGATTTGCACTGGATCTGCTCCCTGAGACCCGTGCAACGCAAACCCCTCCTGGTACCTCTGGCATCCCTCAGAGGCAATCCACAGTCAGTCCCCTGAGCCCACTTAGTCCCAGCTTCGCTAACTGCTAGCAGATCTTAGCCCTCGTGCACCTAGAGATGCACCACCTCCAGCTGTGACTGACTTGTCTGTCAAGCAGCAGGCAAGGGCCCTGCTTCATCCCTCATTCCTTCCCATCCTTCTCACTAACACATCTGATACTCTAAGCATTGGCTTTCATTAGCCTAGCCACGAGTTGTGCACATAAACCTTCCAGCCAACACTGCCAGACTCAAGCGTGATGGCGGGCACGGCAGAGCAGGCTTACTGTGATGCTTAGCGAGCAGAGCTCTGCGTGCCTGTTCCTCTCCACTGAGTGTTGGAGCTGTATCACAGGAGCTTGAGATAACCTTGTCAAAAGTGTATCTTTGCGTCTGCAATGAAGTGCAGGGTCTTACCTCTCTTTTTATTAGACAAAAATTCTTTCAAATTGGTAAATTAATGGCTATATGCCAGGCTTAGGGCTCTACAGACAGGAGTAGAAATCCTAACAGGGTTTGTTCCAAATTTGCTTTGCTAGTAATTACCCTAAAGAAACAGCCAAATGAACACAAATGCCATATTTTATTCCTACTGTGGATTTTTACTTTTCTTTTTTATTTTATTGTAGTATATTTAGTTTCTAATGAAATATGAAATTCAGTGACGGGGAAGATTTTTAAAACGTATAGCAGTAACAGATCTTAAACTTACTTTTTATGGAGTATTTTTAGAACCCCACCAAAACAACAGATCTCCAGCTCCCATGTTGCCATTAAATGTCAGCATTTGACAGTTTCCATACAGTTTTCTCTCAGACAACAGTTTCTGTGTGTAATTAGGACAATAACTGTTGTAAATCTGAAGTGGCTGCTGGTAAACAGTGACATTTTAAAGGCAGATTACCAAAGAGACCAAGGTATGGAAGAGCAAGGTTTAGGTGTGTCCTCCCAGGTCTGTTCTAAACCAGAACACTGTGTTCAAGTCTAGCCTTTCTTTTTTTAAGCAGAAATAGGAAATCAGTGAAATAGAAATGTGAATCAGTTAACTGATAAACAGTCAAAAGCAGATTGCTATTTGTATTGTTTACACAAGGCAAATTTTGCCAAAAGATTAGTTACCCCTTTAAGTCAGTTTTTTGCAAAGGAATTCCACAGAGCCCAATGAAGAAATTTCCCTTTTCCCTGCAGAAGTTGGCAGTTGGTCACATATTTCCTCAGCAGCATTCACAGAGAACCAAAGTCAGAGGAATCACACTTTTTTTTCCTGCTCCATCCTTTTTCCTTTTCTGATCATTTATTCCAAGATTGGAATAATCCCACTAAGTTCTCATCAGCAGACATATTTCTTGGCCTGCAAAATCTTGAAATTTCAGTGTGCTACCATTTCTCATTGGAACAAAATAAATACACTTTTTTCCTGCCTCAGCAAGGAATAAACGTACATCTGCATATAAGCATGAGCCAGCAGACAACACAACTGATATGGGATGTGTGGGAAAAGGACATACAGCCTTTGATCTTACCACTGCTCAGCTGCTCTTCAGCATCCCAGGAAAGTCTCCAGTCGTCTCTAGTAGGGAAAACTGTTTCAGTATATTCATGTACACCTGTATACACAGACATACACAAACCTGAAACCTACGCCCCTCACATTTTGTTCTTTTCTCCTCAGATGCAGCCTTCATCCAGGTAGCCAGATTGCGGTGTAGGCTGGCCATGTTGTTATTCAGAAGTGGAAAGGTACTAGAAATCAGATGTTGGTAAACTTTCAAGTTCCAGACAAGTTGTTTTCAGCACACTATGAAATCCTATCTAAAGTTTAACATGTAAATATCCCCCATCACCCACCTACAAGCTTCTCAAGCCTTGCCTGAAAGACAATTGAGGGCCGACACCCATCCTTTGGTATAAGCTCCAAGTCTCAAGAGCTTTGCAGAGGTACTTTTAATGTTTTTAGTGTACTTCAATAGGATTTTGTACTTGCACTTGTGACACCACAAATGAATTCAAATATACCAATGGAGCAGCAGCTAGGGCAAGCAATTTCTTATGATGCTCAGAAAGCAAAGGTATTTCACAGTGTAAGAACCAAGTCCCAATTTAATGACTCCTCGATGTTCCTAAAAGAATTGCAATTTTGAGATGGATAAAGGAAAATATGCTGGACAGGCTAATTGCATCTTCTGTCCTCAAAGACCAAAAGGGAAACCAATTATCACATATACTCAACAGGCTACAGCACCAAAATACCATCAGCGTAAGGCAGCAGCTCTGGCAGCACATCAGCTTATGTCTGTTGTCTTTGTGCAATCAGCAGTTGAAAAAAGTTTGCTTGAAGAGATAGCACAGGATGGAAAACACAAGTGAATACAGCTGGCATTTCAACCAGAGTTCATCGTACACTGCAGCTAAGGACAGAAAAAATTTGTTGTTTGTTTTTAAAAAAAAGAATACACAACAAGAGGAAAAAGACAGTTGTCTCTTTCCGAGCTACACCCCGTCACTGCAGACCACAAACCCATTCAAGGACTTCTCTGAGTCATGGCCTGAAAGTGCGCTTTCCCAGAGCAGAGGCACCCAGAGCAGTCACATCAAAGTGGAGCCAGAAGAGAGAAATAGCTTTTTCACATGCTTCAATGGCTGACAACACTTTCATTTCCATTTGGCCACCTGGTATTCGGCCCAACTCCTCTCCTGAAAGTGTCTAGAAAAATTAAAAGGGATGAACAGCATACTTTTGTGTGAAAGCGAGGATAAGGGATTGCAGTCTTGCACAGATTCTAGAAAAGTCTTGTGCTTCACAAGATGCAGCAAGTAAGTGTCACTTGCAGAGCATCTCCTCCTCCAGCCCACACCGGCACCAGGGAGGGCAGCAGCTGCCACATCGCCCCTGCTCGAGGTCTCCAGTCGGGCAGGCAAAATTGAATTTTGCTGCCCATGGATCAAGCTTGGGTTGCTCCAGCTGGTGGGAGACACATAAGGAGTCAGACTTGCTGTTCCTGCTACCAGGGATGGAACAGCAGAGAGACAGTCAACAGCAGCTGGTGCTGGGACCAAGCCATCCCCTCCATCAGAAGCATGCCTTGCCCTGTCCCTTAGACCCCCGCCTGGCTCTCCAGGGCTCTGGCATCACCGAGGAGGCAGCAGAGCAGCAGCTGCCGGGGTTGCCCCTGCCTGAGCACCCGTCTGCTTTGCCCAGAGCTGCTCTTGTTTTCACACCTCAGTCTAACAAACCTGTTAAAAACAGCACAACTCGAGAGAAGCACAGGAGATGCCTCTCCACAGTGGAAGAGAAAACAAGAGGATCTTTCTTATAAGGTTAAGAATGTTCTCAAAGCAGTATTTTATTAGCCTCCCTAAAAAATGAGAAATAATTGCTGTGAATACAGTGTGAGCAAAGCAGGCAGACGCTGGATGAGCAGGAACTTAAAACTTATAGTCAGCTCTTTAGGTCAAGAAATATAGTTAATTTTGATGAGGAAAATGAAGTGTCCAGCTTGCTTCTGGACAAATTATGTATTTTATGAGAAGCATTGCAGTACATTTGCTTTTAATTTATTCCAATAACTTGAAAACCCATATGTATTTTTTTTTAAAACTAAAGAAACAAAAGATCTTGCCTGTGACGAACCAATACAAAAGAAAATCTATGAGAGCTGGCAAAGGGAAGAAGATGTAAATATAGTCATATGAAGAACCAAGCACAACAGAAGCTAGCCTCCATGCAAACCAGTAACCACAATTTCAGAAAACATACCCAAAGGAGGAAGGAAAGGGATGGAAAGCTGCCCTGGCCTGACAGGACATGCACCCCTTGGGCATACTTCACAAGCCTTGCCAGAGGGAAGGCTGTGGAGAGCCAAGCAAGGGGCATTCTGCTCCTGCAGACTACCTGCACGTGGACTTCCAGCTAAATTCAGCTCCAGCATCTCTGAGTTCAGGCTAGTTAATAGGTGGGCAGATTTGGTCCTGCTGACATTAACATTAATGTTTTTCTCAAGCTATAGTTTCCAGAGACTCTTGTACCGCTCTGCTTACACGCTACCTAATGGATGCGACAGCCCAGTCAAGGTGCCAGCACCACTATGCTTTGTTCACAGGGGGGGCAGATCTCAACATATTCTACCCGCTTACAGAATCCTCCAAAGGCAAAGCATTTTTTTTTTAATTTTTTTTCTCAAATCTGTCATCACAGAGGGACACTTGCGGAGAAGATGTGCTTAGAAAGCATCAGCACACAAAGCAATTTTTCACTACTGTGGCACTTTTGGACAGTGCAACGTTTGTTCTTTCAGAGCTTTAAACTACCTGTTCTTTCCAACCGAGTGAAGACTTAGCAGTCTCAAGCAACTTAGATTAGCTGACTGGTTGAAGTAAAATTGTATTGTATAGCAATGAACAGACCCAAACATCCTTTATCTTTACCCTTAAATCTGATACAGGACTTAAAAGATTATAACATCTCCAGAACATAGAAAAACATGAGAGGCAGCCCACTGCCTGTAGTGAAAAGGCTCATTTTGATGGGTTTCATATCAGATAGCCATTTAAGTCCTGAGGCTGACTGGTGGGGACTGACCCTACCACCACACGAGGAGGTTACCTGACAGTAGGTGCAGAGCTCATCAAGGCAGAACTTAATGGCTCATCCTCAGCACAGTTCCCTGCACCCTTGCCAGCACTGAGATCTGGTCTGGGCATTTTACCCGCAAGACACACACCTCTTGTAGAGTCCAGACTTTTCTCTCCACTTTCCTGGAGGTGAGCAATTCAGTATCTAGCTGGAGACCTTGTTTTAAAACCTGCAGTACCTGAAGCTCTGTTACATAAAGCAAAACATTTGCTATAAAATTAGCACGACAAGTACAAACATAAGCTAGATATTTTCCTGCCAGGATGGATCCCATCATCTGTTTCATGATCAGAAATAACACAGCAATAGCTTTCTCTCTAATGAGTGCCTTCTGGATTCCTATCAGTGCTACAACTGCCTGGAATGAGAGTCACCTCAAGCATGAATCTGCTGTCCTCTGTGAATCCAGACACATCCATATTTTGAACATCTACCACAATATATACCAACACAACAGGACATAAGCAATCCAGGATGTTTCTGGAATGCATTGATAACTTCCTTCTCTAAGTGATAGAGGAGCCAATGAGGAGAGGTGCCATGCTGGACCTGGTTCTAACCAACAAGGAGGGGCTGGCTGGTGGGCAATGTGAAGCTCAAGGGCAGCTTTGGCCGCAGTGACCATGAAATGGTGGCATTCAAGATCCTCAGGGCAGCAAGAAGGGCACATAGGAAGCTCACTTCCCTGGACTTCAGGAGAGCAGACTTTGGCCTCTTCAGGGATCTGCTTGGTAGAGTACCATGGGACAAAGCCCTGGAGGGAAGAGGGGCCCAAGAAAGCTGGTTAGTAGTCAAGGATCACCACGTCCAAGATCAGGGGTGATGCATCCCAACAAAGAGGAAGTCAGGCAAAAACATCCAGAGGCCTGCATGGATGAACAAGGAGCTCCTGGGCAAACTCAAACACAAAAAGGAAGCCTACAGAGACTGGAAACAAGGGCAGGTAGCCTGGGAGGAGTACAGAGAAACTGTCCGAGCAGCCAGGGATCAGGTTAGGAAAGCTAAAGCCTTGATAGAATTAAACCTGGCCAGGGATGTCAAGGACAACAAGAAAAGCTTCTATAGGTACATCAGTGGTATAAGAAAGACAAAACATGGGCCCTCTCCAGAAAGAAACGGGAGACCTGGTGACCTGGGATATGGAGAAGGCTGAGGTATTCAACAACTTTTTTGCCTCAGTCTTCACCAGCAAGTGCTCTAACCACACTGCCCAAGTCACAGAAGGCAAAGGCAGGGACTAGGAGAATGAAGAATCACCTACTGTAGGGGAAGATCAGGTTCCAGACCATCTAAGGAACCTGAACGTCCACAATTCCATGGAAGCTGATAAAATGCATCCACGGTCCTGAGGAAACTGGTGGATGAAGTGGCTAAGCCACTATCCATCGTGGTAGTCCAGTGAAGTTCCCACTGACTGAAAAAGGGGAGATGTAACCCCCGTTTTTAAAAAGGGAAAGAAGGGAAGAAAAAAGGGAAACTAAAGGCCAGTCAGCCTCACCTCTGTGCCTGGCAAGATCATGGAGTAAATCCTCCTGGAATTTATGCTAAGGCACATGGAAAATAAGGAGGTGATTAGTGACAGCCAATATGGCTTCACTAAGGACAAATAATGCCTGACAAATTTGGTGGCCTTCTACAACAGGGTTACAATGCTGGTGCATAAAGGAAGAGCAACTGATGTCATTTACCTGGATTTGTGCAAAGCATTTGACACTGTCCCACACGACATCCTTGTCTTTAAATTGGAGAGACATGGATTTGACAGATGGACCACTCGGTGGACAAGGAATTGGATGGATGGTCCCATTCAAAGAGTTGCGGTCAACAGCTTGATGTCCCAAGTGGAGACCAGTGACAAGTGGCATCGCTCAGGGGTCAGTACTGGGACCAGCACTGTTTAACATCTTTGTTGGCAACATGGACAGTGTGATCGAGTGCACCCTCAGCAAGTTTGCCAACGACACCAAGCTGTGTGGTGCGGTCGACACGCTGGAGGGAAGGGATGCCATCCAGAGGGACCTTGACAGGCTTCAGAGGCAGGCCCATACGAACAGCATGAAGTTCAACAAGGCCAAGTGCAAGGTCCTGCACACAGGTCAGGACAATCCTAAGCACAACTACAGGCTGGGAAGAGAATGGATTGACAGCAGCCCTCAGGAGGATGACTTGAGGGTGTTGGTGGACAAGAAGCTAGGCATGAGCCAGCAACATGCATTTGCAGCCCAGAAAGCCTACCGTGTCCTGGGCTGCATCAAAAGCAGCGTGACCAGCTGGTCAAGGGAGGGGATTCTCCCCCTCTACTCCACTCTTGTAAGACCCCACCTGCAGTACTGCATCCAGCTCTGGGGTCCCCAACACAAGAAGGACATGCACCTGCTGGAGCAAGTCCAGAGGAGGCCATGAAGATGATCAGAGGGCTGGAGCACCTCTCCTATGAGGACAGGCTGAGAAACTTGGGGTTGTTCAGCCTGGAGAAGGGAAGGCTCTGAGGAGAACTTATAGCAGCCTTCCAGTACCTAAAGGGGCCTGCAGGAGAGCTGGGGAGGGACTGTTTACAAGGGCATGGAATGACAGGACAAGGGGTAATGGCTTTAAGCTGAAGGAGGGTAGACTTAGATTAGATGTTAGGAAGAAATTCTTCCCTGTGAGGGTGGTGAGGCACTGGCACACATTGCCCAGAGAAGCTGTGGATGCCCCCTCCCTGGAAGTGTTCAAGGCCAGGTTGGATGGGGCTTTGGGCAACCTGGTCTAGTGGAAGGTGTCCCTCCCCATGGCAGGGGCGTTGGAAATAGATGATCTTTGAGGTCCCTTCCAACCCAAACCATTCTGTGAATCTATGAATATGGTCTAACGAAATTAAAAACACCAGTGAGGCATTTCCACTGAATCCACCAGACTCCGAGAAAGACCATCTTTGCAACCAGGTCGTAATTCTCAGCACAAGCATCTTTATTTACATCCTAATACAAGAAGTTTCATTAAAATCAATATGTTTCATTTAAGAACAGCAAAAGCAGTTCCACATTAGAGCAAGAGCCCTGAGTAGAACACAAACATGAAGGTTTACACTTTCCTATCTGGCAGCCAGATTTGGAGGATTACCTTTTACCTCCCAGGTAACTTTTCAAGACAAAGCTACCTCTCATTTTTCTGATCACAGAAGAGATGCTAAATTGCCACAGATGGTCATTTGTTTTCATTTTGTGTGTTTTAAACAGTACATTTGTATAGGTTATAATAGTTAATTAAACGTAATAAAATTAATTTCAAATTCAAATCTTGAGCCTGCTTAATCTTCACAACATGCCATTACTGTCAGGGTAGCACAGTTTGAATATAAGAGGGGGAACAAGGTCCTTTGGTAGTCCAGTCACAGACCAGCTGCTGACTGGCAAGTGGCTTTATGACTGGAAATTCAGAGGACCCGACTGCCACCGATGTACAGAGTGCTCAACATCAGATAATATCAGCCCCCTGGTTTCTTTACAGTAAGAATAGTATTGCCTATTTATTTTACAAGGGCTTTTTCAGAATTGTTCGTATTCATATATTGTTCTCTTCCTCCTAAGCTGTATTTGCAGATTCTGTTATTCAAATGCACTTTTATGAAGGTGAAAGATAACAAATAGAGCCAGGCATGTGGTACTTCACAGGACAGAAATACAATTCACCTCACTATAAAAGGACTGCAATGGCATTTAAAAATGCCCAATTTACAGAGTCAGCAAAAGTGTAGTTCTAAAGAAAACTTTTAAAACGAGCACTTATCCCACTCCCCCCACAAGAGTGTTACTTGAGGGAAATAATGGAAATAAATGGAAAATAAAAATACTACCCGTAATGTACTGCACTACATATTTCAGTTAGTGCTCTCCATATGCACATCTCTGATCTTTTTTAAGCTCAGAACTCAGTAATATTTCCAAGCGCTATTCCAACAACCAAATTGGGTTTTAGACTTGCCACAATACTTTTTGAGGAGGCTGTGACAAGGTAGAATATAGGATGTTAGGAGTGCAGAAAAGAGTGTGGGGAAATGCAGCTGTGCTATCTTTTGCTCCTGGACAGCTGCACAAGCCCAGGCTGCTACAGACAGTCCTAAAATCCAGTCTGCAACAACTCAAAATCTTTTTCTTTTTCCCAGGTGGGAGAAGAGAAAAGACCATACAGGAAAGGGGTGTTTTTTAAATGTTAAGAGAGCAGTTTGTGCAATATTAGAAAGTGAGAAGAAAAAAAAAAATTATTAAAAAACAACCCGGCTAAGATGCTAACATACTCGTCTGTCTCTTCACTGTGAATTAATAACTTTCAAGAAGAATGTGCATTAAGTAGGAAAGAAATGTTGAAGGCACCACCCCTCAACCAACTGGAACTAACCTTGTCTTTTGCATCTTCCCAGAAATTAATGAGGACTGATGGAAGGAGATGAGGAACACCGTATCTTCAGTAACACATGGAGATTTCTGTACCAGGCTAAGATGAAATAATTTACCATTCAAGATTTAACATCCATACCTGCCCATTCCTCACTAACATGCCCTTTTTCCCTTAATGCAATCATTACTGGTATGACCTTTCAAGTTCCCCATACAATCTGTTTTTAATTCTTCTGAGCACTTGTGCTGGTTTTGGCTGGGATGGAAGTTAATTTTCTGCGCAGTAGCTGGCGTGGGGCTGTGGGTTGGAGTTGTGCTGGAAACAGTGTAAGTAACACAGGGATGTTTTCGTCACTGCTGAGCAGTGCTGACACAGAGTCGAGGCCTTTTCTGCTCCTCACAGCACCCCACCAGTGAGTGGGCTGGGGGTGCACAAGGAGTTGGGAGGGGACACAGCCGGGACAGCTGACCCCGACTGGCCAAAGGGATATTCCATACCATATGATGTCATGATCAGCATATAAAGCTGAAGGAAGGAGGAGGAAGCGGGGGACGTTCACAGTGATGGCGTTTGTCTTCCCATGTAACCATTACACGTGATGGAGCCCTGCTTTCCTAGAGATGGCTGAACACCTGCCTGCCCATGGGAAGCAGCAAATGAATTCCTTGTTTTGCTTTGCTTGTGTGGCTTTTGCTTTACCTATTAAACTGTCTTATTCTCAGCCCACGAGCTTTCTCACTTTTATCCTTCTGATTCTCTCCCCCATTCCACCGACGGGGGGGAGTGGGCGAGCGGCTGTGTGGGGCTTAGTTGCCAGCTGCAGTTAAACTGCAACAGCGCTTCATCTCTTAATGTATCTTTTTAAAAGTGTCTTACAGTTAAATCTTTTGCTATAAAGCTGCTTTGTCTATACATTAAAATAAAACTCTACACCTTTCATTAGTGTTACTGCTATAACATGAACCATTAACAAGGTTTATAACACACAATGGGTTCCTCCAGGAGAGGGCTAGAAAGGGGTTTGTAAATTGATGGATTGCTGGCATTTGGACGGTGGCATTTGAAAGAAATAGCTTGGGTTGGATTGGGGTCAGTCTGTGCTTGTTTGGTTGTTTTTGTCTGTTGTATAATTTTCCCATCAGACTAAAAGCTCAACAGCCCACAGGTTTTAGGGTACTATTTTGTTTTCAACAGGACTAGAACAAACAATGAAGGAACAGCTTTATGAAGTGAGACCTATCCATTTGCCCAGGCATCCCAATACTTCACTTTGACTGCAGATACTGAACTTGCAACATCTCAACAGAGACCGACTTTCAGAAAAAATGAGCCCAAGCCTCTTAGCTACCAGCTACTTTTTAAAAGCTTCAACCCAGAAGTTTCACCCTCCCAGAAGGGCCATATACCCACTGGTAGGTAAAGCAGCTCCAGGCCTCCCCAGCACCTGGACAAATACAGAAAGAACATGAACACGTTCGTAGAGAAAAGGGGAGCACCATCAAAGCAAGATTCAGTCTAGATTCTGCTCAAATTCTGGAGCAAAAGAGGAGTGAGCACTTTAACCACACCATTATGAGCTTCCATGGATGTCGCATCACCATGGTCTTACGTTTTTCTCTTTCTTCACAGAAAGATGCACACATGCAGAAAGCCAGCCTTCTAAAAACTGTGTTATGTGTAACACCACTAATGGACTGCTACAAAGGTGACCATGAGTTCCTTATATGTGCCTTTCTCAAGGTTATTCAACAGCCATTAAGGTATGTGGGATAATGAGTCTGCTTCTGAAAATGCCCCTTACCAGCTTCATCACACCTTACCCACTCCTGCCACCTTTACGTTCAGCTGGACTTTCCAAATAACCCGTTGTGAAATTGATTTTCCACTGAACAAATACTTACTTAATATTTGATGAGTATTTTTTCCTTATTCATTAATCGTGATGAACACATCATGAAATCCTCTAATGTATTCATTATTCAATATTATTAAAACATTTTGTCAGCAAATAATTCTTAGTTTATAGGTCATTCGAATTGCAAATTGTAACTATTCTAGTCATAGTTTGCCATTTATTTTTTAACATAAGTAATTTATTTAACTTAAGTAATGCATACAGCCAATTTAATCAACATGCAGTGAATTTCAATTTGCGCATTTGGCTTTAATATTCCTAGTTACATAAATCATGCACTCAGGAAACTGAAAATAATAATATGGGACTTAAGTGAATAATTGGAGCCACATGAACTAGTTCCACGGAAAACATGGAAATAGTCACATATACAAGCAAATCTAAATTCACTTTCCAAATCATATAAACATTTGCAACTCTTTTTTCCCTTTCTAATTCACTCTGATACAGTTAATTTGTAACAAAACCATGCCAGCAGCTACAGCAGACATTGCCAGATTGCTTTCCACTTCCTCCTCTGTATCCTTATTTAGGATATTAAATAACCCTAGTCGCTATTAACTTTTCTTCATACAGTATCTCAGAAGGTATCTGACCACCACATATAGCAAAAGACCTTCAACTTCCACAGCATTTGGGAGGCAAACTACAATTAGCGGTTACCTGAATCGATCACAAATAGCCTAAGACAGCTCTAGTTACTTAATGCTTTTGATTTTATTATAAGACCAGAGATAAAACTATAATGAGGTTCAGGGATAATATGAAGTTGGTCCTCTGGGACTTAAAATTGAAGTAGGCAGGCAGAAATTAAATGTTTATCTAGCAGATTCCTGTTTGTTCATGCTTTAATGTATACCTCCACCTATCCTTCTACTGCAATTAAGGAACAGCTCAAATTAGTCTGATCCTCCTCCTTCAAGGAGAGAATAAAATAAATAAGAAGAAATAAAGAAAGAAACGAAGTGAAGCTGACAGTCGATATCTATTACCAACATGACTTTTCCTAGTGAAAAGACCTTATTTGGAACTGGCAATGGACCAAAAACTGCACTACCTCCACAGCTCTGAGACTTCCTCCTTTAACTGAATTCAAGGCAGAAAACAAACTATGTACAAGCGATCTGGAATAAGCTTATATGTGCTCACCCATATCAATACATTGTACGGTCTACAATGAACAGATGACCTGGAAGCAAGAGCAAATATATTCTGTGCTATATCAACGAAGTCAGGTTCTAAAAAAAAAAAAAAAAAAAAAACCAACAAAGCCACCAAAAAAACAAACAGCCACAGCCCTTGTCCTCTGTAGGTAAGTCTAGAAAGGGGTTTCAGACACACAAAATAAGTGCAGACATTCAAAGACCTGGGTTAATCATGAGAAAAGGATCAGCCACAGAAAGTCCAGATCAAAAAACTTGGATTTCCTCACCTCTTCTCAAGCTGCAAAGCTGTTCAGACAAGTAGGCTTTTGCTTCAGACTGCTCTCCAGTTATTAGAGGATGCGTTTCACAGATATCGCATAATATCCCAAACAGACCAAAGTTAACAACTGTAACCACTACCGAACTATTGAACCGGCAGTTAAATGGATAGAATTGTGGTTATGCCCATGAATCAAAATAGGCTTTTTTGAGTGAAGAGGCAAAATAAAGGCAATTGCTGCAGTCAAGTTTTGTGTAGATTCATACAGATGCTGTTGTGTCTTGTGACAATGCCAAACAATAATGATATAAGACTTTCACACTGGTGTAGAACATACAAATGGTCAGTTCCAGAAGGAACATCCATTAGAAAGACCAATCGTCATGGACAAGTTCTTCTGATGGCAATTACAGAAGAAAAAAAAGATTTTGGAGTTCCCCTGATATTGGGATTTTGGGTCTGAGGAGACGGGCAGGTAGGAAAATTGAATGGCCCTTCCAAGGAATTACAGGGGAAGTCAAATCTGAAGAAGATTAGGTCAGAAATGGCATAGTCTAAGTACTCAGCTCATTTGGGTGATAAACTAGAGTTCTTCAAAGGGTTCCAGACCACTATATCCATGGTAGATGAACCCAAATGGTAACCCACCCAGGCATCCAAACATACTGCATGAATGAATTAGGTATACCATTGCATAGCATCCCTCCCACTGCTAGGGGATACGGAACTCACTAAACTCATTCCTAGATTTCAACACCCTAAATTTCTGCCCCTTTCCCAGGTGGTAGCATCAATCTGCTTAGCTTATGCAGGTGGGTAAATGCCAAGGTGAGAAACACAGCCTGCAACCTATCAATTCTCGCCCACAGCGCCCTGTTTGCCAAACAGGGAAGGAAGAACACAAGCTTTTGTGAGTTTTTTGCATGATGGGTTTCATGTGAGAGCTCAGAAAACCTTTAGCACATGCCATTTCACGCAGCGATGGCCTGTTGTGCTGACAAAAGCAAACTGGCCCTGCCTAATTCCCTCCACCAAATTCTCTAGTAATGTAGCCCCATTTTAAAGGTGGGCAGACAGGCAGGTGGCACAGAGGCAACACAACTGGAACCACTCTTTCTTCACACTGTGCAACTGGACTTTAAAATCGTGGTCCCTGCAAGCCTCTCCAAGGGTGATGCTAGTCTACACTGCTGTACATAAAAAAAATGTTCATTGCAAAGTCTTTCTTCCTTTTCCACTTGAATCTTTCTTCTCATTCTACATGACAAATTCTGAAATCCTTACTAAATGCCATGACACACTGAATTGTTATTAACAAGCTTATTAGAGCTGTGAAACAGGATTTCCATTACATAAATCTCTTACTTTCCCCATAGTACAACGGGATACCATCCTAAGTATCTTACAATGCCCAGTGACCTACCTATTGCCTTGTAACAGAAGCAATCATATCTGATGTTGCCCTTTATGAATTCTCCAGCTGTCTTGATTCATTAACATACTGTTAAATGTTCCTTGTCTAGCAGTGAAAATGTCCTGCTCTCCCATCTCATAAGTAGCCTCTCCATTCAGCTCCTTGTTTAATCAATGCTAATTACATAGTCCTGTGATCATCTCCTGAAATTAGCACAAATGGTAACAAGTTCTTTGATTGCCAATGTTTTTGTAAATGTTATATTAAAAAATAGCACTAAAATAACAGCATAGACAGAATTTGTATTAGAACCATGCACGCTGCTTCAAAATTCACCACAAGGATGGCATGCAGAGTGGGAGCCCACTGCCATTCACTTCAACTGATTCAATTAAACACTGCACAAAGAAACCCACCTACTTCCAGTTTGGAAAAGCACTGGTGAGGAAAAACAGAAGCTGCAGTGATTAGCAATAAGAGAACATGACATTGCAGCTGCAAATTCTCAATGTGTCATTTCTTAAGACAAAATAAATCGATTTTGTTATAACCTCATTAATTTAGCAATATTTGGGGATGGGGAAGGGGAAAAAAAAAAATCAGTGTAAGCCAATTTCAGAATGTTGTTCAGAGATTGCTCAAAACCAGGGCATTTGATGAAGATTGCTCCACATTTCTAACTATGCAGCATCATGTAGTGCCAGTCTCTGCACAACACAAAATCCGTCACCAAACAGCTCCTGTGAGAACTTAAACAAAAGACTAGAACATGCCTGTTTGGTACTGAAAGTCAAACCTCTACAAACTCCCATTACCCAACAGGAGCTAAATAACTATAAAAATATAGGACAGGTAATTTCAATATACAATGAGATGGGAAATAAGTGACTATCCAAGATACTAAGAAAAATGAATGAGGAATGAATTGCATAACTGGGTCAAGCCATTAATTCTGAAAAGTACTGCGAGCCCGATGGATAATTTAGAGTGATTGTCCAAGACAAGCAGCAGCTTATTTGAGAAAGTTTCTATGAAAATGCTGTCTTAAATATTTTATTGTGAAATAAAAAAAACAAATTCCTGGAGGATGACTAGCTCCATCAAAGACAGGGCCACTGAGATGAACAAACAAAAAAAATAATAAAAAAAAATCCCAATGCCTCTGAAGTCAGAGGCAAAATCCCAACTGGCTTCACTCTAGCCCAGTTCTCGCCAACTGTCCACTCAGATGTTTCCAGTTTCCCCAGCCAAAGGCCCTGCTGAGGACTAGTTCTGAGTCACAGCACCATTAAGATCATCCTCTATGGGATATGGATGGAAATTCATGACAAATTGATTCAATTTCCTAATTTGACACTAGCCACCATTTCTGTATGGTCACTTTTCTACTCATTGCAGGAGTTAAGAACATAATAGACCCTTTCTCCCATCAGCTTTTATTCTTCATTAATTTCTCTGTAAAGCTCTGTGCAATGGGAAACATCTTAACAGACATGCCAAAAACCAAACACCATGAACCTTCAGCCTAGTTTGCAAGCACACTTGCACATTTCTTATACACATGGCCTTACTTTTGATCCATTTTCAAAAGGAATACAGAACACTTTTAGAACACAAAATACTGCAGTGCCAGAAAGCAGACTTAAAACTGAGCAATTGTCCTCATCTTCACAACATTATGTTGCAGCACACAACTGACATTCACACATTAGAAACCTCTCTGCAAGGACACTGAAACAGAGCAGTACAGGTTATCTAAAACTAAGGAATTTGTTCTTAATTTTATTAAGAACAAGTTGGATTACCTTCTGTTAGGACTGGCCCAACTAATACTTGTTCACCAGCCCACCTGAGGACCATTCTTTCAGCTCTATAGTTTCTGTAAAGGTTTTTCTGAATGCTCAAGAATTCTGGATAAAAAGCAGGAAGAACCTGAAGACTCATTACTGTCAACAGAACTTCAGAAGCATGCGGTTACAAACAGATATAGTCAGAGATTAAAAAAAAACAACACTGACCAAATGTGGCTTCTGAATTGGGTACAAAACTTGACTACCTCAGATTATCTAACGGAAAGCTCAGTCAATGGTTCCTGCCATACTACCCCACGTCATTTCTATCTGCAAGATTATTATAGGCAAAAGCAGAAGCCTTGGGAAGGTCCATTGCTCCATCAGACTGCAGCACAGCAAAGAACTTCTGGAAGCTTTGAGCTCCTTATCTGTACTCCAAGCACCTACCAGAGCTTTCAGATATCCTGGTGAGTCAACCGCGCGCAGCAGTGCCAACAGCACACACAAACCAGTTGTCATGTGCAAGTGACATCCAAGGGCTCTTTTAGTTCCTTACTCTTCTAAAACAAGACGAAGACAGAGGCAAAATATCGTTTGACTAGAGAAACTGCCAGCAAGCAAGAGGTTATTTGTTGTGCAAGTGAGAACTGGTATATGAATTTTAAACAGATGTAATGGTTAATTAATGCTTAATATTTCCTCACAGCATTGGACATGTGAGCTAATAACAATTCTGACCTCTTGTAGAGGACAATTCAGTATCCAACAACATGATCATTCGTCAAGAAACTCAAATACAAACCACCTTGAAGCTCTTCCTAAAGGAAAATGTATCCTTGTCCAATGCACATGTCCACTTCAAGACTTCACGCATCCATGGGACATGACAAGCTGATGGGAAGAAGGCTCCACAGAACTGCACGGTTCCAGTCACGCATGACTGAGAAATTCACATTGAAAGGAGTGCTGAGAAGGATAATATAGGAGAAAAAGCAAACTGAGATTCAATTTTGCAAGATGAAGGGAGCAAAATAATTGTCTCCTAAGTACATTGGGGGAAGCACCAGGGAGGCGGAAAAGCTATTTACACAGCCCCAAGTAAAAATGGGTACTGTTGGGGTGGGAATGACAAGGTGGTCTCCAGTCACCAGAGCCCAGTGGTTCTGAGGGAGGAGCAGTACTGGGAGCCTGGATCCAACTGCTTTCACAATACATCTTGATAAAATTAAGGGGAATACATGACATGTTTGCAGCAGAGGACTTGATCTAAAAGCATGCCCACCTCTCCCCACACAGGCACTCGAATGTATAATGCTTTGAATCTCCCCATTCAATTAATTGGTTGCACTCCACTATTTCTGAAAAGTATCAGCCTTTAAAGCCTCAGGAAGTATCTACAGAAACAATTCTGTCATACTCTCAACACATGAATGTTTCTATGGTGACTTTCTAGCACTTCATTGGATTCCCTCTCCTAAACACTCAGGGTACTCCCACACCACACTGCAATCCCAAACCCTAGGTAAACCAAAATGGAAAACTGAGTTTTTTCTATACCCAAAAGTCAAGTTTTAAATACGCATTCGCTGTATACCCACGCATCACACCTCCATGGCCCGAACATGTTCTAGGGCAATGCCGGATGATGCCACGTCATCCAACCAGTGGCAGTGACACAGTCAAAGCTATCCTTTGCTATATATACACCATGAGCTCACTTGAGCCTGGAATATCAGAGTATTTTGTCTTGAAATACCACCTTCTCCTGGAACATTTATACTCACAGGCTGTTCGTAGATACTAGAGCACAGAGTCCACCTAAATATGGAATAACTACAGAAAAAGACAAGCCTTCCTCACTGCCCTCTCTTTTTTTTTTTTTTTTTAGTATACTTTCTCTTCCTTTTCTATTAAGAAACTCCTCTATCCTTCTCAAGAGCTCATTAAACCTCTCTAAAATATTCTGACACTAGCAAATGCCTTCTGAAACGGCCAGTGCTGTCAAAGCAACTTGGGACCCCATGAACACTCCCAGAACATTGACCTCTCAGAAGCCAATTCACCTACAACACTTGCACACCCTCATTTGTCTGTTTTCAAGTCATTTAGTCATTCGTTGATAAGCAATTATCAGATCTTCCAGGGTCTGTGGAACATCTTATCCTTGTCTTCGTTCACCATTAGCTCTGAGACCTTGTGGATGGCAGTGCAGGATAAAACCCGTTCCCATCTGCTTGATCAAACAGTTGATAACCAAGATTTACTATGGCATTGGTAAAGTCAGCACTGTGCATGCTAGTGTATAAACAGGTTGGGTGGTTCCTTCACTGTCTATCATTTTCTTGAGGACCTAGAACATGAAGATATTTCTTGGAAACTCAGTACAGCCCCAAGACTCACAAAGCCTTCACAGGTGCTTGTGAGCATTGCCAAATCAGGCCATCCTTTCTTTCTACAGCCCATCTTTTTGCACATTGAAGGTTAATACCTTATTTGCTACAGAATTCTGTCTCCTTCCATCCTGGCACCAATGCAGCTTCCTGTTGAACACATCACTACAGATATTTTATTTTCAGTTTTGAATATTTTCTGGCAAAGGTAACATTAACAAAACAAAGGTTCTTGCAAGCAGCAGCTGTTGTGAGTAGCATATAACCTGTGTAACTGTTTAAAGGAAATAATATGGACTGTTTCCTCTGGGAAATATGTATAAATGGAGAGGTCTCAGATGCGTAACTTCAACAGGAATCTGAACTTAAGACTCCCCTTACAGTCATTTGGGGATATTCTTATTAAAGGGTAGGCTCCACCTAGCAAGGCTCCAATCACAAACCCCCTCTCAGCGCACACAGCTTTCAACAAGCACAGTGGTCATTACAGCAAATAACCCTAGCCGCTGCTCCCGCACAACACTCCATTTTGAGCCTTCTGTACAAGACACTTTTTAAGCAGTTTACTTTTTCAAGGGCTTGTTTATTTCTATGCAAAACCACCACTCTGTTTAAAACAACACCAAGGTTACGGGCCAGCCTCACAGTGTCGCAGCCACTCAGGAAACCCTGATGGTCCATGATTAACCCATGCCACGGTGCTGGTCGTTCTTGTATCTACTAACGCATAGGACAGAGTGTCAACTTTAATTTTGAGATTCTGTGATGCTGTCACTTTGTGTCACAGTGTTAAGTGGTTTTGATCATTTGATGTCAGCTCAGTTTACTTAAAGCATTCCCACTACTTGCATTTGCTTTCCATCAAAATGTCTCAGAAATCTCTTAGTCAGAACCATTCTTAACCCAAAGGGGTTAGCAGGACCCAGTTGCAACTGCTGGTGGTCACAACGTGCAATGTTTACTGGTAGGTTCTCTGAGAACAGCTATCCTCATCACAGCATCATTCCTACTGGAACGAGTTTGGTCCTCAAGAAACCCATTTGGGACAGCTTTTACATGGAAGCATTTCCAGTGACCAGGGCTGCCTGCACTGTGCATGAGGCAGGCAAGCTGGCCATGTTGCTGGCTGCCCGGGCCTCCTCAGCCAGGCAGAGGGTTTACTTTCCCAGCACTGTACCCTTTACAAGGGAAATACTTTGTTTCAGTGTGTGACAAAACCTTGCTCAAACACTGCCAGCTTTTCAGTACAGTAATGGTACCAGGCAGCAATACTTTCCATTCACTTGCTTCATTATAAAAGTGACATGGGGTTTTTTGTGAAGATGGGTGCTGCAAGGGCTGGAGTCTCCCCTCAGATACATGCCCTAAGAATGAGAAGCAAGTGATGGTAATTGACTTTCAGCTTTTCTTCTCATTACTTATTCATTTCTACAACCTGAATTCACTCTTCTCTGCTAAACCACGGAACATTAACAGCCTTCTCAGAGCATCCTGGAAGCAAGAAACATCAGGTAAAATGCACTCCCACTGACATCCAACTGTCCTGGACCATGAAAACCTTCACAGCCAAGTGATATGCTCTAGAACCGAACTTGAACACAAGCTGCAGGGTTAGATGAACAAATCACTGAACAACACCAAAATTATTATGAAAATGAGTAATAATGTGCTCTTTAAAGCTCTTCTGACTTTAAGTCCTGACCTCCCAGTGCACTGTGAGCATTGATAAAGTTTCCTTTATGTCAAGGAAACTACATTCATTGTAAACTAATTCACGCATGATTAGAATCAGTAATTTGTGTTTTCAGGGTGATCCTAGACATGAACTGATGCCACTAGAACAGGATAGCTAAAGGACATCAACAGTGAAAAGCCTGCAGAAAGTTAGGATTTTTTTTTTTAATAAAGTCAAAGTTAATTAAAGAATAACAGTGTTCTTAAATTACTGAAAGATTTAATTTACTCTGGAAACACCTGAATCATCATTAACACTATAAGGATCTCTTTGCATTAATTCATACCCAAATTCAAGGCTGTGCATTTTGTTAAACTTCTTTCTTCCTGTTCATATTTGTACCCGATTAAACTTTAGTACAGGTGCATATGGGTTAGTAATCACATTTTTATATTTTGAATGCAGATTAGTCCTATTCGAATCTGCATAAATTTGTTATGCATCACTGCAAAAGTGAATGCTCAAGCAACTTTTATTTTTATCTAATCAAATCACTGCCTAATGAAAAATGAGCAACTGTGCACAAAGGTGCACTCGGGCAGACTCTAGGGATCCCTGGGAGCAGGAATATTTACCACGCAGTAGGGCTACCAGGTGCGGGTCTCTCCAGCCTCATGGTCAAAGCCTGATCAGGATCAGCAGCATCCAAAATGGCACTGTTACCTTCTGCAGAAAGATTAAATCAAGGTTTCCACCACAGGATGGACCCAGAAGAACTCCTCACCTAAGCCTTAGTGTAGTGAATTATGACTTGGAAGACTATCACCGAAATCCCTTCTCCAGAATGGAAATGGACGAGTCTCTTTGCTTCCCTATACCTGAATTTTCTGGCTGTGCAACAAGCACCACATCTTTTCTTCTAAGGTGACTAGCTGCAATGACAGGAGCTGAACTTCAGGCAGAAAAACAGTTCATTTAATTAAACTGCCAGCAGTCACATTACACAGTGGTTGCTAATAGTAAGCAGTTTACTCTGGAAGTAACAAGACAAAGCACACACCTTCCACTGCTGAAATTGTATTAAACTGTTTTAAGAGAGTCTGCAATGAAACAAAGACGCACAAACTGGCATGACTTGTTAGTACAATTGTGAGCATCTAGTCCAGAAACAAGTCTGCTGGTGGAGACAAAGAGGGATTTTTCAAAGCAAAATGTAAAAGACACAACCACTTGAAAACATCATCCTGAAGTAGTCAACAGTGTCCAGGTGACTTATAATCCATCTACTCCCTCATCCATGCTCCCATCCATGCCCTCAACCTTCAGCCAGCACAGACGTCAGAGCAGCTGATGGGTACAGCCCCAGCTCAAAAAGCACCATGGACAATAGTGAAACAGTAATAATGGAGATAAGCAGTTAAAAATTTGTGCGAAGTTATTTCAGACCTAAACTTGAGCAGAAGGCTTGATCACCTCCAGAGTCCACCCCTCCACGCAGCAAAGGCCAGTGGCGGAGGAAGGATATGGATACAGAGCACAGTTCCTGGAGAGGACAAGGCACTCCACTCACCCATCCCACTCCCAGCTATCATGCTGTACACAGCCACCTCACAGCTTTAGGCAAATCTGTATTTCCTCATCCCAGAAGCTAAAGAAACACAGGTACTGGGATCTGCAAAATCTGTGTAAATTACCATAGGGCAGGAGTAAAGGAATCGTAGTGCATTCACCTGAACAGCTGCAGCAGAAGCAACAAAGGCTTGAACGGATATGGATACTATATCACATGCAGATCACTTTAACATCTGCCTCACCATGTATGAGAACATCGCACAATGATCTCATCTTCACAAAAATTTTACAAGCATGCTGCCATCTCGGAAGCACGCTCTGCTCATTTCCAATTATGCAGCACAAACAGCGAGGCAAAGCGGCTGCACCCTATTTCAAGTTCAAATCAGCAAGAGAGATGCTTAAATAAAATAACTACATGAAAATTAACGCACAGCTACACTTTCCATTCAGCTCCTCTACTGGTATCTCCTTTCCATGAAAGGAAAAAAGGTCCCTGCAGACCCAGTCTCCCACAGCAGCAGCAGCACTGGGTCCACAGGGCTTGCTACAGGAGCAAAGCCCTGAGGACATCCCTGCTCACAGGGCTCCCTTCTCTATACCCCTCCCTGCAGGCAAGCACCCACTGCTGTAACTGCTTAATTGCCATTTCTCCTTGTTCCACATGGATTTGTTTAAGGGATTTTGAAAAGAGGAATTTGAAAGAAGTTAAATTAAGGCTTAGGAACAAGCAGCAACTGGCAATAAACAAGTTCCCCAAAGTGTGAGAGAGTTTGTCCTCCGCACTCACAGCACATTTCAAGGTCAATTACACTCCCTAATGAACCGCTTAGCCACAGCCAGGCTGTGGGAGTTACACCAGGCTGAAGAAAAGCACAAATAGCTCACATTCGCGCTTCTGCCAGGCTGAAATCAAAACTCATTCCTTTCCGGCAAGGAAGGCTCTGGACCCCCAATGGAAGCTAAAACTCTGCACCTCAACCCTCGTCTTGACAGCATAGCCACCCTACTTCACCCAACAGATCCTTCCAGAAACACTTTTTTTCTTTCATTTTTACTTTTTAATTACATTTCTATTTGCATATCCTTTAAAAAGCGTATCATAACCCTCTTCTGACTTTCCCATCTGCCACCCCCCTCCTACCCACATCCTCCCAAGAAACACAGTCACCACCAACTTTCCTAAAAAATCCATACATCGAGGTAACTGAAAACCAAATACTTTGTATTAAAATATTTATGAAATTTGGTTAAGGATAAAAAATGAAAAAGCATTTTTGATACTTCACTGATCTCTTTTCAGAGAATGCATGCATTTTTCAGCCTAATTTTTACTCTCCATAGACTTTAACAGACATGTTGGTAACCTAAATTGGTCATTTTTCCATCTGCACACAGTGACTGTCTTATCTACCTGCCACAGAGTGGACAACTTTTTTCACTTTCACAGAAAATAATCTATTTTAGAAATCAAATCCATGTGACCCAATAATACAAACGTATTTAATTTTTCTATGGGTCAAACGGACACCCTGCCCATGGGCTGTGGAGAGACTGGGGAAACACAACACTTAAGTGGCTGTACCTGCCACCCCAGGACACAGCTTTTTCCCCAAAAAACTCTTACCACCTCATCAAGATTTATTACATGCAGTTGGGCCATCAAAAACAGATAAGTTTAATCAGAAAACCCAGCATTTAACTGCTATACTTTATCCATTCATCTGTAATACATTTTAGAACAGTTTTCTTGTCGTTTTATTTAAAAGGGCTAATGCGGATAAGAATCAGTTTTAGACTGACATATTACCTGAAAAATTTACCAAGATAAAATATTTTTACTGATCATCACACTGCTATTCAATAGCAAAATTATTGCACAGGCTTAAAAGCATTCCGCTTTAGGGAGAACAGACCAGTATTAACATGAATGCATTAAGTCTAATTTTCATTATTGTGGTTGAATACAATGCCAAAAATGTATATAAATAAACTTTAACAGCTTTAGTAAGCAATATTTATCTTAAAAAACACACATTAAAAGGATATTTATTAACCACACAATGAAATTAGCTTTGCTTTTTTTTTTTTTAAAGAAGGGTATGGCTTTGAAATTATCAGTTTGTCTTCACCTGCAATTTACACAGAACCCAGATGAAGAGTGTCAAGTCTCTAACCACTGGAAACATTAGATATTTAAATTTTGTAATTAGCTCCATTGTTTTCAGCCACTGCAAGATCAGAGGTTATAGGAGCCACCTCTTCCACCTTATTGACAAACATTTGCATATAGAAATTTGACAGAAAAAAGCAAAATAAAACCAAAAGCCCCAAACCCCAGAATACAAAGTATGCTGTGAGGCAGCCAGAGCCGACAGGGTAAGCGCGCTCCAGCACCCCAGTCTTGCACTGCCAAAGCCAGGGAGAGTTTTACTGTTGACTAAATCAAGGCCAGGATTTCAACCTACAGTATTTTCTTCTGTAATTTGAGTGATTAACTACAAATAATTAGCTCATTTTAAAATGGCATAATCTTCTTTGTGTGCGATGCACATTCTAAAAATGGATTAGCACAGGGTCTAATGCTGGAGCCTCTCTAGCATTAAAGGATTACAGGACATCAATCTGAACTCACAGCTAATTGGGATGGCAAAACCCACTTGTTCTGCCTGTGCGGCAGGACCTGCAGGACAGTGCATGGAGGGGCATGTGCCTGCCCACCGCTTGTGCAAATTGAATGGCTTTTGTTGTGGCTAAAACAATCGCTTTCTGCAGTGCTGATTTTTGGAAAGCCAGGCACAAGGGCATTCGACTGGACATCAGTGTTTAATAACCCTGGAGTCACAACTGCAGATGTCTAAATTAACACGAGATTTGAGAGGGTAGCAGATGGTTAGGAAGCTCTTACTGTGAAGGCCCTAATGATTTCCAAAGGTAAAACAGCAAGTAGCTTTTATGTATAAATGATACCCACCATATGGTAAGCATGATTGAAATTTTAAACAAAAAAAAATTAAATTATTACAGTTAGATTTAATCGAACCAAAACCAATTAGAAGTAAAGCTGAGCTTTATGATAAAGACTGGAAACAGCTTATATCAATAACAAATGCTGCCAGAAAGGGGAGCAGGGCACACACCAGAAGAGTAGTATTCTTAAGTACTAGACACGAACCCCATTGAAATGCAGCTTGCTCCTTTGAAGATACATCCAAAGATAAGGTTGGCATTTCCAGGCACCAAAATCAATAAACAGACACACAATCAATAGAAAAAAACATATTTACATTAATTTATTAATTAATCTATTAATTTATTGATTGTGATTACAGGCAATGATTACAGCCTGATTACAGGCTGTGAATAGGTACTTTTTTTATATAGTAAGCATTCCACAAAAATAAATAACAAATGACATGTGCCCTTCTCCAGTTATCAGAGCACCTATACATGCATATGAAGGCAGGAAGTTACCATGCGTTCTTAATAAAAAATAAAAATCACATTTGCTGGTTTTCAGTAAGAAACCTGGGCACATCCTCACCCTCACTTTTGCTAAAGCAAGGAGCTCTTGGTCACAAAAGTGAAGATCCCTGGAAGTCTGAGGCTGCCCCATCCTGACAGGCACCCACAGCACCCCACCAGCCGGCCAAGAGCTGTGAGGGCTCCTGCCAGCACCCCAGCACTGCCACCCCCCACTTCTGCATGTGGGGAGGGGGCTACCAGGCAAGCCCCAGGTCCTGCCCCTCCAGGAAGGGCCTCACAGCTAATGCAGGACGACTTGTTTTGAGCTATCACATCATGAATGGTCAGGCCAAAAGACTAAATGCCTCTGACCGGTGACGTGACATCTACTGCTCTGTACCACTTCTAGCACCAAAAGAAACACTGTTCGATTTGGTAGAGTTAAGCACATATTTCACACAGTAAAATCAAAATAGCCACCTGTGGATTATTAGATTGTCCACTGCCTCTTAACATAATAAGCAGTTAGATTACAGGACATCCCTCAGTTCATTAAATTAAGCCCACTCAGCAGTATGCAGACTGTCTCCCAGAAATCTGGTGGTTTACTGAATCCTGTCAGTCGTTCTTCACACTGTCACAGGCCTGTGATGAAAAACACGTAAATTCTGGTTTTACCCAAATCAACCTCAAATTTCCATAGACTTTAAGGTAGCTGGACTTTTGCTGGATGTTACATGAGATAGCCACAGCAAAAACCCAGAGCTAAGCAGAATTCTGGTCCAGTACCATTACAAGCTCCCAATTCTGCAGGGGATTGTTGACAAATCATTGTATTTTTTCAGCAGGTCCTGCGTGAGTTGCAAGTGAACCTTGTACATGTGATACAGAGCCTTTGCAGACAAATCCTGCTTTGATCTTTCAGGTTCACTAGAAACCATAGTGAAACTCAAGAGATGCGTATTAAATCCAGGGGAAAAGATGTTTGCACACATGCGTGCACACACACAGCACCCAACCTTTCTTCCCTTCCTCATTCTGTTCCAGACACCAACTCCCCAAACACCAAACCCCAGCTCACATGCATACACCACCCAGTGATAATACAGGAATCAGAGAAACTCTACAAGGTTCCATTGGGCTGTTCATCATACTGTGAAACACGCTCCCACTGCGTGAAACACCAGCCCTGGAGATGCTCTTTGCTATGGACCCAGGCCCCCTCCCACTAGTCCCATGCTGCGAAACAGGGTCTCCAGGCAGTGCTGGAGACATCAGTCCAGGTATGCAGTCTGGTACTGACAGGCTGGTGTTTTCCATCTCCCAGTCTGAGTACCAGAGCAGATCGCCCATTCACCACCCCTGTTCTACACTGTCTGGGAGGGAGGCAGGACCACCCAGTTGGACAGGTGAGACCCATGGCACAAGCATTTAGCAAGGCTGCGGCACCTGGGTTTAGCACTGGCAGCTAGAGGAGTTCTGGGTGCCCCCGAAATACCTCCTCCATGAGGGTTGCAGGGCACAGGAACTGAACTTGCTGTCCTGGTGTAAAACAGAGAGAAGCCAAATTATGTTTTATTGATTCCTTCATTTTTGAATGTAAGTGGCTAAGTGATTTCACCCTCCAGACATTTCTTAGTCACTGTTGACTTTTACATATCCTTTCAGGGATCAGAAAGTTCATTGTTCCTTCTTTCCCTGTGATGCATGGGGACAATGAGAGACAAGGAGCACTCAGAAGGCAAGCACCTAGCAACAAACCGCAGTCAGGACCAGGGCTACTCTAAGAAATTTTTGTTGCTTTCATTTTAGTCCATGCTCCGTTCATAGGAGAGGCTATTCCCACAAAAATACAGGTCATTGGGATAAATGTTTTTCAGCAGCTTAGGGCTGAAGCAGAACATTAGGAAGAAAAGCATGTACATCTCTGGGGTGTGATAGATGGGGCACACTCAGTGTTAGTAAATCCCATTCCCTTCCTTTCAAGCAACCTGCAGTGAGTCACTGCTACACTATGCCATCCCATCACCGTGTTAAAAAACCTCTCAGTAGTAACACTGGCTACAAGCCATGCATCCTTCTCTCCACGTAAGGACTGTGTGGCAGGAGTACGCAGACAAACATTAAACCAGCTTTCCTTTCAGGGTAGAAAGCCTTCATGCTTTGCTGCAAAGCCACTGCGGTAACCCAGAAGCAACTCCGACACCTAAAGTGCTTCAGTCTGATGGGGACAGGCCTAGGGACAAGTCACCACTGCTCACTACTCACAATAGTCCTGAAGAATGTCTAATTTCTCTCCCAAATTACCTCATTTGAAAGACATAATACTTTAATTACAGACTTCCCCATCAGTTAGAAATCCCCCAGCCGCTCCATGGTCCACAAATCCAGTGATAGGATGCATGGGAATGGTTCAAAGTTGCACCAGGGGAAGTTTAGACAAGACATTAGGAAGCATTTCTTTACCAAGAGGGTGGTCAAACACTGGAACAGGCTTCCTAGAGAGGTGGTCAATGCCCCAAGCCTGCCAGTGTTTAAAAGGCACTTGGACAATGCCCTTAATAACACCCTTTAACTTGGTCAGCCCTGAAGCGGTCAGGCAGTTGGACTAGATGATCATTGTAGGTCCCTTCCAACTGAAATAATCTATTCTGTTCTATTCTATCTCAAATTCTTAATTATTAGTCCACACTTCTGTAAATACTGTAGTTTTCCCCACCATCATGGAGACACACACAGGATGCTCCCAAAGACAGGCTCAATCTTCTGCATAGGACTGAGCAGACCTGAGCCACTGCACTTGCTAATTAATTGTTCCCCCACTACTAAGGGAAGAAACCCACCATTAGAGCCCAGCTCCAAGATGCTGCTGTTCTTATTCCTCTATCCTGATTTATACACAGCAGAGATGAGTAGTAAAGAAAACATGCCATGAGGATCTTATACTTTTAATTATTTTATCACAGCCTTCACGTACCCTTTTTTGGATATTATTACCCTGGAGAGTACGCTAACAACCTTAAGTTGCTGACTAATTAAGTTTTGGTATACTCCAAAGCCGGTTTTTGCACGCTAATTAAATTTACAGGCAGTTAGATTTGACAGGTACTATGGTATCTGCCAACGTGCCTTCATAATCAGTTAAATTATTAATTCTGAGGCAGCAGACCATCCCCGGGCAGGCAGGGAAGAACTCCGGCAGCGGAGCTGCCCCAGGAGAGCAGCAGCCAGTAACCCTGTGCCACAGGGAGCTGGGGACACATGGGTGCTCTCTCCCTAGGAGAAGGCAATGGGCTGCAGTTGGGGGCACCTCCTGCCCCCCACATCTATTGGGGAACCATTTGAATTTCTACCCAGATCTGGCCCTTACGGGATGGCAGAGGCCAGGCAGCAGACAGGCACAGGGTGCCTCACTTACCTGTCTTGCTACCCCAGTGATGGGCAGCAAAACCCCTCAGATGCACAATGCCTTCGACTGCAGACAGCACCCCACACCCGGCTCTGAAGACTTGCATCTCAGGGTAATTTCAAAAGGCAAGGCAAGCAGTGGGGGCTCCATCAGATACCTGTCCCCAGAAGCCCTCTCCAGAACGCTGGGCAGGCAGACACAGCCCGCACCATCGGAGCTGCCATTGCCGCGCTGCTGTTTGCAATCACAGCAGCCAGACAAATTCCTCAACTCTGCTCCCGCGCTATCACACCTCAGGCCCTCTGCAGACAAAACATTCATTTAGCAATCTATATGATTCGCAATGTCAAACGCCTCTCTGATAGTTCCCTTAGGACAGCTGCTCTTGCTATTTCATCTGTTAAATATTTCCAGAACCCAGAAGTCCTCGGGGAGAAAAGCAGTTATTTTGACTAACTGCTCCTCCTCCTCAACTAGTTACTGTGTTAGCTTCCTCCCACTCAAACACCAGGAGTTGATTAAGACATATGGATTATCTCAACACTACCAAGAATTTCAATTTAGAAAGTGAAATATTGACATTCTTAATATCACATTCCTCTTTCACTTGGGAGCCCTTCCTTGCATTGACACCGATCCCTGCTGAAACACGGCAGCATCGCACAGACTGCGATTCAAGGGCTAGGCAGACGGCTTTTTTTACATGGTTTTTGGTTGAAGTTGCTGATGGAGTCAACCATGATTTTCTTAATTCTACTGAGAAAACTACTTGCAAGTGACTCATTTAGGGAAATCTTTGGGTCATAAAAAGAATTATTCATTTACACATTAAATTTAGAATTTTGTTTTATGGTCTTCCTTCTTGTTTAAAAGATTATTTTGTAGTGTGTTTGGCCTCTATTCAATATTACATAAAAACAACACACACAAAAGAAAAATCAAAGAAAAATTGTACACTTGGAAATCCCTCATTTGGAAATCCTTCAGGAACACATCAGTCTTTAAAGTAAAATCTTATTTCCCATATGTAAAAGCTCTGAAAGATTTGTTTTGTTCTAAGTAGAGAAAAGGTGAGGTTTTGTTTTGAACTGGAACAGAAACTAAATTTAAAGTGTGCAAAGTTTCCCATTAAACAGAAATCCTGAGTTTGGACTGGCCCTGCTGGGATCCTATGAGCTCCCATAAAGCAGAACCACCACTATTCCCATTCTTGTTGGCATCTCATTTCACCAAGTTTCTATTTAAGATTGATGGCCTTAAGCTGCAGTTATGTATTTAACCAAGTCAAGAAGAAAATCAGAGTGAACCTCACTGACCTTTTATATGTCAAAGTACTGGGCAGATGTATTTGAGTTAACGAAGTGTGAACTCATGTGAAATATCTCAAAATAAAACCACAAACTCTCAGATTGAGATGCTACCCCACATTTAGATGAGTGTTCCGCTTTTAAAGGAAAAATGTGGGAACTGCAGTTGTGCCACTGTGCACTTTAATAGACAATGTGCATTTACCATTATCTGTAAAATTCAAAATTTCAAGACTTTAAGGAGGTATAGGACAGGGGACAGGCTGCTTGGCTGACCTGGTAAGAGGACTCACATAAAGGACGAGAAAGTGGAAGGAAATGGAATATAATTTCATGCTTTTGACACATCATAAATAAGTAACCACTAGACAAAGGCATTATTTCTGGCAAGAGACGTCAGGGTTTTGCAAACCTCTGAAAACATGCAGTCTCAACCAGGATGATACCAGGTGGGGGAAGGCTGCTATCCTTACTGGTAACCCTCAGCATCCTAGACTTAAGGTGTTCAGAGACAGGAAGAAAAAAAAATATATTTATATCATGACAGCTACAGAAATTTGGAACAGAGAAGTTCTGACCAAGCACTAATTTAAACGCACTGACATGTTATGGTCCAAAATGGTTTGTACAGCTGCCACTCCTGAATATTCCACATAATTTAACAGAATTATTAATGGGATTACTTTGGGGGAGGGAGATAATCCCAGACACTCTCCATTCATCAGCAATCCCCCTCACTCCTCAACATTTTGAGACCTCCCTCAGTTTAAGCAGTTTTAGTTAAGCCTGTTGCTCAGCAGTTCTCAAAGCAATGCCAATCTCATCTTTATTTTAATCAAACCTCTGTGAAGAACCCTCTATTTACTCTATACAAATTCTAAAAAAAAACCAAGGGATATACATCCCTTTTTCAGAAACCAGAGTGACAGACAGCAAAAGGATCAAGTCCAGGAGATAACCTTCTTTCAAAATAGTTGCAGCCACCACCACAGTCTCCCACACTCAGCGGAACAAACTCATCCTACTGCCAAAGTTTTTTTACAGCTCTACTCCAACAAGGAGATCTGTAGGCCCCAGAACTGCTTGTAGCTGACATTTCTAGTGCTCTGAGCCACCATTTCTGAGGCAGTCACACATGAAAGAGGCAAAAGTGATTGTGAGGCTTTATGTATTGATGCCAGCCATTGGTTTGGAGTCAGTGAACCAAGAGAAATACACATTGAGATGTACTGAAACAAACAAACTAGAAACAAGCCTGAGGCAAAGAAAAGAGGCTTTTATACATTAATTATACTCTGGTTCTGGGTTCTGTCTTGAATAGCAGCTATATAATGAAATTCAGCAAGCACTCATCTCAGGTATTACAGAAATGTGCAAGTCAGTCAAATGACCTCCCTAGCATCAGTCCCAAAGTCTTCAAACACGAGGGAAGCTTGCTCGAGGCAAAGAACCAACGCTTATCCTTGCTTTGCTGATGCAAAGCCTCTTTACCTCAAGAGCAGTCCCTCAGCTTTGGCACTGCTGCCCATGAGAGTAACGTGGCGAGACCTTTGCTCTCAAGTGCTGCCAAGCCACCTCCACCACGGCTCTGCCTGGCACTCATCACAGGATGATGATCAGACACCCCCAAGCAGCACATTACATCCATCTCTGGCTAGCAGCAAAATGACCCCTCTCAAGGGCAGGCAGTGAAGACTTGGGGCCAGAGCTGCCAACTCAAACTTCAGGAGTTCAGTCCTGCTTTGAGGCAAGTCAGAGACGACAGAGAGCAAAGCCCAACAAAGCTGCACTCCAGAAAGGGCTTTGCCTTTCGTATTCAGTACATTTCACTGAGACGAAACTGGCACTAGGCTGACAGGAGTAGGACCCAGAGAGCCTCTTTAGCTACATTACAACAACCCCGTGCATTTTTAATGTTAGTCTGCCCCTTATTTGTGTTTGCCAACAGCTCGAGGGGGGGCATACAACATTGCTCAAAGGCAGCTGGGGTTGCTGCAGCATCCTAAGCTCTGTGGGCACTACAGCATCTTTCAATTGGAGGAGAAGTTCTGCCCCGATGCCCCCTGCAGCCTACATGCACACTGCAAAGTCTGCAACCTGAGGTTTCTCATTGAACACATTGAGCCAAGACCCTGCTTCTGCACAGTAAAAAATAAAAATTTTTTAAAAAATGGTCTAAATGTAGACTGGAAGCACAGGAGGAATTCAGTTGCTTTCCCAGCCCTTTTTTGTATACAGAAAAGAGCTTTCTCTGCCCAACTGCTTGACATTTTCACTTCTAATCTCCTCAGTATTGCTTTGCTCTTCATTGAGTAAGCCTATTTCTCTGGCACAAGTCCACTCCCTTGATCCACGAAGCCCAGCTTTTCCCTCCATCTCCCACCAATGCAGAGTTTGGAAGGACAAAAGTTTTATAAGTCCCATTGAGGTCCAATTCATAGGAGTTCCCAGGTGTTATATGAGCTGTTGGAAGCCCCAAAAGCTGCCAGAGTCCCTCAGTAAAAACCAGAGCCCCTTACACAGTGGGAGGACAACTGTGGTAGCCTCAGTTTGCTGCACCTGGATGAAGAGAGACTGGCTTTGCAGCCATCGAGGTTTCCGTAAGTTTCAAAGGAATTCAGTCATTGCTTGACAATTTTGCCATATATGCTTTTTTCTCAACTTCTACTTATTTTTCTTCTTCTGCAGTTCTCCACAGTTTTTCAAGGAAAAAAAAAAAAAAAGTACTCAGCCCAGACTCCAGACTAGCTGGGAGCTGTTCGTTTACCTTGGCTAGTATTGTGCTCAGCCAAAGCTCCTGTGTTCCCAGAGGCAAGCCCCCCTCCTCTTGCAAGGCATCATGAGGACACAGCCCAAGATTCAAACCCAGGCTGCGAGGAACAGCGCACTGAATGAACAACCCACTCTCCACAAACACAGCAGCACTCTTCTATCCAGCTTCTGAGTCCTGGCAAAGCTAGTGGCTTTGCAAAACTTTTCACTTTCCTCTCCTCCTCCTTCCTTCCCTCATCTGTCATGCAAACACACTCTTGCAAAGAACCTCAGCTCCACTCTTTTATATAGTTTATAACATGCCTGGTGTTTTGCTATGCATTGGTTAATCTTTTCAATAGTTGCAGTGAAGTTAATCTACTCTCGCAAAAGTCCATGAGTGTGTGCAGAAGCCCAGGAAACTCTATTTCCTTAGAAAGAGCTTACAGCACAGAGACAGGCAGGCTGTGAATGAGCCAGGTGCACAGGTCCAGCAGAGCTCTTATATTCCACTTGTTGTGGTATCAGCCTTTCAACATATGCCATATGTACCAGGATGCAATACTGCATACTTAAGTCTTTCTTTTTTCAAGTTAGTACATCAATTAAAGAAGAAACTCACCTCATCAAAAGTTTAAACCTCTAATTCTGAACACACACATACCACTGTCTCTTTTAAAAAAAGTCATCCTACTGATTTTTTTTTTAAACTTAGTTATTCCAGTATGTAACACTTCAAGTATTAGCATCCTTCAGCATAAAGAAGGTACAATAGTTTAATAAAGCCCTATACACTATGGTGCATTCTTCTGTTCAAAGGCTATGAACACAGATGAACAAATGAGGAGGTACAACTGGCTAATTTAATGAGCACAAGACCTGCCATCCTGGGTAATTCTTCTTGTCCAGAAGAACAGCACATTTGTTTCCTCCCCAAAGGAAAAAAAAATAATTCCTCTTGTTAACAATAAGCTACAGCAATCAGTAAACAAATCTGAACTCGCCACCAGCAGCAGCTATGAGTGCTCACTTTCTAGGCTGCCCATTCCATCGCAGGATGGGGGAGAGAGGGTATGTGCGGGTTCAGGGACCATGAAAGGGCTTTCAGGTGACCCTTCAGTACCCGCTCTCGTAGGAAAGTGCCAGTTCTGTTCCCAGAAGGCGACACCACCAGAAGCATGAACAGAAAATTCTCTTCATTTAGGGGTTGGAATTTTAAGTAAAGTTCCCAAAACTCCCCAAGGCGTGTTGTTGCTTCCATCAAAGGAAGCCAGTGAGCGTGACTGATAGTTTGATTTTCAGTGGTGCTTAGGTTCTGCAGCTCTCATCAATTGCAGTGCAAGTTGTAGGTACTCAAGGCCAATTTTTATTTAAAGGGTAGGTATTTTAAAATGTATTAGAGTCAACAAGAATTGGGAGCTACAGTTCTTTGAAGGGTACGAAGGCCTTCAGTACTTCTCAGAAGTCACATTGTGAATTTTTTCTACCCTTCTCCCTAATGTTTTGCTTTCTGATTCAGAAAAGATGACAGGAACATTGGAGAACCCCGATTCATTCAAAAAAAATTAAAAAGAGAAGATATAACAAAATACATCCTTGGAGAGGAATGTGAATAGTACAAGGAGCCTCCAGAAAGCATACGAAACACAGGAAACACCCCCAGTCTCTCTAGAACGTTCATTTGCTTCAGTTTCCCACAGGAGAGGGCAACCCACACCACCATTTCAAAACTGCAATTTATCCCCTCTCTCAAGAATCAGTTTAGTTAGAAATATACCTCTTTATTACTGCTAGAGCAATCTCACAATAAAGTCCTCTCTTTGTCAGTACTGCAGAAATTAAATAGTAAAACTGCATTATCCATTAAGAGGTTTTTAAGTCTATTTGTTTACATAACAAGAATTACTTTTACATTTCTAATTAGGTAGCTATTAACTAACATACAGGGAAATCACACCAGCATATGAAGTTTTGCTATCAGCACAATCTTATTAAAAGGAGAGCTTAAGATTTTACCAAGAACAAGAAATTAATCATGGTAATTTTTTTAAATCATCAAATGCAGAAGTCAAGGGAGGGCTTTTTAAAAGTTCTTTGAATCAACATATTTTTCTCTGTTGATGTCAGAGTTTTAACACAGGCTTCAGTAAGAGAAAAGCTTCTTCAAATTCTTCTGGCATTATTCTATATATGAAAATCTATGAGGTTTCACTAAATTAAGTTAAAATTAGATTATGCATAGTCATTCTTCCACTGTTACAGGGGGAGAATAACTGCTCTAGTATTCAGAAGCTGCAAGAAAGTCTTTAACCCTTTCTGAGCTAACACAGCAGAGTAGATGTTTGCTAAGGTGTAACAGCCCAGAGACGCCATCAAGTGCAAGGAGACCTCAAATGCTTTATCATTCTGGGATCCCCTGCAGAAGACATTTTTTCCTACAGTTTTCCAATACAGCGCACCACCAGAGAATTCAACTTTGACATTTTTAAATCAGCTGCATTAAACATAGGGACTTTTTTTTGATCCTTTTTTTCTGGTTAGAAATGTGGCTTGATGGGCTGTTGTCAGTATGGAGAGACATAAAATTTAACAAACCAAAGGAGCATGTTAGTGGTGCTTTTGGAATAGCACTTGACAGTAGTAATATGTGGCTGTCTCATCAAAGACTATAGCAGAAAGCAGTCATAATTTACAGTCTCACCCAGGGACTTAATTAATCCTTTCTGATTTTGGGGTCCTTTACTATCCGTAGGAGGCTGTCATATTTTATTTTGCCAGCTAGCAACACAAACTACATGGACTTGGAGTCAAACTGTGAAAGTTGTAACCAAATGCAGACTAGATGACTAAATGCGGGAAGATGATTTATAACAGAAAATAACAGCAAATTATGTTTCTGTAATTCCAGAAAGCATGAACCTGAATTTCCCACATCCTGTTAAAAACCCTCTGCCCCCATGACTATTCCATTTAGATAAACAAAACAGGTTGAATAAGGTAATGAACCTGGGGTGGAGGAAACTTGGATTCCAGAAGGCTGTTCCGCAGCCTCAGTTTCAGTGTTTGCTGAGGAAGATACCTGGCAAAGAGCTGTTGGTGGCCTTCACTGGCTCTTCATAGCCACAATGATGATGGGAGACGATGGAGATCTTCAGCCTGTTATTCCCAAAAAAAACCCCAGACGAATAGCTTTTTTTGGCAGAAGCATCCTTCAAACACTCATGTTTGAGCACGATGAATTTGTTCGAAACAAAATAAATTTGTTCTAGCTACTTAAGAATATTGCTGCTTTTGCCTTTTAAAGGGAGATGGAGATGCCGCTACCATTTTAGCTGCATCCAACCATATTGCTCCAAGAACTAATGCGCAAACTCTCATTACACAGCACTGAGTCTTTCCACCCCGACAAACTGTTTCTCTCAAAGTACCACCTTTAAAAATATAGATTACATATATATATATTTGCTGCTGCAAACTAAACAGGACTGAGATGGTCACTAAACAGGTGGTCAGACAATCCCATGTATTTTCTTGCAGAAAGATGTTAATTTGTGCGTTCAATCAGGCAAGTGCTGGAGAATGGTACCCAACTTGATCCACAGTGTAGTTCTTAGTCACTCAAATCACCAAAAGTCCATTAAAAGTTAATCACAAATAATATCACTAAAATAGTTGTTTCTGAAGTTTAAAAAAATAGCCCTTTCAGGAATTGCAGCATTTCTGCTCTTCTGCGCAAATTGATCCCAATGTCTATAAGTAATCTTAATTAACATTCTGAGAGACTAATATTTTATCGTTATCACTGTAAGTTCAAACAAGCACTTTAGGACAGGCTATGGCCACTAATTAGCACTACTAAAGTATTCCTGTCCTTCATAGAGCTGAAGCACTCAAGAGCTCCACCCAAATATAGGAAACACTATGCCAGTCCATGAAAACTTACAGTTTAAATGAGTCAACAATTCCAACCTCAGAAGTGATTTTATCACCACATGTACTTGACAAAAGATAGTTGCTTACAAAAGATAGTTCTGCTTTACAATGTCATTTAGGTTTCCAGTTGCAAATGCAGTTTTTCATGGGCAAAGCTCAGCTGGAGACCACCACAGCTTTGTTTCTTCATATCATATGTAATTGAGAGGGTTTCCAAGGAGAGTTGCTGTTGAGAAATGTATTGATTTGCTTCTGAGAATCTTAAAGATGCTTGAGGAATTGCAATTGGGAGTTGCCCCCAAAAGATTTGTCTTTGAAATAATAATAGTGATGTATTACTTTTCTCTTGTGGGGTACAAAACTTCAATTAAAATTCAGATTTTGGATTTGGAAACAATACTGTGGTCTCCAAATGGATTAGCATTAAAGGGCCTTTTCAAGTGGATGCACTGAAGGAATCTGCACAGCATGCCCGAATTCAGCCTGTACTAAACTGTTTGCTGATTGTTTAGTCAAACCACAGCCAAGGTCATTTTAGGGAAATTTCTGCTACTACACCTACCATATTGACAGACTTGACTTTTATTTTTATGGAGAGCCAGGTCCCTACAAAATCCACTACAGTGCAATTTTCATCATGATACTACCTAGAAAATACAAAGATTCTTCCTGGGGATTTACTGTGATACATTTATACTTCCCTCTCCATTCACCCATTGCAATGTCTGAGGTAGAAGTAGGAGAGGGAGCTGTCAGAGTCTACTTCCACTGATAACTTGGTTTCCTCCCGCTTGTGTTCTCACCTCAGCAATTTGTGACACACATCAAATTATACTGGCAGGGAAATTTCAGCTTCAAAATGCTTCAAATTTACAGAGTACAAACGGCCATTAAGTACTCATTACTTAAATGATAATTGCTGTCCATTTGCATGCACAATAGTCACAGTCTAGAGGCAGGATACGTGCGTGGGGACCTGCTCTGCAGCCATCTCACAAGCAGGGTCAATAGGAGGTTCCCTGCAGCAACTGCCAACACAACTGGGCACCATAATAAGAACTGTGTTGTTATAGGCTAAATAAGCAGCTCTGCTGCTTGATCCTGTGGGTTATGAGGTAATTAGCTCCTGAATAACTGAAATCAATGGATGTTTTTGCAGATTCACACCAAATGAGCAGAAGCTTGGCACACAGAAGGGAGAAACAGTCCCATTGCTACACAGTCATGTTTGTTAATTCCTAGTTTAATTCCACCAACTTCAATAGCTTTATAGCAGGAGAAAAAAAAAAAACCTCAAACCACAGCCTAGGGTTACTAGTAAACCCTATCAAATAACCCTGTAATTTGACAGCTGAAATGAAGTACTGCTCTCTCTTCTTCAACACCTTCACTTAAAAGCCCTCCTCACTTCCAGGACTGCATACACTGCCGCCTTTGAACAGTTTATGGAATCCCACTGCCACCAAACTCCTGATCCTTGGAAATCACATCATTTGGCAATTTCCTGTCCTTGTAAACCTCAAACCCTCCCCACTTCTCCATCAAGCCAAATCTATAATCAAGTACACATTTTAAAGGGTTTTCTTCTAAAGCCTTAGTCTTTTACAAATATCCTTGCAAAAAGCCTTCCCAGTTCTCTCTGCACAACATCTATCCCATCCTCTCATCTCTCCATATACCACTAAGTTGCATTTCTACCTGCAGCCATCCTTAAATGACCTCGGAAATATTGAATCCCATTGCCCCAGAGCAGTAAGTACCTTCCACTGTTTCTTCAAATTTTTCAGGTTCAAATATTGGAGTTCCACAAAATAAACATTGTTTCATGATAGTTCTGCTCCCTCCAGTGCAGGCTGTGGAAGCCACACATGCTACCAAGGATTGAACCTAAGACCAAAGCAGGACTTAAACTGAATAGTAGTCTACCTCAGAGAGGATCGGCATCACTCAACACACTTGTGTATCACTAAAGCAACATGGTAACTATTCAAATATTCTTCACAGACTACACCTGTTCCTGAGTGACCTAGGCCAGGCTAGTATTTTTAAAATACACTCCACAAAAACAAACGTTAACCGAAAAAGATCTACTAAAATGGCACTGTAACTTGCACATACATACACAACAACAGAAAGACTAATCAAGCTGAAGTGGAACCCTTCTTTTCAACAGCATACACTCAAATAACAGACATCCAATCTATCAGAAATGAAAAACAGAGTAAAGCAACAAAGTAAATTATATCTGCTGAAAATGCGACAAAGAGATCTGTTAAGGGTTTGGTGAAAAAATGTGCACTAGAAGGGTGTAACTGGCAGCTCTATTTAAACCCCCCCTCAAGGAAGGCATGAAATGCACTGAGTTTGCAGAGAATCAACACAGGAAACATTAAACTCTTTCTAATGAAAGAGTTTATCACAGTTCATGACAAAGACATGCAAGCACTGATGGGAAAAGTAGCTCTAAACAAGGTGTAACTACATAGGAGACCAAACTCTGACTGGGGAAGAACGATTATCTGAGGGAGCCCAATTTCTTCCCCAGGCCACTCTTAATGGTAAAAGTCTCTTAAACAGGAAAGCCAATACACTTATGAATTCACAGATGGAGTGAGGAAAGAGAGTCTCACTGCTCACAGTCAAGTGCACTAATAGATAACAGTAATTATAAGATGGGCTCAGACCCTGTTCAGGCAAAAAAGAGACTGCCTGAAGGAGGGATGGAGCAGTTCCCTATTCAATGGGACACACAGGATGAGGAGCAGAGGGCAAGTCTGTCATTTGGAAATGAAGCCATGATTATGACCACCACTGAATTCACCCTACAGCTTTGAAGCTGGGAGTCCCGGTGCAGAACCTCTCCAGGGCTGCACAGCCTCAGCTGCGCTGGCAGGTTTGTTAGGAAGGAAGCCGGTGGTGCCCCTGCGCAGCCCCTGCTCACCCGCTGCAGGGTGGCTCCTTCTCCCGCAGCAGCGCTGGGGGCTCCAGGATCTGGACTTTCTGTCTTCCCTGGTGGGTGATTTCTTATTTTGCTATCCACTAGAATTTGCAGAAGGAACTCAACTCATTCAGAAAAAGTCTTGTTTTGAATAAACTGTGAACACCCTGCATACAGAAAAATATCATAAGAACAAAAAGCAAAAAACTATATAAATTCCAAATAAAAATTAGGGTCTGAATACATCTCTCCCTCTAGGCAATTATATGGGTAAATTACTTACTGAACAAATGAAATAGTTATTGTAAGTCCGTTCTTGCAGTACAATTTTTCCAGAAACAGTAAACTACTTTGAGTATTTATCATAATCTGTTATCTGCAGAAAAATGTGAAAACTAAATAAATTTATGGAAATGCATTTACCAAATGACACTGTTCCCTCTGCTGCTTGTAGCAAACTCAGTCATGGAGACTAAGGACAGGTTTGCCTTATTAATACAGCACTCTGCCTGTGTGTTTTAAATACCTTAGAGCACAGTACCATCTGTGTGTATTCTACTAATGAGCTGCTACTTAGACTGAGGAAGGCCGGCCAGCCAACACCGATTACTCAGATGGAGACCGCCTAATTTTTAAGCAATTAATGAGCTCCTCTCTCACTCTATGTAGAAGCTTCCTCCGGTTAATTCTCCTGGCATATTACCATATATCTTATTCCAGAGAAAGTTTCCAAAAGAAGAATATAAAAGAGAGGAACATGACACAGCTCAGTCTTATTCCTTAGAGCAGAGCCCAAACCCTGTGTGGGACACAAGCTTGAGAAGTCCCTGCTGGGACCACCCTGAGCAGGGCCTGCACTGCTGCTTCCCAACGCAGCCAAGACAGGGAACAGCATCCTGCAAAGGGGGTAGCTCAGCCCTCTCCCTCACTCCTGATTGTTTGGGTCACTACAGTACCTTTAGTAACGCCTCAAAGGACAGACTGGAAGAGCCAATACCACGCTTACATGGTAAAAGCTTTGATGGTTTTATTCCCTCTCATCTCCCATTCATTTGAAATATCTGACACTGACTATCACCAAATGATGCACAGCTCCGCAACTGAGGATCACCATCCATGGATGCTGCATGCTCAAGAATCACCGAACGCTTAGCAATATGCTCCCATCTCATCCCTTATTTGACTGATGTTATTTTAAAAGGTGAGCCTTAAGGGGCTATTAGATTATGCAAAAATAGAATTCCCTCTTCTGCCACTAAAAAAATATTTCTTAATAACCTAAACAAAGTTTAAGGAGATCAAAATTACCTTTTACAGCTCCCTGTTGGAAAGCACTGTAGTAAAGCATAGAACGAGTATTAAATTATCTCAGTAATTACATTGATAATGCATAACTTTCATGTGCACAATAAAACCATTAAAGGAGATCTGATTTTTACAAGTATATTACACATCGCGATTCTGAAAGGGCAACCCTATGTGCAGGAAAGGATGCGCTTGTCTTACACAAATCTGAAAAACATGCCAACTCCAATCACAGCACTGAAACTGTTACAGAGGAGAGCTTTTACCCAGCAGCCCCCAGCAAGCAAAACACTTGCCTCCCTTATTTACACACCAATAAGAGACTTAATGTAACATTTCAACTTGGTTTGACATTACCAAGCCATCCTACAACCACATTATGGAATTTGCATTTTTTTAAGTTCTTGTGACCAAGGTACTGCTGGGGGGAGAAGGAAATTGTTCCAAAAGACAACTACAAAAGACAAATTACTATAGCACATCAAGTGTCCTCCTCATTACAAGATGCAGCAAGTTGGTGACACATTCTGCAAGAGATTTCACACAAGAACATGCTGGACAACCAACTGTTCGCATGGGATCTGCGTCCTTCAGAGAAAACTATCAATTACAGCTGTTTATGAAGGAAATGGAGCAGTTCATTTGTAGACATTTATAAAACAGCATTTAATAAAGATGCTTTCTTCATCAGTTGAGGTTTATACTTTCCCTGTGTAAGGTCCAAAACAGTTGCAGCCAGGCATCCCAGGTAGCTGGATTTAGGTTTCATCTCTCATGCCCTAAGTCAGAGGCATGTTTCGCAGTTGGAACAAAACCATTTGCAATAACAATGGAATGGTAAAGAGCAAGTTTAATCATCCAATCCAGATGAAAAAATCATAATGCTGTAAATAATATGATGTAAAGTCACAGTGAATAAGAATTCTGTTGACCTACATCAGAAGTCAGCCAAAAAGCTTCAGCTTTCAATCTGCTCCAATAAAGCTGAGACACTCCACTGCAAAGTGCAGTTGCCTCTGTAGTCCTCTGATTTGCCTAAAATTACAGATGTCATTTTGAATGGAAATATTACATCCAAAATGTCATTAGTGATACACATTGTAATTTCTTTCCTTATTTCTGATTGTCTAAAACCACATCATTATTCACACCTCTCTGGCTTTATGCAGTGGGACAAGATTCAAGGTCACATCAAAAATAAGTAATAGATTCAAGGGCTCAAATCTACAATAATTATTTTCTTGGCTTGAGTTTCAAATCTGCTTTTCTAAACCTCAAGTACCAGAACAAACAGGTTTCAGAAATACTTTTAAAAAGGTTTATTTTCTTAAGAAAACATACTCTGTAATTGGACCCTGCAGCTAGAGAGGAAGAAGCAGGCCCCTCTTCACCCGGGAGGTCTGCCAGAGAGCAGTGCTGATAGCTGCACATCTACCTCCAACCTGGGAGCTAAGGAAGCCTGCAGGATGACCTGGCTCCACTAAAAAGCTCTCACTTTCTCAGTTTTCAGATCTCCTCTGCAGGGAACCCAACAGATTTGGCATGGCCAACTGCTTCCCAGCAGGGAATCCCAGAAACAGGAGGGTCCTGACCACTATGTGTTCAATCTTCCAGCTTCTTCATCTGACATCCATACTAAAGACTTCAGAAGTCCTGGCATTCAGCTGCAACTCTTGAATGCCCCAGAGATACAGGGCCTGAGAATAACCCTGACTTTGATTCATGTTCCAGCAGTTTTCCGTTGCTTATTAAATGTATCCATCTCAGAGAATTTACTGTTCAAAATGAAATTGTGTCACTGAAAAAGAAATTCTGACGAGCCCTATTCTGCAGAATGTGATTATATTTCTGCATTTTACCATTACCTCAAAGACACCAGAATGATTATTTCTCACATTACTCTTCCCTTTCCAGGCCCACGTGTTTTGCTGAACACGTAAGACAGCAAAAGCATGCATGAAGTGGCTCGCACATTGATCCAAATAACTTTAGGATCACAGAGTGCATCCGCAAAACAAAAACATAATGCTTAAATCAAAACCCAAGCAATTCCTGTCATCTTGTGAAAAATCTGACCTACTATATGAACAGTCTTCACAAATATTAAGTCACTTCTATCTTCACCATATCAGTCAATATCCATTAACTCTCAAATAATTATTTTTTTTAAAGTCTGTGAAACAACTTGGCACTCAAATTTTTATATGTATTTGTACAGTGGGATGAAAGGACCAGCATTTCTTTAAACAAACATGAACATCTGGTTAGACTATACACTGAGGTGTCCTTGGATAAAGCTGTTTTAAGCTATTCACACATCTGATGACAGAACTCCAGTTCCTGGTATTGCTAAAAATCTAAAGGCAGCTACTAGGTAAGCACAGATGGAGCCCAGAGTGGTTCAAATGCAGCTGACTGCCTGCAGAGTCACTGCCGTTTATGATCAACAAATGTTCTTTAGGTCAGAGGACTAAGTATCTACACAGGTTTCTATAAACTTGGTTACCCAAGAGACAATTGGTGCCTCCAAGGCTCGTGGTCCCTCAGGTATTCCATATGCCATTTTACAGTCATAAGTGTTTTTTCCTCCTGTGTCCCTCACTATACACTGGGAGGACAGCTTATAGCCAATATACACAACAGACTTGGAACATTCAAAGGCAAAAGTTCTTAGCCTAAAACTAGTGCACAAAACCTGGTATAGCAGAATCTCTCTCCTCTTCCTCCTCCATTTCTATCAGACACATCTTACTATCTTCTACTGAAAAACAGCAGAAATTACAAATACTTTTCCCTAGCACATGTATCCAAGGACATAAAAGCACATTCTACACACATGCTTATTTAGCCTCAAAACTTTTCTAGAAGATAGCATTGTTTTCCTCATCCTTGCCTAAGGCATTAGCAACAGAACAGAGGGAAACATTTCATTTGTGTTATCCACACACCTTCAGTGTGCTGGGCAACCTGAACATCACTTCATCCAGGTAATTTTCTACCATCTATAAAATGGGAATAACTATGATGCAAAGCATTAGAGACAAAAAGCACTTGTATTAAATATCATGGTAGCAGATGTTTACTAAAAACACCATATAGTCCTATGAGACTTTAAAAAAACCAACCCTGCCAAGGTAACAAAGCACAATTAGAATACTGAAAGTCCAGAAAATAATACTATCATGTTTCAAGGCCTCTACTACACAGCTCTAAAACATTTAAACTGTACATGTGATTACTTGATGCCTAAACAGCAGTACGTCCCCCAGAAACAAGCAAGAGTGACATACAAAATATTGTACTTTAAACATTAGAAAGGAATTTGGGAACTTCAGGCTTTCCCTTTTGCCCTGTTTCAGGCCTGTTGACTGAAAGGGGAGCTGAATCCCTCTGGGGCTTGCCCTGATATGTACCACTTTCCCTGATGCCTCCTGCCCCAGAGGGGCTGTAGGTCAGGTTAGCAGTCAGGGTCTGATGCAGGTTCCCAATTTTCCCACTTCATTGCAGCAACAGGAATGAGAAAGCCAGATACAAAAGGCTCATGTCAGGTACCGCTACTATGACCAGTTTCTTTATTAAAAACCAGTGAACAATGCTTACAGCTGCCTGGATCAAATGGTCTCCTACTTATTCAATTACTATTTAATTTCCCATTTGGAATAATGGCTATAGAAATCTCAGTAGATACCTTTTTAAAGGAATACTGATCCCTCAAAGATGCAAACCAACTGCACCTGTCTTAAATTAAAGTATCAAAATACCTTAATCAAAAACAAAAGTGATTGGGAGTGAGTTTCCATAGGTCATATGCAGCACAACAGAGCTACAGTTTTGTGAATCTCAAAGGTAGAAGAGGTCTAAAACAAGTCAGGCTAACAGAAATACCCTCACACTGCCTCCCTTTCCTGCCTTGAACAAGGAACCACATGGGGAGGGCAAGCAAGAAGGAACTCGCTCAGGCACAGGCAGCCTGGTTACCATATCATGGAAAAAGCAAAGTGCTCAGGTCGGAAGCTTAACTTTTGTCTAAGTCTCTGTCTTCAGTGGCAGAGCACTATATGTTTTCGTATCAGTATGTATTATAAGTACTAATCATGCTTCTTGTAGGAAAGAATCAATTGGATTTGAAAGGGTTAGAGATTAATAAAGTGATAAAACGTACACTCTAGAGGTGACACTGCAGCTCAGATCAATTTTGCTTTCAACTCATAGATAGGCAATCATTTCTACTTTAGCAAGTTATAACAGTACCACAACAATCTCACGCAGGTCTATATACCAACATTTGCACACACATGCACTACACTAAAAAGAATTCCTTCCTTCTTCAGTCAACAACTTGAAATACTTAACACTCTACCTCCCAAAAAGGGAAACCTGTTTTCTTCATTATTTGTAAAGCCAACTTCTCCAAACTTAAATGCCAAAAAATAACCAAAAATGCACCTTAATTCTCCTTTGTTGTTCTTTCCCATAGCGATTCCAGCATCTCCTACCTCACAATTTTACTGCTTGCCACGTTCACAGCTACACTTATGGCAAAAACAAGTATGTAACTAAAAAAGAAGTTTCCGATCCAGTGTGTCACAAGGACTAGCAATTTAAAACTGAAATGCACTCCAAACAACAAGCAAGGTTCTGCAAGCAGAAAAAGTTCTTTAAATTCAGTGGACAGAGATATGAGAATGTGTATTAATATTCATACCTAGTCCAGTGTAAGGAGCCTTATCTACATTCCTTCAAATACATACAGCAGTCTGCGAAAGCTGCTTTAAACACATATTCAGGTTACGAAAAACCAAGCACACTTCAGAACTGTTCTTGGTCAGGAGTTGAACCATAACTAAGCCATTACATCACAAATTCCCCATAGGTTTTATAGGTCCATATCCCCCTAAGTCACCTCCGAGTCTCTGCATGACCAAGAGATGTCCCAAACTGAGCACTCATCTGTAGGACTAGTGAACATGCTGAGCTTGAAGACTGTGTGCTGGGTAAGTTTGCAGCTGTATTATTTATATAAATTCAATCATTAGGTAAGACAGACCTCCCAAAAATATTTTCATGAACAAGTTGAAAAACAAATCATGCCAGAACAACTTTTTCTGTCCCTCAGGACAGTCAGTTTCAGAGTAAGGACACAAACCTAGCACACACACCCTCAAAGTGAACATACTAGAAATACTGAAATAAAGATCTCTCAAAATTTCTATTTAGGATCTTAAAGAAAACAAACCAAAGACACCTGGATACATTAGTTTGTTTTTTTTAATTTTAAAAGGTTCCATTTTGAGGAGGAAAAAAAAAAATATCCAGTCAAAGGCACAGAGCTGGAAGATTTCTCAATCATGATGAAATGTCTACTGGAGGTTCAGATATTATTAATAAACTCTTACATGCTGCAGCTAGATGTAGAACAGATATCCAAACAGCTGACATAATGCTCATATTGCAAGAGTGGAAGATTATAGATTTTTAACTGAGGAAGTGACATTTCTTTCATGCTTTGCTTATTTCCCCTATCCCTAAAGATCCTACCTTTGTGATTTACTGCACTTGGAACAATTTAATTGTGTTCATTTATTTTATTCAGATACAGTTGCGGTTTCCCTTTTGGGAAAGGAGTCTAGCTTTAATATTTAAGTATCAGATCAATATTTTAATTGTTTAAATTATACATGAACTCATTTTAAATGAGTGTAATAGCTAAAAATTTGAGTGTTTAAATAAGTTCAATATTTAAACCCTGTCAGGCTGAGGTCACTAAAAAAAACCCCAAGCTTCTAGCAGATTATTTCCTTTTTTGTTCTTCTCTATGCATCTCCCTTCCTCCCCACCAGCAAATAGAATGTCTAAATGTTGCCAGCTGTCTCCCAGATAAGTCTGTCTAGCTACAATGCCGCTTTCTTTCTAGAAAAGAGGAAACCAAGACTGAGACTCCCATAACAAGGTGCACGGACTACCGATGCTTCACAGCTTCCTGGCTGGTAGCCCCCCGAGACCTGACTGAGTACAGGAGCCTGGCTCCTCGCTTCCCACTGATCCAAACTGAACAGATGGAGAGCAGCCGTGAACCTGTGAGCAGACACAACTGTATGCAAGAGGGACCCTACATTCCCCCACCGATGACAGCTTAGAACAACAGTGATCTCGACTTTTTTTGTTTGCTGGAGCTGTGAATAACTTAACATTTTCTGGGGAAAGTAGGAGATCAGTGCGTGCTGATTAATGCTGCCAAGCTCCCATTTACTCTATGTATGCACGTTACTTGCAGGAAGTAAAAGCTGAAAGCCTGTTTTGCATCATTCATATCTCGGACATTGGGAGAACCCATAGCCATGCATTTTACATGAGGGCCAGAAGTCAGCTCTTCAGGTAGATGCAATTGCAAACAAAAAGCAAATGGCAACTGTGAGGGCTCATCCTGCAGCTCCTCTAGGCGCCCAACCCAGCAGGAGCAACAGACTTTTAAGAGTTATGTTCCTCTAGGATATCCCACTCCAGGCACAAATCCATGAGTCACCTCTGAAGTATAAACACCTCCATTTCCATGTGTGTCACAGTTTTCATGGCCAAAGTGATGAGGCACCAATACAGACAGACTGAGAAAGAAGGGAGCAGAGGGAAATCCTTGGCTAGAACAGTGACAACTAGTAGGAGAGCAAAGCTCTCCTGAAACATCTATAGCAGAGCACAGTAAGTTGTTGCACAACATTTAAAAGGCATGAAAAATCAAGCCAATAGGTTTTAAATGAATGTGTTAAAGCACTAAGTCCCAAACACTGCAACATCAATGAGAGGATCTGGCTATGCCATGCACAGCAAGGCATGATGCTACGGCAAGCCCTCTCTCCCAAGCCATTGGTGACAAAGTTGGATACAGGTGGAGGGTGATGGGGTGGGTGAGGTGTGTGAGCAGACACACTTGCTTCTCTGGCATATGACTGCCTCTTGGGTGCTCCCAAGATAAAGAGGAGGAAAAGGAAGGCCAGAATCCCAGAGAACATCTGTCTGACACACTACAGAAGAGAAGACACAAGGCTCTGGCTCTGTAGCTTGGAGGACATACCAGTGCCAGGCCTGAGCCAATTAAGCCATGTTAACCTGCAGAAAGACTACTACCAGCTCTACAGCCAGCAGCCTAGTAGAAACCTTGCGAATGTCTGCCCGTGCTCCTCCACACAAGGTTGGCATGCCCTCTGGAGCTCTAGCATGCTGAGACAGGGTATTTCAGCTCAGCAAATAAATACAGCAACAATAAATGGTATCAATTATTCACTAATGGAATTATGTCTAGTAAGTCAAACAGAATCTATAATCTGAAAAATCTTTTACTTAAAAAATGCAATGTTCTTTTAATTGGTTTTATATTCCCTGCTATGATTATTCAAAGCACTATATACAAAGGGCTTGGGAAGAGAAGTCACTTAATCAGGTTAAAGGGAAATCACCTGCCAGCTAGGAACCTAGCAGTTCCCACATCCTCAATTTATTTGTATAACCTCCACCTGTAAAATACCCTTTTCTAGGCTACTGCTAAGGCTGCAGACACAGCAATAGCTGTTCACTCAGTTTTACTTCTTAAAGCAGGCAGAAAGGATGATGTGCAGCTTGCAAAAAAGCTTCTTAATATTAAGAAATGCTTGTGAAACTTAAGTCAATGTTACATTCACACAGATGCTTGAGGCAAACTGTTCAGTTCCCACCACAAACAGCAATCGTTACTCTGTAGACATGACAGATTTCTTCTGGAGCATCTGGAAGTTGCTGCCTGTAACGAAGAATCTGACTAGCATAATTAAATTAGCTCACCCATTTTAATTATTTTGGCACCACATCTCAAGTGAGAAGCAGCCAAACAAATTTGTCTTGCTATGAGTTTCTGTGTCATTTTTGCAGCATTGCAAGGAACTCTAAAACCTATCTGAGGCCTCACATGCATTCCTGCTTGTCTTCTCCAAATGGAAATATGGACTCCTGAATCTCTAACAAAGGGCAAGTAAAGGACATGAGACAGATCTCTTTCAGTTCTGCTTTCCCTTCCATGAGAACTGTTTCTTCAGCAAACTTTAATTCTATGCTTGCAACTGGAGGACTGTTTCATCACCTTCTGTTTGACATCTCAGATCCTCCACTCCTGATCTCTCTTTGATGACTCTTGCCTGTTGCCCAGACCCTGTGTACTCTCTGCATTTGCTGTCTGAAGTCCCATTCTCAACTTTCTCTCCTTGGGTTTCCATTCCTTAGCGTCGAAGGAATATTTTCCAATCAGCCTCTGAAGATGACTTCCTAGCCAAACCACTGTTCTCTTTAAGGCAACTTCAGTTTCACTGATAATGCCCTTCTGGACATTCTTTCCCCCCTCCCCCTTGATTGCCTGAGTTGTAGTGATGCCTTTGCATTGCCTGAAGACAACACTACACCTTCTCCTTGCTCCACTCCAAGTCCTCTTCAACTCAGCTCTCTTTAGATTCTGCCTGCCCCTTTAGGAATTCATATTCCATTATGCGATACTACACACATGCTAGTCAACTTCATAATTGCTCTTGTACTTAACACTAATCACAATTCTGACCATTCATGCAATAATTCTACACACTGCTTGGGAAAATGCCAGTCTACATAAGTCAGCAAAGATACCAATACCCTGATTTTGCTGGTTTATTGACCTAGTAGCCCAAATCTGTCTTTATCATCAGTGTCAGCACTTTCCATGCACTGCTTCACACAGCTCTACGTAACTGTCTGCACAATTTCCCTTCCTCTTGTAAAGTTGCTCACCAACTTAGACATCCCCATACCAATAGCCAGCAAGACCCAAGACTACAGCATCCATCCAGAACACTGCTGTAGAGATCCTATCCACGGGGTGTCATTTGGGCACCCCATCCAGTCCCCCCCACCCCCAAGGTCCCATCTGCAGCTGAAACAGTCTTCCTGTGTTCAGACATCCTGCTGTTTCCACTGCAGCGCAGCTGCCCACAAATAAGCATTAAATTGCATTCCCCTTCCTACTCTCCTTTATCAAGACATCAGTAAAAAAAAAAAAAAAAAAAAAAAAAGACCCTGAACTACAGCATGCTATAGCTACTGTCACCCTATCAAGCAACATGGTCTCATTGTTTCTTTGTGTTGCCTGGCTGCATCCATCCACTCTCTCTGATTTTCTTCTTAAACAAGAATACAAATAGTTAAAGTTCAGAAACCTCTGGAGCATCTGTCCCTTCAAAACAGATAACATTTAGTGAAGCCCTCAAGAGTCAAACAACAGTCCTTCATATCTAAAGATCCCTTTCAGAAAGGGAGTCAAATTATCAATTTTGTTCCAAGTGCTGAAATCACAGAAACAGAAAATGCATTTCACACGCAATGTAGTAGAAAAAGAAGAAGCAAAAATAGAAAGAAATCAAGAGTTTGCTCCACACAGCGAGCTAAAAATCAGCACATATAATAGAATGAATGTTGAAGGTGAAAATCAACTACATTTTCATGTACTTGCAAAAAAAACTATAATTTTACTTTACGGGCATTTTCCCCCTTCATCTTATACTCAACATATACCAACTCAATCAAATGAAAAGAAAAGAAAAAAGCTATTCACTAGTGGGCTATATTTAGCAATAGGCAGTCTAACATATTAAAACATTTTTCCCACCAGCACTCAACCTGAATTGATACTGTCATCAGCTGCCAATAACACAAGACATTCTGCAGTCAAAGAAAGCAGATTAAAAAAAAACAAAACCTCAAAACAGCCCAACAACCACCACAAACACAAAAAACCCCACTAAAATATAATTAAACCACTAGCTGAATGATGCTATAAACACAGGCATGTTACTTCTACAGATACGTACTTCTGATAAAGGAAATGCAAAGGTCCTTCCTTGCAGCCAGGTGGTGTTGCCGGGCATCAGTGAATCAAGGCTGTTCAGTTATACAGATTATGGATCTCATAGGGGTTCCCATCCAGGCCAGTAATAGCAGTTTTGAAAAACAGGAACACCACCGCCCTTAGAGTTTAGATCAAACTCCACTGTAGCCAAATCCATAACTGCTCTCACAGGGCAAACAGGGCTCAGGGCACAATAACCACAACAAAAAGCTGTAGACTAGTTCAATTTAGCAACACCCATTTATACTTTCTAGCCCAGCAGAAAGAATTCAGCCTAGCATCTGGTGGTTCCCAGAGTCATGCTTCCTAGCCTGGGATGTGACATCTAATTCTGCAAATGTGTATCCTGGAAGGAGATACTGTAATACCTCTTTGAAGTGTTCTGTTACTATTAGTGGGTTTCAAAAGCAGATGTAAACATAAACCAACTCCCACTCCCTTCTACTGCCAGAGATAATCTACCTAGGAAAGCTCTTCCCAGTTAGCCTCACATATGATCGCACATATGGCTGGCATGACTTTTTGGAAGATGCCCTTCCAACATACAAAAAAATCATCCAGACTTAAAATTCACCACAAACCACATCCACAGTTAAGAAAATCCCTTAGCATGAGTAAAAGATTGAATGTTAATGCCAAAGTCATTATTACCTTTATAGGTTTTCAATCAGATCAACCTTTTCTCTTTCTTTTCTTTTTTTTTTTAATTATTATTATTAAAAGAAAACATAAGGAATTTTCAAATATCTTAGTCACATCAACAGAACATTATAGTGAGAAAAATCATCCTGTAACATCTGGTAAGCAAACCATATTGGTTATGACCTTTTTTTTTTTTTTTCAGAAGAAAACAAGAAGTATTAATGCAAAACAAAAAGCAGTCATCTAAAATGCTTGATTGCATGAGCACTAGGTCCAGATTCAAAAGTAAAAATATTTTTCTGTGACTTACCAGAATTTCTCTTTGACACGAGCTTCAAATTCATGCTGACTACAGTACAGATCACAAGAACCAAGAGAACAAGAGGCTTCATCTTTCACTTTCTGTGACAGCTGAAATGCAAACATAGTATGAAGTCTGAATCACAGCTCTTCACTACAACAAAGCAGCAGCTATAGTTAAACATTTCTCAAAGAACGGTTACAGGGCAATGGCTTAATCTAGTGACTTCTGGGTTTATTTTTATGCAGAGGTAGGAAAACATAACGGTTCAAAGTAACTGTCTATGAATAATTTATCTCTATCACACAAAAGGGCTGGGGTTTTTTTAAATGACACTTTGAAAATACCATTTTGCTTAAAAAACCCACAAGATTTAACTGTTTATTTGAAATAGTATGGGTCTAATCTGGCAGATTTTTGTACATGATTTAAGGGGAAGACCCTGATGGTCATGATTAGTTTTGTCTCATACAAACAGGCCACATATTTAAAAAAAACTTCACATTTTTCAGGAAAAGATAAAGAATAGGTTATTCATGCAATTCCTCTTAGCAATCGTATTTTCCCACTGGTCACCTTGTAAAAGCTCCTACAATTAATTAATGCTATTCCAGAGAGTTCTCCTATAAAATAAGGTAAAGGCAGGTGAACAAAATTCAGAAATCAATGAATACAGGTCTCGGGATTCTTACTAAAAAGATAAAAGTAGTCTCTCCTGTGAACTTTACTACCTACTTTATATTACATAAATTTAAAAAAGAAATAATGTTTAAAATTGTATTTTTAATTTTATATACTTACTGGAACTAAATCTGTTTTTATTTACAAGTACAAGGTCATTCAAGAAAACATAGCAAGAGCAGACTGAGGCTCTTTATCTGTACTTGAAAACAGGTAGAACAAACTTGAACTAAGCAAAGTCCATCTCTCTATATCTCTCTCTCTATATCTAAATGGAAAAGAGAGATGATTAATTATAAGCTAGAGTCCTGAAATATATGCTTAGCTTGAAGTCACAGGCCTTTAAGTGGCTTGATATATTTAGACTCCAGGAATCCATCTCCATATCAGATACAGACTTTTGATCAGGACCCTTATTCTCAGATAAAGAGGGCAGTCATCTAAATCAGTATAAAATTATTATTTGCACCAAAAGATTCAGCAAACATTTTATAGCAGTTTCTTTTAAACAAAAATCCACAAAACTACCTGCATTAGTAGTCAAAATGAAGGCCAACAAAACAGAATCATTTCTTAAATGCTGTACCACATCCGCCTGCCCAGCTCGCTCCGAGGCACCCTCAAACTTTGGGACCAGCCCAGACTCCTGCAGCTCCGAACAGTTGCTCAACGTGATAAACCCACAAGAGGGTGTAATGTCCTGCACGTCACTGAAAATTATTTAGTTTAATTTGAGTTTATTACATCAAGTATTCTTCCCTTGCAATTCTACTACCAGCCTACTGTTGTGTGAAGAAGATGTAAGGAACCATGTATAATCTTTTACACAGTGGCAATTATGCTGCTATTCAATTATTTCAAAATTACCACTTACAACTGAAGTTTTCTCCCTCTCACCCTACCGTACTGCGAGCTATAAAAGGACAGGGGATTTTTTTCCCCCCGTGCATTCTATGTTCCCGTTGGCACTTTATGCCTATTGATTCCCCACAGTAACAACACTAAAGGGGTTTTCAAGGAATAATACGTGCTGAAGGCTGTCTGACAGTGGTTAATAGCAGAATTAGTATTCATTCTCCCTTAACCTCTCCTTGGAGTACCAAAATCCTGAAACAAGCAAGGCCATCTTGACAAGAGAGCTTAAAAAAAGTAATTGAACTAAATCTTTTGACAGATAATTGTAATGATGATGTTACGCTAGAGTGATTTTCAAGAGTAGCTTTGCAAATTACTTTCTCCGCTTCCCTCCCTTCAGTTATTACAGCTGAGGTATGTAACTCCTAGGTCTTCTTTCATGTGGGTCCCTCCATCCCCACCCCAAACGCGCTATGCTGCATTAAATACACTTAAAAATTCAAAGCAAGTTCTGCCAGCCAACATTCATGCTAGAGATAGGGGAAAATTCTTGGTTCTGTCAGCATTGATAGGAGCTTTGCTTTTTGAAGCCCTGACCTCACCAAGGCAGGCAGTCTCTGTTCCTGCAAAAATCAGGAAAATGCAGCAGGAAAAGGGCAAGAAACTACTCCACTACCCAGTCATTCACAGCCTAGCCCAGAGCCTCAGCTTGTCACATTTGACACAATCCCACTGAAGCTGGCATGAAAATACACATCAGAGTTTGAGGTGTCATCTTCATCATCTTAGACATCCAACTGGAAGAAGGTAGGAACAGTCACACCAGTGTGACCAGTGGGTCAGCCAATTACTGTCCTGAGACAGCAGACAGCTATAGACAACAAGGCTGTTCAAACTGCCATATTATAGATAACTTTTTAAACATACAATTTTACAAAGAATGCAAGGTACAGTATAAGATATATTTCCTCCAGAAGAATGCCAAGCAGCCAGAAGAAGGAAGGTCATATGTGTCCAAGGAAAAGTCACGAAATTTGCTCAGGAGGAAATTTCTGGGGCTGAGCCTGCCAAGACTCCCACCGTGTCTTCCAGCGGAACCAGTCTCACAGCTCCCTCCTCTGGGCCATTCGCTCACCTATCAGGCAGTGGGATGGACTAGAGACTCAAGACAATCCTGTGCTAGACCTACTAGCACTTCTAGAAATAAATGAGTGGGAGAATATCCATGGTCAGATGAAGAACATGAATAAGCCTGAAGAGATATGAGATGGGATAAACCAGTTAACATTTAATACCATTTTTCTATAATTGAGGCCTTTTCCTCCAAGCAGCACTGATTCTGTCATTTGACAAACTTTCTCCTCACATGCGCTGAGCAGCATTTCCCTGAGGAGCTGCTCACTGTGATGCTGTCAACTCCAAGCAGTAAGTAGGGCCTCACAGCTTTAACAAGAACATAGTACTCCACTGGATACACCCTCTCAAGAGGGTGACCAAGTTTAGGACCATTCCCAGAAGAGTGAAGAAGACATCTGTCTTAATAAGGATATAGAAATACCAATTACAGCTAACTTGCCCAAGATCATCGAGAGTGTTTGTTGAGAAGGTTGGAATAATCGCTAAACAAGTTAATCCAGCCCTTCTTGTGATGTGCCAGGTTGCATTTGTATCGAGATAAGTAAAGGGAGGTTGCTACCATCAGAGGGAGAAGTGTCAGAGAAGCAAGGTGTGACAACTTTATTTTCAATCGTTCCACTGCTAATGAGGCCTCCCTTCCCTCTTCATACCATTTGATGCTACAGACCTTCAGGCAGCTTTCCCAGTCTGCTGTGAGCACCCAGCAGCTACAAGGAGACCAGGCTGTGATGCAGCACAAATTCTGTTCTTCTAACAGAAACCCTGATTCCCATATGCTGCCTGATGCCCTTCACCTATGTTGACAAACTTAGTTCTTTCTTCTGAGTCCTCAGAAAACAGAACTTGGGAAATAGTGTTCCGTTTTCTTCATGTAATGCTTGCTGTCCTTCTAGCACCCACTTCAGTTCACATAGCTTCCCAGATTCAAGAGAATTTCAAGTGACAAGGTTAGAAGAAAGTGCTTAGAAACAAGAAGGAAATTGGAGCATTAATATTCTGCACAAAACCCAGCACTGCGATTCCCACGTTCCTGCTTTAAATATAATTTAGGTTTGCTCTAATTTCTACCACAAGCTTTGTTTATACAGTGTTCCTTTTCGAGAGAAAGCAAGGAAAGTGGTGCATGTGTGCACTCAGGCACACGTCTGCGCGCAGACCAAGATTTGCTGACACACCGTGAGGCTCTGTAGGTTCTGGTTTCTCCACAGAAGCTGCGATGCAGAAGGTGCTCATTAAAAACAGCAGCCCACCTCTTTAGTGGTTTCCAGTTGTCAGGTTTTGTTGCTCAGAAATCTCACAGAAATAAATTACAGTTTTCACTCCACATACAAAGGATGAAATGGCAACAGTAATTCTTTCGTTGTCTTTACGGCATGCTAGATGGTGACTTCTGTTCATTTCTTTTCAAACCATTTCCCCACTTCACTTTTTTAAGGCTTCGAATTTTAATATGAACTCTCCCTCAGGTCTTCTCTTCTTTTGCCAACACACCACACTTTGAGCTGTTTATTACTGAAAGATTTTCACTCTATGTAATATGCTGCATGGAAGCAATCCACAATGGGCACCAGTCCCTTTTTGTTGATACCTCAAACACAAGCAAGAAAATATTTAAGATCAGAGAGGCATGCTAGTTCAAATAATGTATCTTCAGCTCTGCTTGATACAGGACATGCAGTGTTCTTCGCTCTGCTGCTCAATGATCATCAAAGAATATTTCATTTTGCCTAATTCACTGTGTATCTTCACCATCATAACCAGCCAGTTACGTTGTCTAAATACACAATGAACATTAATTCTACAAAGCATGTGCATTTGGCATTTGTCTTGCTGGATTTGAGCCTCCATTGGGCTCAAATTCAGAACTTGCTAATTCTCCTTGTTCAGCTGAAATTCTACAAGAAATTTTACACTGAGGTAACCGCAGAGGGAACCTTGCAGTGCTTGTGTTGTGCGAACTGAAAGTAACCACCAACAATGAGACAACCTCTAAAATGTCTGTGATTATTACCAGCTCAACGGTGTATCAGCTGCATGATAGCAATACAAGACCACGATATTGTCCTTAGGAAGCAAAGGGAATGACAACTAAATACACAGAGCACCCGACAAGGTCACAACACCAATCTGTAATGATTCTTCCGAAGGCTGCATGTCTGGATACAAAAGAAAAGGAACAAACAGTAAAACTCACAGATCTTTTGTGATATGAAAGGGCTAAACTCAGAATCTTATCAGCTATTTCAGAAGAAACAAATAGCACCACTCTCTTAGGCGTTAGGAGAGTTTTGCTTGAAAGATTGTAATGCTTCCATTAAAAAGTTAAATAACTTCCAAATGGCAACCATAGAAGATACCAAGAGCAGCATCTTAAAGCTTCAAAAAGCATCTTACAGTATAACACTGAAACAAGAAAATGGGCTTCAGTGTCAAGTACAAAAAAAAAAACCCAAAAAAACCCCACACCACAGCGGATGGCCTCCACACAATAACCTCTCCCATTAACATTTCTGGCTGCAAAGAGCAGAAATAATTTTAGTCATGTTAAAGTGGCAGACACAACACTGTGAGCAAACTGGTGTTTTGCCCTTGTCATGGTTTAACCTGGTAGGCAGCTAAAACAACCACACAACTCATTTCCTCCCACCCCTCGCCAGTGGGATGGGAGAGAGAATTGGGGGGAAAAAAAGTAAAACTCATGGACCGAGATAAAGACAGTTTAGTATGACAGAAAAGGAAGATAATAATAATAATAAAAGAATATACAAAACATTTGATGCACAGCACAATTGCTTGCCACCCACGGACCACCAATGCCCAGCTAGTTCCCGAGCTGCGGTCTAAAACCCCAAACAGCTTTCCCCAAGTCACATACTGAGCATGACACCATATGGTATGGAACATCCCTTTGGCCAGTTTGGGTCAGCTGTCCTGACTGCGTCCCCTCCCAGCCTACTCGCTGGCAGGGCAGTATGAGCCAGAAATGGAAAAATCCCCTGAAATATTCCAAATACAGATAAAGATTCCAATATCTATAGAATCAAAATTCTACAGATATTATAGAATATCTCTGTAGATATTCATCACTACTCAAATATAGACACTCCTCTAAATCTCTACTAAGAAAATTTGACAAAAAACTGAGCAGCCCATCTTAACAGATTCATGAACCAAAAGAAGTAGAACTAGTCAGCACTGATTAGCAGATTGAGTACTATCAGCTCACGCCACAGACTGACCTCGATTCCCTAAGCAACTCACACAGAATTCAAGTTCATTATATCTTCAAATTGGATTTTAAATCCCTGAATCCTACTCCTCCCTTATTGCAGCAACCCCTGCACTTGAAAATGCAGAAAACTGTAAGGAGGAACAACAAGAACAACAAAGGATCTGGAAAGTTAGCTATTATTTTTTAAGCCCAGCTGCACCATCAATGATGTACTGATTCAGCACTACCCTGGATTCTACAGAGAACTATAGTTCAAGCCTTAACTTTGTAATATTCTAACTATACATCCCAGGATATATGGATATGCTTGTCCAGTATCACAGCTTTTAAATTTGAGCAGTCCAGGCCTTTTATAGACATTCAAAGTGAAATACATGTTGCGGGAGGAGGATTACAGCTGTACTTGAAGCCCTCATGGTTTATGAGGTCAACATAATGGATCTATTAATTTATAGCCTTTTTTTCCCCTTGAGTAGGAGCTATTAATATTCTACATATATTTACTTCTGCAGATTGTGGTTTAATCAATACAGTATTTCAGGCAACGTGAAGTACCGTAGGCAATGTAAGGCTGTCAGACCCAGGGAGTTTAGGTTTACAGAGTGGGGCTTAGCCTCTTACCACTTTGCAGAAGTACTTAAAAGATTACAGAAAACCCAGCTGAGGGAGAGAAGAAAACGTGAAGACGGTCTACACTTGGAAAGCTGAACATGTACACCAGTACTGGGGAAAGGGGAGTGATTTTAAGAATCAGCTTAAATCAGCCTAAGTCCTAGAGCTGACGCAGTTACAGCAAGGCAGTTCCCAAAGCAGAGTAAGCTGCGGCAGTAATCACAGCCACTCGAGGGGAAAGAGGAGCCCAGCCACAGATGACCACGTATGCTTCCCAATGCCAAGACAGCTGCTGGGCACTGTCCCAGGAGGACAGGCTTCTTCTGGGCTCAGATGAACTTGGAGGCTACTCTCTCAGATGCAGCCCAGCCAGCCTGCCCTGGGCTGTGGAGAAGCTCTGCTCAGGAAAAAAGGACTCTGAACCCTGCTTTTCAGCTCTCTCGGGAGAAAATAAAAAAGCAAGTTGCCAATGAGAACTCTTAGGCTTCAGAGTCACTGATAAACCCTTGTAAATTCCAAAAAACCCATGGCTTCACCTGACTCTGGCTCTTCAGTTGCTGACACCCAAAGCAAACACCACCACTCAGGTCATGGCCTTTCCTCCCAAGTGCTTTAGATGGTCTTGCCAGCCATCACAGGTCTCCTCTACAGAGCCTCAACCACAAAAGGAGAAATTTCAGATTAAAAGAGATGAGAAGAGTCCATTCTCACCCACACCAATTTCAAAACTCACTCACGGTTCTTACATCAATAAGGAAGCCTGTCCAATTCGCAGCAGCCTACGCAAAAGCATTATTAAGCCAAAAGATTAGATGCTTTGCTTCTTTCATACTCATACCAACCTTGTTCCCCAAGCAGCTTTTGTAGAAAAGCTATTAAAAATGGAGAGACAGTTAGTTCAAAGAGAGGTCTCAATCCCGAAAGATAGTATATCCCTGCACTTCCCCCCACACTGCTTCTCTTGTTCCCCTTGTGTTCCTCAAGGCTCATTACAGAGGTGCTCAGCACAAAACAGAACTAGATTTTAGACTGGGCTGCCATCTGCATGCTGAAACATTCCCTGCTTTTATAGAGAAACTGCTTTTACAGCGTCTTAAAACAGTCCTCTTTTCAGGACCACGTAGAAGATGGACTGCAGTTGTTACAAGTGTCAGCCGTATTGACTTTATATCTGCTCCTATATACATTCATACCTCTGCAATATTTACACAATAACAATATTTGCATTATTCATGGCAAACGTGGTCCACATTCACTCCTGCACATTAATGAAACAAGCACCGAGAGAACACAACTCTGCATGCAATGTGCTTAGAATTTCATTCCTTGATCTCATTCATGGCCACGTGCTTCCCTAACTAATATATAATGCTCAAAGACGACAGAATTAACAGAAAAAGATGACATACCAGCTGTTACGCCTCTTATAAAACACTCTTCCACAGTTTTCCACTTAGAAAACACAGTTCCAGAGAAGCAAGACAGGGCACTTTGCTCTGCTGTCAGCAAAGGCAAGTTGCTTTCACTGTATTCGGCACCATCTCATAGTACCTTAAAGTGATAAACGTATTCTTGACAAGATTTTTTTTCCCCTTACATAACCAGAGGGTAGCCTTTACATATATGTATTTTGCCAGATTTGCCTGGGTGAAAATAAGAATTTAATTAAGCAAACAAACAAATCTCCCAGAATTTGAGAATCACAAGAAACTGCTTATAGAACATTACTTCCAGATATTTTGTGGAAATCTTATTAAAAAATGGAGTTTTGCTCTGATGTAGGCCAAAATCAAACTAAAATATGTATTTTATGTGCTATCTTATTGCTCTGCCAAATATACATCCTTGTTAATTTAACTGTTACATAAAGCAGTGGGAAGAAGTGGAAGGAACTCTCTTCCTGTAGTGCTTTTGGGATGGAAAGGGGCTGGAAAGGAAAGGATTAGCCAAATAGCCCCTGCAGAAGTTTCTAACACAGTCTCTCTCCCACCAGCTTTGTCACTGAACATAACACAACCCTCTGTCCTCCACTGATTCCAAGGGGGGCTTTACCTAGGTCAAGTACCAGATGAGGAAACCCTGACCATCAAAGCTAGCAAAAAGATTCTCATTACTTTCAGCAAGGGCAAGATCTCTTCCCTTTGTCATCTTTTCAAGGCTGTTTAAAGGAAGATTTATTTTTAGTTGGATAACCTGAAAAGCAAATGGCCTCTTAAAGTGACTATTTTGCGGTACACTTTAAATGTTCGCTTCCCTTTCCAGCACTAAAGACCTCCTGATAAATAGCTCAGACTCACATTGTTTGAGGAAGCCTTAGAAACAGAGAGCAGACACTGTTTCCCATACAGCCTTTTAAGGCTGTTTAATAGTTGTTCACGATTTAGCATCCCTTGATATTTTCAGCTTGAGTCTCAGTTTGAAGTGAGAGATTACTCAGAGCCCAAATGTTTTGGAGAACAGGAAAAGTCCATACATTATAAATGCTTTATTTGTACTTCTTAGGGCGAGTACAAATTCTCAGCCCCTTCCCTCAGATGCAGAGGTCAACGCCACCAGCCCCAGCCCTCCCTGGCAGCTTCCCACCTCAGCCAGCAGCAATGACTGGCTGCACAGGGCACAGACATGCTCCTTGGAACTCTTCCTCCGCCTCCAGTGCCACAAGGTCATCTCAACCCAGGACATAAAAAATTTGGACAAAACAACCTCTCTCTTCCAAATGCCACATAGCAGCCACTGTTCTCTGTAGCTTTAACTGGATAGTTGTAACATGCACCCTTCTCTCCCCAAGAAACAGCTGTGGACAGTCAGGGAAGAAATTACTCCGCCTATGCAAACAAACCAAATCCCTTTACAGACCCATCCCAGCCAGAGAGCCTCACCTGGATGCTCCTATCATGTCCAAGAGCATCCCAAGGGATACAGGCCTTACATGTTGTCCCCATTTCCTCGCCCTTGCTCTCCAGCGGCCTACTTGCATCTCCGCTGGGCTTCTCATGCACACTGCCTCCATACACATGCTGCCATTACTTCTGAGGAGAACTGAAGCCAGCAGCTGCCTTACACCTCCAGAAACACACACTCTTAAAGCCACCGTGGCTCGAGCTCACCATACGGTGGCAAGGTACAACACCCATGAGATCCTGAGCCCAGCAAGCATGCTCCTACCTGCCCCTGCTTCCTTACTCCTCTGCACCCTCCTCTAGGCTTAAGGCCGCAAAGTCCAGCTTCTTCTGAGGCCCAGGCCTCCAGCCTCCATCAAACCAGGAAACCTGCTCCTCCCTCTCCCACATTGCTGGTCCCTGCCTGATCAGAAGTGATCTGTGCCACGAGAACAGTCCTTCTGCTGAGCTCACCTTCTCCCTGACAGCCTATGAATCCTTCCTAACCCTCTCAGGCTCTGCTTTGATCTGACTTGTCTTTGGAGAATGGCCAGTCCCCCGACACTGGTTTCCAACAGCTTCGGCTACTGCACTGCTTCAAAGTGCAGCCACTTAGACTGGCAGCCCTGGAGATTAAAAGGCTTTCCATCGCTCCGCTCTGCAAGATACGACGCAGTTCTGACAAAGCTGGCTGACGCCACATATGCACAGGGGCTCCAGCAATTGTGTGGCATCCACTAAAATTGACTACAGTTGGCTAAGTGCATTAATGTGGCACACCTGGCCTTTTATCTTACCTCTTGTGCAAGCAAATCTCCCTCCCTTCTCACTCCCCCTTGTTTTCCTGCTAAAGCATCAATCACCAATCTGAAGACAAACCTCCTATGAGCTTCCAGGTACAGTGAAAGTAAAAGGGTGGTCTGCAGAGAACTCTTGAGCCTTACAAATGGAAAAACCAAAGATTCATCTCTCTCTCTCCTGTGCTCACTTGCAGCCCAAGCAGGGAGGTGAGTATACGGAAGTCTAACATAAGCTAACATCCCTGCATGTTCCCAACTGAGCAACCTCCCCGGTACCCAGGAGCAGTCCAGAAGTGCATGCACACCCATGCACACAGGATACATGCTTTCCAACATCCTTGGTCACCAGCTAGAAAGCTTTAATTCAGAGAAGGAAGGTATCCCCTCGCAGACTCGGATCTGGAGCATGCTGGAGGTGCAAGCTGCTGCCTAGCAACACAAGCACTCTGCAGGGAGGTCGGAGCATGTCCCTGTCCTCCCACTGCAAGAGGTCTCCTATGCACAGAGAAACACCTGCAGAAGGATGTGATCCTTAGGAATTTCTTGGAAAGCCATCCTGCACATGACCAATTACAACCCCTGCTTAACTACAGACTTGCCAAATCCTGAAGCGCACTGCCTGTGCCTTGGTGAATTGCCAGAATTCTTCACTTCTCATGTTTGTTGTGCATGCTTTACAACCCACTGGCTTACGGAGCCCAAACCCCCAAATCCCAGCCTGTCCCTCTGTTTCCTCGTCAGCCACTTGTCTATTGCAAAGTGAGAACTTGACTCACTGTCAGACAGCTTCCTCCCCAGATTTACCTCCTGCCTCGGGTCTGGCATGAGCAAAGTTTTTCAGTCACTGTGTCCTCCTCAAAACTGGCCCACTACCTCCAGAGGGAAGCCCCTTCCCACACACTACACAGAAGCAGGGCAGGCAGTCACCTGCTTTTACAGCCAAGATATCTGGCAGGTATCACAGACCACCAGGCAGCTGCACAGTTCTATTCCTGCTAAGAAATAACATCCCCTTTTAAGCACCAACAGCAAGCATTTGGGGTGAGTGCCTCTCTTGGGCGTGAATGCAACCACACTTGCACAATGCCTGGGCACCCTGAAACAGCCCTTCCCCATCACCCTTCCCCGCTCCTGCGTAGGCAGCGGCTCACCTCACCTTGCACCAACCTCTAACAATTTTCTGGAAAACCTCAAAACTATATGCACTCTGATGGTAATATCGTAACAGCCACAAACCCACAGGCACACTCTAAAAATATGATTTTTTTAAAATAATCATGATAAAACCAGGAAAGTATAAACACTGCAGAGGAGCACGAAAACATACCAGTTCCTGCCAGAGTGGGTTTTTCCTCATGGTACAAGCCTAAGTTTGGGTGTTAACACAACAGGAGCAGAGGTTGCCCAAAGCACACAAACCTTACCGTAACTTTGAGAAACTGCAGCTTACAGCATTTTCCACCAGAAACTTCAGATTCTTTGAATCTTAGCAGAAACAGCAGTCCACGGACAAACTCTTTAAAAACAGCTGCTTAATCAAGTGCTTGAGAGAGGTTTCATGCCCTTTAGCAGGTTTCCAACAGACCCCAAATAAAACTTGAGACACCTTATTACCACAAGACTTGCGGAGGCAGCTGGAGATTTCCAAGTGGCCCAACGTTCAGGACACCATTGCGGTACCTCAGAGCAGCCAAGCCTCCAAAGAATCGGCACCTTTTCAACAGGCTCCACCAAGCTGCAACGTCCCAAAAAAACAAGTCCTGGCGTGGTTTTACTTTAAATCCCCGGCAGTAACACTTTTCCCAGGAAGACCCACGCACGGTCGCAGAGAGCTCCTCGATGCTAACCAAGAGCTCCCTTCGTGAGAGAAAACTCTTTTGGCGCCTCCACAGCCGCAGGGCCCGATCCGGGGGAACAGCGAAGCCGCCGCGCCGACACGGACGGCTCCAGCCCCACGCAGCCGCTCTTTGAGGAGACCGGCGGGCACGGCGGGAGGAGCGCGACCCGCACGGCGGCGGGGCGGCCCCCGGAGGGCGCGGGGGAGGCCGCCCGCCCGGGACTGAGAGCCGGAGCTGCGGGGGCGTCCGTGCCGCACGGGAGTCCTTGGGAAGCGCCCCGGCAGCAGCGGGTCCCACGGGCTCCCTCCGCCCGCCCCGGCTCCGCGCGATACCGCCGGGGCTGAGGGAGGGACACGGCAGCAGCCGCCCCTCAGCCCCGTCCCGCGCACGGCGAGGGCGGCACCGAGGGGATACTCGTTACACCCGAACTTTTTTTTTGTGAGGGAAGAATTTAATTTTTTAAAAAAAGGAAATTGCCGCGAGAAGCGCTGCGCGGCAGGGCTTACCTCCTCGGCGACTCCCCCTCTAGGTCTCCATCCCGGCACGGCCCCGTCCGAGGCCGGCGGGCTGCGGACGGGCCCCCGCCGCGGAGAGAGTAGAAGCTGCGGCCGGCGGTTCCGTTGCGGGGGCGGCGCGGGCCGCCCGTCTGCGCGGAGCGCGGCTTCCCGCCGCCGCGGATGAGCGGGCGCTGCGCCCCCCCCCCCCCCCGGTCGACTTACGGCGGGGCGGTCGGGCGGCGGAGCCGCCGTGAGGTGAAGGGAGCGGAGCGGGACGGCGCTGCCCCCCGCGCCGACGGCCCCGCACGCGGCAGGTGCGCCCGCCCGCCCCGCGCAGCGAGACGCCGCAGCGCCCCCTGGCGGCCCCGCCACGCCGCTGCCCGTCCACCGCCCCGGCCCCGCTGCCCCCCGGGGCCTCCCCACCGCCCCGCACCGGCGCTGCGCCTCCAGCCCCCGCCGGCCCCGCTCTGCACCGGGCCCCGGGGTAGCAAAACACCGCCCCCAAAGCCCCTAATGCCCCGTAAAGCCCAGATGGGGAAGGGGCTGTGGGCACCAGCACGGACCCGCGGGGCACCGCACGTTGGCCTGCGGCCAAGAACCATCCTGAGGAACAGAGGGAGCGTCAGCACGGCGCTGTAGAAGCGTAAGGAGGAGTCGGCACCTTCAAACCTGGTCTTGCAAGGCTCAGATCACAAAGGGCGGCATTGAACCAGCCCTGAGCGGGTACCAGCGTGCTGGGGCCAGAACGCACCTCCTGGAGCACAACCCCAACTCCTGCTCCTCTGACAACCCTCAAACGCTGCTCTGGCCTCGGGCTGCCTGCACAACGTGCGTCAGCCTAATTTCAGCAGAGAGGGGTGTAGCTGATCCCAGGGGTTACAACACTTGCACTAAACCAGGAGAAGCCGCTTTCAAACCGTACATTTTCGTACCATCATTAGTACCAATTTAACCAGACTGCCTTCAACTGGACCAGGTTAAGTTTGTCTTCCCTAACTCTGCTTCTGACGTGGCACATCCATGCTTTCTACAGCATGGTAGTGTTATTTTTAGTTTCCCTGTGCTGCTTTTTATTCGCTTTTAAATATCTTAGAATAGCTGCATGCTGAATATAATCTACTCCTGCATTTTGCTCAGATTCATAGGGGGACCCCATTTTGTTAGGCAACTGCGATACAGGCAGAAAAATCATGGGCCAAATTTCTGTAAGTGTGTTTCATGCTCATGTAAGCAACACGACTTTACAGTGCCATTGGTTGGACTGACTTGTGCTGTGTCACGGTGTACGATCGTCACTCCTGCACGTGACCCCTGCGAGGCTGCAAACACCAAACAACGCAGCAGCGAGAAGCTCATAACCTAAACACGCGAGTAGAGTCCAGCCACTCACAGAGAAACATCTTCCTTGGGAGATCCTCACCATAGACGTTAGTGTCCCCTCAGCATCCTGCCCCCAAGCCAGAGCAGCTGAGAAGAGCCAGGTTCTGCTCAGTCACCCACAGCCCACCTCAGCTACACATCAGTGTCAGCATCTTTGCAATTACTGATGTCAAAGCCAAGACAAGACTCAGCTCGGCTTTCAGGTCTTTATCACGTACGCAGAGCTGACAATTACAAAAATTGTCTTGTAACCTATAAACAAAGCAAATCTAAACTAGATGTCACACAAGGACAACAAAAGTAGCAGCATTTTTTGTCATTTCTCTGAGCGTAACCATCCTTTAAAACCTTCTTTCTTGAGGAGGTGCTGGGGACGAACAGCGTACGGACGCTTTGTTCTGCAAGGTGAGGCCAAGAACAACCAAACTCAAGGACTGTTCACAGTCCCGGCGGTGGGGAGGGCTCAGGCACACACAAGGTATTCTTACATACAGTAAATGAGCAAAACTATTGTAGTGCAGGAATGTGACAAAACCCAATAAACTAGCCTATTTTTACTGTCTGTATAAATCTTTTAACCAATTAGAAAGAGTCAATATGTTGCCAGGAGACCTTGCTTCTCTGTGTGACATAGACTTCTTCACCAAGATGCTAATACCTTTGCTGCAATTTATAACCTCTGACACTTCAGCTACTCTTTCATTTCTCTTGGCATGATTACAGTGTAAAAGTGCTATTCTTTAAATTATTTATCAAGTCACTTACTAAAGTCACTTTTTAGCTGAATTAAAAGATTAAAAGCCTAGAAATAAAACATCCCATGGACTTTGAAATATACAGTTAGGTGAAGCTGTATTTAATGATACCTTGGATTTATATTTGAACTTTAAATGAATAAAGCTGTATCATTAGACATTCTTCAACATTTTATAATAAGTCAAAAAACCTTAATTATTATGCTATACTATATGAATATATACATTATTCGTAAAAAAGAGGGGAATATATCACTAACTGATTTTTTAAAAAAACTAATTTTGTTTCCCTTATTCTGATCTCATTTCAGCCCATGTGGAAAATAATCCATTTCACAGACAAGAGTAATATGATATACAGCTGTCAGTCTTTAGGTAGGCTCAGTAGGATTGAAAAGAGGAATGTGATATTAATGGAGTTGAATACAGAGCAGAAGATAGCAGCCTTCAGAGGAACTGTAGGAACAGCCTGCCATGTACCAAGCCTCGCGCTAATTTCTGGTGTACCACTAAAGAAGTAACGAGACTTGTTTTGGCCTTTGTTTCTGACCTTCTTTCTTTCTTTTTTTTTAATACATGTGATAAAGCAGGCTAAGGGCCCCAGCTAAGACATCCCAGGTACGCTGTGTGTTGTAGACACACAGAGAAAGAACAGAGAATAATGCAGTTGGCACTGGTAGAAAGGGGAGAGAGAAATTATTCACACCATCATGCCTGTCCATACTAGGAAGGGATGTCCAAAGAGACAGATGAACTTGGGCAATGTCAAGCAGTAAGTCTGTGGAGAGCCAGGAACCAAATGCATCACCTCAAATCCCATTTAGTTCTCCAATCCTTGAGTTGTTAAATCACTGCATTCTTTCTGCTAACCAAATTATTCCATGATCGGGTATTCTGGGGTTTTAATCCAATGCCAGAGAATTTAGTGAAAAAGACTCTTTTCCACTGACTTCAGTTAGCTTTGGAAGAGTCCTCAGATACAGTTTCTTAATCAATTTTAATCAATCTATGCGTGGATTCATCCACATCCCTTACAATTAGATTGTGGCCAAACATCCTCTTCTGACTGCCATCAGCAGAGGTTGTCCTCCCAGCTGCTCTTTTCTCACCTACCAAAGATCGACGGATCTACCAGTTGAGTGCCTTGCACTCTTGTCCTCCTTCAGTCAAAGAAGATAGGTTTGGTTTGACTTTAAATAGCAGAAATTAAAGAGCTCCCACCTGAGCAGCTTGCTTGGCAGAGCTGGGGTACTAAGTGAGCAGCCTCCAGCAGGAATAGGGTATTTGGGGGGCATAAATTGCTCTAATAAACCCTACTACTAATGCAGCTAGTTCGAGAAGGGGCCATCATCCATGGCTGTGATCAAGAGACCCCCAGTCTTGCCATGAACCTCTGCTGCTGAATCCACATGATTCTCACATCTTTCTTACCTCAATGGGAAGATGACAGGATGAGAGAATTTACAGCTGTGTAGAGTCCCATTTATTGACTTTATGTCTATTGTATATAGCAGCACAGGTTCAGGTCTGATCTTTGGGAAATGTGGCCACAAATGGAAACTCTGCGTGTGCGTGTGCATGTGTGTGTGTGCTCCTGCTCAGAAGAGACCCTGCCGTGACCACCATAAGCAAGAGGAAAGGTTGAAACTTAAGTCCATCTCTCCAAAAACACCGTCAACCTTTCCCAGCAATTAATTTCAGCAGTGATGCAAAGCTGGTAGATGACTCTATTGCAGCCAGTCACAAGCATCCAGCCTCCCTAAGACCAGCACTGCAAACCTGCAGATGCTGCAGGGCATCACCTATTCCCAATGCTGCATCCACCATCTCCAGCCCCACTGCGTCCTGCTGCCCAGGACCCTGCACTCTCCACGGGCTGCTCTGCCAGTAGCACCCACATTGCCGGAGCAGAGAAAGGCGGAAGCGCTGATCCACAAGGATGTGAGATGCTGATGCTGCAACAGCGGAGCACGGAAGGGAGCTCATCACAGAGAGACTTGGCAGGGCTGCATTTACACGGGACAAAAGCCAAAGCAAAGAGAGCCTGTTGTGAAAGGAATGAGGAGGACATCGGCGGCCGGATAAGACCAGATGAAGGATTAGCTACAGGAAGGAATAAACTGACAAGGAGAGAATCCTGCCTGGCTGGTAGCAGCCATGATTCTGATCACTGCTTGTCAGGAGATAAACACAGAGCTGCATAGTAACATATTTCCAGTTCAGCTCTGCAAAGAGGGAGTTTTAATAGGGTGCCAATTCCCTTCGGTTGGAGGGACTCGCACAATAATGTCACTGCTGTTGACTGAAGTTGCACACAGACAGTATAAAGCAGCAGTAAATGCCAAGATTTCAAAAACCATTTTGCATCTGACATTCTCCTGGGTTATTTCAAGTGAAAGATAAATTCACTATCTTCCAAGCAGTAATCTTATTTGATACCAACAACATACACAAGTAGTTAAGTTTGGAATTGGGTAACTTTCTCGCTTTTATGCTTGAAAGCTGAAGATAAAATTATTAAGCATTTTGCATGTGCAGAGTGTAAGAGGAGTGACTGCTCTGCATAAGTATATGGATTGGAAAAGAAGAATTCCCTTCCCCAAAGAATAATGCGACAGACTTACAGCAGAGGTAACATCTTCATGTGGTAGGCATTATATTTTTGTAAAAGAGTAAAAAGATACAGCATATTGACTATTTACTTGTCTCTCTTGACTGGTCAACAGCACAAATGGAAGCACTGTTTGGGATTAATTAAAATCAGACACAAATCCTAACTTTGCCTTAATCCAGCAAACAGCTACAAAGCTTGTTAGGGAAACTGCTCAAATGGAGAGTTTTATTTCATGTGCAGAATACTTTGTGGAGCAGGAATGTAAAAATCCACTAACAGATAGTGGAAATATGCTTCCATTTCCCATTGGGAATTTCTCAGACAAGACTAAGACAAATGCTGCCTTTGGCTGTTTATTTCACTTTTTGGTGCGAGAACCAATAATCAGCTGAAAAAGGTGGGGAGGGGGGAGGGTGTGAAGGAGTAAAAATAATTAGCACACACTAACACACAAACACTCGTACTGGTCATTTCTGTCCTCTGGATGGGACGTAGTTACACAACAATCAATCCAGCAGTTGAGACCTCTGGTGAGCACCAAAACCAACTAAAGCAGATCAGCTCCTAATAATAGAAAAGTCCTCCATCAGCCCCTCATTTCTCCTCCCTTCACCTCCTTTCAGCTGTGCAGTATCTACCAGCAGAACTGTGGTTGGCAGAGACACAGAGACAAAAGATTAAATGCAAGTTGTGCTTCTTCTAACCTTTTGGGAGATTTAGAGAAGCTAATCAACGGTGGATTCACTTGTATTCCACAGATCATTTTTGTTTGGCAGTATCTAATCATAATTGCAGAAATCCCACTGCAATACACAGTTTGGCAAACTCATCTTTGGAACAGCTCATTTGGTGCAAACTTAGATTATATTTTAACTTCAATGATAAGAAATTACTGAGAAGATGACAAGCAGTTAGTTTTAGATGCCACAAGCTGAGGAAAAAGAGGTAAGTTAAGTTACCTAAAATGATCTCATCATATTTTGTAACTTTGTCCTCATAAAATGCAAATTTCTGCAAGTGGATGGTTTGAAAAACCTAGTTAAAAAGTAAAAGGAAATAAAATCTAGAAATCAACAAATACTGATGTTGATCTTTGATGGTTTTGTATTACAGATTTATTTTCCCTTCTCCATTTTTTGCTGGTGCTTTCTAGAAAAGAAGAAATTAATACAGCACCTTGTTTACTTCTTTGTGTTTGTGGCAAACAATAGAAGTTGTAAATCTGGTTGTAAAAAATCATCCTATTTTGCATTTCTGTTCTGCTCAGATTATCATATTTCAGGCCACAGAACAGGGCAAATCATAGCAATGAAGGGAAAGGTACAACAAATGGTCTGAAACTCTGCACTGATGGTAAAAACCTGCAAATTACTTTTCTGGACAGAAGCTACACATATTTGGGGTAGCTTAGATTTAGTTGAATAATGGATTTTCCAGGTCAGTTGGCAAAAGGAAAAGAAAAATGTTGTTTCAGATGAAAATGAAATGGAGTTTCAGGGCAGGGAAGAAATGTGGTAAAAATCATAATGATCAACTTTAAGTTTGTTTCATATCCTTGTTCACAGATAGATAAATCGTGTGTTAAACCTACATACCTGAAGCATACTGTGAACAAGTGTCTCTTTTTCAAGTTGACCAGCACCATTACTAAAATGTAAAGCTCAAGGTTAAATTCTAGAGTCTGATTCTGTTGCTTCCCAAAAAGATAACTGGGCTTCAACTCAAGCAGAAGCACCGGGCTAACCTGACACGCAGAAAAGGAGAATTTCGCTGTTCCCACTTATGTCTGCACAAGAGTCCTCCCTGGCTCTGCACACTCACATGCTGCAGTCACCGCCGGGCCTGCCAGAGAGTGTAAAAAGAGCCAAGCGCGTTAAATGACCCATGCTGCATAGCCGCAGCAGCACAGCTCCCAGCTAGAGTAGCCCACGCCAAGCTCCAGGTGAGGAGGGTTGGAGAGGGGAGCACAGACCTCAGAGGCCAGAGCCATGGCAAAGACGCTCACGTGCCAAGACCCTTTCTCAAGCCCTCGCTTCACCTCGAGGGCAAACATAAGCATAAAGATCCTCTAGCTTTTAGGCAACACAGTATTTGGCAGAAAAGAGGTTCCTTTGTTTTTCTGAGGTGTACGTACATGAAATACATTTGGCAAGAAAAAGGTACTCCACATTTACACACCTGCACGTGCACCCACTCACCTGGCAGGCTGCTCCTGATCAAGTAGTCTTCTGATTTATCAAATCAGTAATTCAATTCTGATGTCAATATTTCAAGGTCTCTTTAAGCATCACTGACCATATCCGATGAATGATATGAGGGGGAAAAAAAAAAAAAAGCAGTCAACCATATTGGCAGCAGTCAACAAAGCAAAGATATGCTAAAATTCTTCTTCCAGCCTTACCTGTTTTAATGCCTCGTAATAAACACTTTTCAGGATGTTTGTTTTCAGTCTTTGTCATCCTCTGTTGTCCATGCATTCTAAGGCGCTGAATTCCCCTCTCCCAGTACATCTGCAAAGAGAAACATTTCTGGAAATAAAGGACTATGATTTAATCTCAGATTCAAAGACTAAACAGTGGCTTTAGATACAGCATTTGGGTTTTTTTCACTATGCCTAAGCCAGTCCTGCCCTCCAAGCTGTCAGTCAGTTCATTTCCTCAAAAGCAATGCGTGTTATCAAAGACAAAAAACCCAAAACAAGTCAGTGGAACTGGAGCTAACGGCTTCAAAAACACCTTTGATTGCCAATGCTTTTGGCTTGTGATAACACAGTAATATTCTAAAACTGGCTTGAATTTCTGTAAGAAGCTGTTTCGTGTATTTCAGACTTGAAGGTTTCTTACCTATGTAAAAATGCCAGTACTTGGAAATATCTAACACACTGGAGTTATATGCTGTCTTAAAGGAAACAGAACATGCATGCTGAAACTACCCGCTTAATTTCTATTTTGAGTATTAATATTCCCTGGCAGAAAACAGGCAGAAGACAAGCGCATAGGTATGTCTGCTCCACACAGGCACATACTGCCTGTGCTCTCCAGCCTCCACCTCCATCAAACCTCCATCGAACTGGTTAGGGCCAGAGGCACCTCTTGTACTTCCAAAATAAAGAAGCCACTATTTGGAACTCAACGTACAGAACCAGACCTGAACAGAGCAGACATATCAGTTGTCCCGGAATTTAAATAGCCACAGCTTTAGAACAGGCACATCAGAGACAGTTTTAGCTCAAGTAGCAAAATCACAGCATTGACTTCAAGTGCTTCATAAGATCCAGAGAAAACTCCCTTTGCAGTGTAAACCCTACGGTCTGAAACCTTCTGAGAGGGGGGACACGTCCCAAGACTCAAGAAAAGGGTAGGGGTTGGGAAACAGGGAGCTCTTTGTTGAGCTAGGGAACAGCATGAAGAGGAGTCAAAGCAGCCGAGTGAAATGGTGGGGTGATGGGGACATGATCAAAACAGCTGAAAAGTGGAGCACAGGCTTGATCAAACACCAAACTCTGCAAACACCAAGGGAAACACAGAGAGTGTGTCTGGGGGCAGATGGGAACACGGGCAGGAAAAGAGTTATAGGAAGCACCATAATTTTACTAGAGGTGTTGTGAGGAAGACTCAGTTTAAAGACTACTGCAACAATACATCAGAGGAAAAGTCTGACTTGAAAGCTACAGAGCATTGATCGACAGCTTTCTGAAGTACATTTCAAGTCCAGCTCCCTTCCTAATCCTTGTGTTAAATCCCTGGACTCAGTGCTTCAGAATGGCAACGCTTTGCCTATCGAGGGCACCCTGGGGGTCACTGTCATTTCCCCATTCCTGAGAGGGACAAAGACCGTGTCATGGTCTCTGCAGGGATCTGAGATCACCGAATCATGTCCTCCCTGGAGTAATCAGAACCAGGAGAAATATCCAAAATAACACTTTCTACAGTGAAAAAGGAAGACAATACTTAAGCAGTCCTCAAATTTACAGGAGTGACTTTTCCTCTGCTCCTTTGATAGAGCTTACCATTCCTTCCTCTGCCTTACTGCCACCGCAAATCTGGCACAACTCAGACACCAGAAGTAATCCACTAAGGGTGATGAATGCAATATACAATCTTCTCAAAAGTTCTCAGATCAAGGTTTCTTAAAAATAAAAATTGTAGAGGAAGAATCAATGTTCAAGGGCAGTCAATCAGATGTCTGAATTATGTCCTGCCTTCAAAATACACAGCGGATAACAGTTTTTAAATGGTCCCTGTACAAGCTACTATGTGTACTGTACCTTGACATTAAGTCCACAGTAAAGTACTTACCTTCAGGATTCTCCCCATTTATAGGTCTTTTATTCTGCTTCAAACTAAACAGAGCAGCTGCTCCAGAATGTAAAAAGAAAAAAAAAGCAAACCTATGATTTACTGCCAGACTCCCAGTGAGCAAAAGGGCACACACCCATCACCGCAGGCAAGTAACAAGCAAGCCAAAGAAAAATGATTCAGAGCAACAGAGGGAAGGCGAGAAGGAAGAGGGTGTGGGCTGGGCAGGGAGTTAGCACACGACAGCTCATTAATGTCAGGGTGTACAAGGCCAGTCTGACATCAGGGAGGTTGTTACAGGATTGTGATGGGATTATGGCGTATATATACAGACAAGAGAGACCATTAGCTTCAAAGAACCATTTATTTATCCCTTGCGGTAAAAAGCAGTGGGCCCCGAGCTCACAAAGCGTGTATGTGCGTGCTCAGCTTTGTCTGTCTGTGGATCCAAAGTGTCAGAGCCCACCGGCTCTGCCAGGAGGCAGCAAGGTCTCCTCCATAGGTGAGACTCCTCCCTCCCCACAGGCTCTTCACCCAGACACCGGTGACCAAGAGCAGGCTACTCAGTTACAACAGCCAGGATGCTTAAAACAGCACTTGATCCTGCACAAACTGGGAAGGAGAGACGGTGTATCTCCTGTCACTTCCAGGGGCAGCAGAATACCTTGGGGATATTCATCCAGCTTGGTGTCCTTGCTGCAACAGAACAACCTCAAAAAACAGCACTAGTTTCTTCTAGTTCCAAAGATTTTCCTTATGAGTGCCTCGGGACTTACATCAGAGCTCAATTTTCACTGACCCATTCCTTTATGAAATTCTCCACTTACCTGCCGTTCTGCACACCCAGAGCTGGGGCTATTCCCTCTCCTCTCTTCTCATTTGTGGGCGGGCTGAAAACAGTTTCCTTTTCCCTGTTACATTAAGATCTCTTCAATTTCTTCTTAGGAAGTTCACTCTTGGCAGATTCTTCAGTTCTTGGCTGAATCTGACAGCTGATCACCAGCCCATTTCGAATATGTGGCCACTGCAGACCTGGGCCATTTCTGAATAAAATTGTCTCTGGGGACTACAGAGAACCCTTAACAAATAGCAGTACCTTTAGGTCGTACCTATGCTGCCGTAGGTCAGAAGTAACTGTTCAGGTTAGGGTTCGCACCTTAGTTTCTTATAAAAGTAAAGATTTGAGCCATTAGATCAGCAGTGAAAGTAGGAAAAAAGAAATCTGAACTACAGAAAAGCATCCGGGAGCCACATCGATACAGCCGTGAGCCCGGCTCAGGCAGGGAGTGAAATTCCTGGAGCACCATTTCACACTGCCCAGGGCCAATGCTGCAGCTTCACAATGTTCTGTGGACTTGCATTCGCTTTCCAGCACATCCAGCCTACAGCAAACCCGAAGGACAGGAAGGCTGCTGAGGGTAGGGGCCTCTCCAGTTACTCCTCCAGCCTCTTCCAGTGCAACTTGTTTGCCCTCCGCTCACTGTCCAGCCCAAGCCAGGATGGCTACAAACACTGCTGTGCCCCTGCTCTGGAGACATCTCCTCTAACACTGAGAGGGAAAGCAAATTTGGCCCCTTAGCATGTCATATCATGTTTTTCAGTAGGAAATTTAGATTGCACATATCTAATTAATGGAAAACAGGGATAAACAAGCAGATTGCTTACTTCAATTATGTGCACAGTGCCTGCAGGGTTACCATTTAAAAATCACAAAGAAAACAGTAAAATGGGTAAAAAGATGTAGACAGTAGTATGCAATCTGCAGCTTACCTTGATGACGACTAAAAACACCTCTCTGCCAAGAGTGAAAAGAGGGAGGTTATTCTTGGCAAATGAGTATAATCCAAATTTTTTCAGCCATCTGTAAATAATATTTACCTGGAGCAGCTTTACATAATTAAATGTCTTCCTTATGAGTGTTGCACAGACCCATCTGCGTAGAGAGGGAATAACTCGCTCAAAATAAAGACAGAGAAGGAAAGAAATCAGAAGATCTCCATTAATTTATTTAAATGTCTCCCAGAGGCAATTTCTCCAGAATCCCCCAAATTCCATGAAGTCAAGCATCTGCTTTCCTTGCAGCTTAACTTACTGAAAGAAGCATTACCTGGACAAACAATCCTTTCTCTAAGCAGCTTAACAAGTTTGTGTAAATGTTTGAGCTGCTGTAAAGAGGCAAGAAAGTCATTCCGCATCCTATTTAGAAAGGTAAACAATGTTCTTGTTATTTTGAGTCCTTTAACTATTTGCACTACCAGATGGATTAGATGAACACTCTGTGGGATGGCTATTTGGCTGACATGACTCATGTAGCAAAAGGTTTAAAACTGGGAGTGAAAAGTGTTTTCCAATTCAGTGATTTTAATAATTAGATGCAAACCCAAGTCCTTTGAATGACTTGATTTGTATTTACTAAGTATGTTAGTGAGACTGATGATCAAAATTCATTGTTCGGCTGCATTTGAAAATTTAAATGGCCAACAATGCAAGCACACTGAATTCCCCTGCTGGTCCTCTGTGTAAACTAGCTGATTGTAAAACAAACACCAGAGTTATTTCTGTTGCCTTCTGTATTGAATAGATGCTCGTGTTCAGTACTAAGCAGGATTGGTTGAGACATTTGGCATTTCACCTTCCTCCTCTTCATCTGATTCTTGTTTTATTTTCCTAAGCCCCTGAGGGAATATTCCCCCCTTACAAGAGAAAAAAAAAAAAGCTACAAAACTTACAATAACTTTCTGTTCAAAGGTCTTTATGGGACTGAAGGAGTCTTACTGACCAAAATTTAGCTCTACAATAGCTTTAGAAATGAGCACTCCACGAGTATTGCAGCTAGAGCTCCTCACTCAAAATAAACTGGAGGATCAGGTTATTTACAGGTTTATACACAGATTTCAGTGATTGCATCAGAAATCTCCAGAGACAGATAGGATTCAGTTTTATTGCATCCATCCAAACCCTGTCTGAGAAAATAAACTTTTTACCTTATGAGGTGCCCAGGCATTCGTGTGAAGCTGTACAGTGACCGGTGATCATTATCTCAGATTTAATTGTATTAATGGGATTCATGAAGCTAAATAAACTGCTAGCTTACAGTGAATATCTATGGATCATTATTTGCATCTTCTCAGCCACAAAGGTGTTACACGACTGGAAATAATTTAGTACCAAACACTCCAGGGAAGAATTCACCAGATGTGTTAATGGTTCTGACCCCCAGCAGAAGATGCACCCCAGAAAGAAGATTTAGGAATAAGGTTTATGCAACATATGGTCAGAATATACAGCCTGTCTTCTTCCATACTAGCTGGTGTTTTAGTGACACGACACATATGAGACCAGCAACTTTTCAGAAGTAAGCAGCTCACACCAAGCTACAAATGCCAAAGATTGTCCAGATAGGACCAGATTCCTGCCCTCCACTGAGCACAGCCTGGCCCACTGTGATACAGGCTCCCCAGGGGCTGCAGACCCTACAGGAATGAAAATGCTTAGGACCACAGGATAATTCAGGCTAGAAGCTACTTCAGGAGGTCTCTAGTCCAACCCTCTGCTCAAAGCAGGGTCAGCCATGAGATCAGACCAGTCTACTTGGGGTTTTCAAGATCCATTGAAAACCTCCAAGGACAGAGAGTGGACAACCTCCCTGGGCCCTTGTTTCACAGCTTTACTGTCTTCATGGGGCAAAAAAGCTTCCTTTATATCCACTCTTATTTGAAGTTATGCCCACTGTCTTTCATCCTTCCACCACACAACACTGTGAAGAATCTGGCTCTGCCTCCTTGATGCTTCCTCATAGGTACTGAGAGGCTGCTATTGGGTCTCCCCAAAGCCGTCTCTGGTCAGGTTGAACAAACCTGGCTCCTTCAGCCTTTCACTACAGGGCAAGTGCTCCAGCTCTCAGCCATCTGGGGGCCCTCTGCTAAACTCACTACAGTTTATTGACATCTTTCTTGAACTGGACGGCCCAAAACTGGACACAGTATTCAAAATGCCATCCAAGAAGTCCTGAGCAGAAAAAGATAATCACTTCCCTCAAACTACTGGCTGTGCTCCTGGAAAATCAGATCCTCCATGTTTAAGAAGACAGCCGTCAATTCTGTTTTTCAGTGCAGTGAGGAATTGCCTACATTATCAAACATCAAAGGTACCGTTAGAAATGGCCAGATTCAGAGCTCAGTTGCATTGCTGGAGTGCTACTGATACAGGAGGGCTTTGCATCAGACTGTAGTCCAGACTTGCCAACAGTGGCAGTCCAAAGTGGAATGTTCACAATATCCCACATGGGACATAACGAATGCATGCAGCACCGTTATCTGCACTAGAGAGTTGCTTAACATGCCCAGTGACTATCTGTCCAGATGTCTCATGTCTGGTAGTCCATGTTGCTGAGCATGTGATAATCATCACCCAAATAAATAGGCCAAAAGGAAGCAACAGTTTTTGTCTGCCTGAATGAATACACCTGGTAGGCCTGGCTATTTCCTTGGTAACTATTGAGTGGAGTCAGTGCTAATGTAACCGAAATCAGTCTAGCCCTGGGTTTGTACAAGTCAATGCAAACTGCATCAAGTAGCTCGACCTACTTTTCTCCAGCTATATGGAATTCATCCTGCCAAGTTAGCACTAAACCTATCCAATTCTCTCAGGCTCCAGAGTCGCAGGTACGACTCAGTGCCATAAGATAACTAAATCATATGCGTGACTGAATAATATGATAATATGAAGCATGCAAAAGAGATGTAATCAATTTTAGAACAAAGTAAAATCTGCAGTCATTTATCCTACTTCCACTAATATCTAAAGATAAATGTCATGCATTAAATATTTCCATCACTTCTGTTCCAGTGGTGAGAATCTTCTAGCAAGTACTAGAAAGCAAAAATAAACATCAAGTGCAACAACAATCATAAAAGCAAAAAACAAAAAAAAACCAACAACCCCCCACCACCACCTAGTACAGTACATTTGCATTCAGTACAGATTTTCCAGTCGGCTCCCTTTCCAACAGGGGAAAGGGTGAGTTCTGGCAACTCCATCAAGTGAGCAGAACTAAAGGAAAGGCAGGTTCTTTTTTCCCTCAGGAACCAGGATTTCATCATCTGTATCCCAAATACAAAGTCAAATACGCTCTCCGTTACATAGGCACAATCTCCTCTGATAAAGAAAGTAAAACATTGGCTATATCAGAACAAAACAGGGAACTTGCTTTCTTAAGCTAGCTGATTCCAAGGTAAGTATAAAAAACAACTGTGAATTCAGTATTTGTGAGCCTACACAGCCATTTCAGAGCACATGGTTTAACAAGCCTCATCAACTTTTACCCTGCTTAGCACCTCTTAGCAGGCATAAGGGAAAGACATACAGCTTTGAAAGCTAAATGTTGTTCTTGGTATAGTCTTCACTTTATATTTTATAAGATTTTTGAATGCAGTTGCCCGCTTCTGCTTCTGAAACACAACCTCCTCTGATTTCTAGCTAAAACATGAAGCTAAATTGCTTTTACATGAACTGAATAGATTTAATAAGGGTGGCATGTAAAATCCTCACCAGTTTTGTATCTAAGTATATCTCATAACAACATAGGATCTTGTGGAATTAAGATCTACAGGTTAAGTTATGCACAGTATAAAAAGAATTTATTTATCAATTTCAAGCTTGTCACCTTTGAGTTTCATTGAGCATCCCTTCCGTATACTGCAAACACACAGTATTAACTCTGCTGACCCTCTCTGTGCCATTCATTATTATACATCCTTCTGTCACACCCCTGTTTATTAGCCTGCTCTTAGAATTAAATGGGTTTTATCTTGCATAATATTGTCTCAAATTAAAGTCCTCTTATGCCTGTAATTATTTCAGCTGCCCTTTTTGGCCCCCTTTCACTTTCAGCTCTAGCCATACTTGAAAGGAGAAGATGATTTTGCATCCATTTCTCCAGCTGCAAAGGAGCAGTAATAAGGAGGCCTGAAACAGGAATACAGTAAGCAGGGAGGCTCCCATGTTATTAATATTTATTTCACGCTGGTATCTAGAGGCATCAGCCAAGCCAGAGTCCTACTGTGATAAGCTACGCAGCCATGTAGTACATGACAGTCCTTGCTCAAAGGACTGCATCATGAGGGATACAGGGATCTCAGAGAGGGAGAATTCATATTGCAAGTTTACTTGTCTAATGCAAACTCATTGCCTTTCAAATTCCCAGCAGTTGCAGCCTGCGCTCAGTGAGAGTGTGGTGCATGTTTGATAATTGAGAGCACTTACATTTCATCCCCCACAAAGGGAGCTGGTCCCTGCTGTCGCGGATCCCCGTGCAACCTTTACCATGAAGCTACAAACAAACCCTTCACAGCATCTACATCTGCACGTTGTCAAAAAACAGCACTAGACCATCACATACCAAAGAACTACAGTGCTGGCAGTAGTGAGGGGCAGAAAAGCTTAGGAGTCCAGGGACTCCTGCCTGCTGAGCAGTCATGGAGAAGACAAGCACAGATCCCATACTCACGTGTAACAGTCACTTTAATGCAGGGAGCATTTCAGTGACCAAAATCAGTTCAGTCCAGGCCCTGGGGAGAATGTATTAGGTATTAAATGGCCTGTTTCCAGAAAATGCAAGTGCCCATACTGGTAATGTTGTCAGCAAGAGAACATTTCAGAAGCATCAAGCAGATAAATAAAAAGTCTAAGTCTCACTTAGAAGGTGAAAACCAAAGCACCTAAATGACTTGGACACAACAGCCTGCTCCTCACAACCTCTGCTGCTTTCTGCTCATACCAGCTGTATGTGAGTGCCAGGACAAGCTACTTCAGTGTCTGAGCTCATCCCTCTCCTCCCACCTGGCAGACAGCTCCTGCTCTGCATCCTCCCAGCCACCTCCTCCTAAACAAGCCCCTTTGCCCTGTGCTGCAGGGGCTGCCTCCTGCTCACCTCACTGCTCTAAGCTGGAGAGTCTGCGAGAGCCCCTGGAAGCGGATAGGTGTATTTGTGTGCCTGCATTTCTCTGCTGGGAACAGTTTGCTGTGAAATGGCCCTGTTACCATACGAAAAGGCAGGATGTTTGCTATATAGGCATAAAGGTGGCTCTACAACAACTCTGCTCACTGTGTACATGACCTTTTCAGCAGGGGAAACAGGGCAAGGTCAAAAGGAGCACTTGGAAGTAGACAAACAGCTTCACCAGTGAACATCCGGTCCAGGAGAACATAAAAGCAGTCAGAGTAAAAGAGCAAAAACAGCGATGGAGGAGCTCCTTGTGGCATTAGAGGACAGAAGCCAGCCCTCAATTGTTTTTCTTTTAAGGGCATAATATTAGAATTAGTTGCTTTATCCAAGATGCAGGCAAGAGCATTTTTACCCGTTCCTCCGAGCTCATATCTTACACCTAATTTCCTTTAATGATTAAGTAAAAGATTTTTTTCTCCCTTGCTGGATAGGTCAGCTGTCCACAATGATTGTGATGGTGATCATGCCCAGGTTATTCAAGGATCCTTCTCTCCCCCCGCCCATCCCTTTCTGATTCTTTTTCTGATTTTGGGCAGGTCAGTCTCCTTCATCTGCCTGTATTATACCTCAGGCATATTTTTAAATGTGAAATAGCCAGTGGGTTCCCAATACACAACCAGAAATGGAACACAAGTGACTGCAAAGCTGCAGGTCATAATTCCTGCAATGTTTCAGGGTGAACAGAGCTTGATATGGTTTTAATACAATTACCCAATTATAAATGTCTGATTCTTGGCCTTGCACTTGCATTTCCCGTGATACAGCCAAATCAACCAGACACATCATCAAAAGCAGTAGCAGGGGGTATATTTATCAGACATTCTGAAATGGATCATAAACTTTAAAAATCCCAACTTACTGTAGACTTTGGGAGAAAGAAAGGATAGAGAAACTGCTGAATAGAAGCAGTGCTTGTGCCATGAATAAGACATGGCACTGCAGTTAATTCTGTTTCAGAACAAATGTATTAAACATTTATTACACCAAATGTTAGTTTAAAACAACCATTAAAATCAGTTTTCTCTCTGTCCACTGGAGATCAGTTATTCATTTAAAGTTGATGAAGCTTCCCTAATTTCAACATCATTATTTCTATGTGCACATAACAGGAGCCATTATATTTTAGATTCATATAGTGATGTTGCTCAATTTATTTCTCACACTTTCTATCTCCTGTTGCAAACCTTTATACTGATCACGAACATTTCATTTAAAAATGAGTCTCTTAATGACCATCTTCTGGAAATACACGTACAGCATTGATTATTTCTGAGCCGGATCATTTCTGCTCTTTTCTTTTTGTTCAGACTTTAACTAGTCATTCATCATAAGGTTTTTTTTGTACTTCATTATTTGCCAAGCTATTTACTTCCCCTCATAGCTGAAGGCGAGGATGTGGGCCCATGTTTTCCCAGACCTGTGTTCTCCCCAAAGTGTAACCCCAAAGGAGCTGGAGGTTGCTCTACCTCTTGGTGGTGCCTGGTGGCACCACCGATGGCTAAGAGCCTGGGGGATGCAGCTCAGCTGGCTGTTGGTCCCACGCTGCCTCGCCAGGATGGGGGTTGAGGCAGCGAGCATCCCTGGTGCTGGCTGGGCTTTTCAGAAGACAAGCACAGGATAGGCAGGCTCAGGCACTGGTCTCTGCTGTTGCTCAGCACTGGACTGACTGGAGGACAGCAGGGATGACATCTTAGTTAATAATGACTGCTGAAAAGGGCAACTGAAGCCTTTACCTTCTAAAATACATTAATTTAAAATAATTAACATACAGATCTTATCAGATTAGGACTAGGAAAATTGCTGCCATCTACTGCTGGAAAGAAATACGTGAATACTGAAAGCCTCTTCCAAAACCAAGTTATGAACCACAGTTACCTTGCGGAAGTTTATTTCAAGTGCAAGCCTAGCTCTGAAAAGGGGGGTTGTCACACACAAGAGGGATGTGACCCTGCAGTTTCATGGTCTGGGTATCAGGCTGGGCAGTCAGACTGCTCTTCTTGCTCTGTAAGCAAACATTTCTCATTAGTAGAGGAAGAGAAATAGTAAGGCTAGCAGCCGTCTTTCACACTATACTGTGCAGAACTGTACTTGAAATACATGCCCTGGTGCCTGAACAACTCTTAGTTGTGACTTTGCATCAAAGCAATAATGGCTTAAACCTTGGGGAAATCCTTTACTTTGAATTCCCCATCTGCTTAAAATTTAGGAAGTATTTTCTTCTCTCCTCCAAGTTCAGCTTCACTCATTTATAACAACGCAAATGGATTGGAGGGGATAAGGCAGTCTCCTATATGTCACTACTGGTTTCGGAGGAGGTTAATCCAGTAAAGATGCTACATTGTCAGGGATCCATAGATAAACTCTATACTGGTCTGCAGAAAGGTATTACTTGTAAGGGAGAGAGAGAAGACAGATCTTACAAGAGGAGGATACAAGAGTCTGGAATAAGTTTGTATTCACTCAAAGCTTTGTGAGTGGAGCAAGAGTCCGCAAACTAGAATCCCCATGTCCTGTTCCCAGTCCTTGTGCCCATCAGGTGTCCTTGTGCTTCCTCTTAGCCATGGTCACTCTCAAACCCATACTGATGTTTTGCACCGTGTGTTTTCCCTCCAAAGCATTTACTTCAACAGCCTCTTAGTTCCTACAGCACCAGTGCCTCTGGAGATTTTATTTCCTTGTACTCAGATGAAAACAATATCACACCATCAACCTCCCTCACTCTCCCTAAGATGATCCTTCTTCAAAGGCTAATTTTTCCCCTTCATTTGCAAGCCTATTATTGTCTTCACCACGTGTGCTCAGCAGCCTCAGGAATCATGCCTGCCTGCTCAGTGAAATGACCTCTGCCTAATTCTCTGCACTTCACCCTTGTTTCTGCTTTTGCTCAAAGATCTCCATTTCAGAACTTCTTCCTCCTCTCTGAACCAACTAACAAATAATTTTATGAGAGAACAGAGAAATATCATTGTTATACGATAAGATCCATGCAGTGGGTCCAATTCCTTTACACAGACCATAGTTTTGACTGCTTTTCCAGGAAACTGCTCATCCAGCAGGTGTGTTACTTTTGCCTTAGGTGAGCTCCACTGGCTTTAACATTTGCCCAATTTCCTCACACTATTCTTTCTCCATGGTGAAGAGAGCAAGAGGTACGTTTTAACTTTCCTCTCGGGCAACCACTGCCTTCGCTGAGCACCAGGACACATGGCTGAGGCAGACCACCTTTGAGAGAAGGTTTCATAAAGTCACACCCAATTCTTTGTTCTATAGAAAGAAAAAAACCAGTCAAATTCGCTTAGCCCAGCTCTGCAGCAATCTCCGCAGAGCAGCTGCTACTATTCAGGTCTGTTGTGAGAGCAGAGATGCCACCACCCATCTGCATGTGTGACTCCACTGGTAGTTCACAAGGAGGGGACAGACTGACAGAAAAGAATGAGACCAAATTAGACCTGTCTGAACTACAAATCATTTTCCATTTCCTCTTAATTCTCAGAATCATTTTACTCTGTCTTGGACACAAAACAGCTGAGAAACAGTACTTAGACCTCAGCCTAGACCTCAGAGCAGCAGTAATTAAGAGGGTGAAAAGCAATAATTTTCTTGAGTAGCTTGCTCTTTCTCCTGTACACACATCATGGGCGTTGATTCATGTCAGCAATTAAGGCCTACTCTTTAATCCTAAACACTTTCATTATATAGCTGATAGTCAAAAGTATCTGAAGTGCCCAAAGCAGTCTCTCCATTCCCCACCCCCAGTGGCAAAAAAGGGTCAGAAGAGAAGAATTAAAAAAACCAAAACAAAACACCCTTCTGAAATATCTTTCCTCAAGTTTAGACAAAACCAGGCTCAGAAACAAGCATCAGAGATGGCAGCCGCCACACACAGGCACGCTGCCCTGCACTAACATGCTCTTCTGGGCCTGTGATGCCTGACACAAGGCAACTAAGTCAGCTGCAGTTCATGTTCAGAGAGAGAGTCAGGGACTCACCCCCCACCCAAAAGTACAGTGTTTACACAGGGGCACCACAGCATGGACAGACGCTGTGCCACCTGCCTTTTCCTCCAGACACTACTAAGCTTGGGGACTTAGGGCTGGGCATTGCAGCTGGGGACAGAAAATAGAAAGGTTTATGACACGGCAAGGTTTGGCTTTCCGTCTTCCCCCACCACAGACGCTCCAGAAGGTGATGTTTCCCTCAGATAACTTGCCTGGGATGATTCAGTGCAATACAGCTGTTTCCAGGAAAAAGTCCATCCAGCCAAGCCAGCTGAAAGCACTGCTAGTGTCAGCTAAACCATGGCTCTAGCAGCAAATCGTTCCACTCAGGTAGTAAATCTTCCACTTCACTTGTGAACTTGTACTCCCAGCACTAAAGAAACTGGTTAGCTGAGCAATCCCTGCTGTGCAGCTAGTCAACAGCTGAGCAGGTAAGAATCCGTCCCTGTAAATACAGACAGATTTAAGCATGTGTTTAACAGCTTTTCTGAACCAAGACTCTGATGCATTTAAAGGGAAAAAAATAGCATTTTTTATTTGTATTTTCTGGACAGAACCAGGTGCCTGAAGAATGTTTTCCCAGCAGGAGGAAACCGTAAGGCTTTTTTTCCTCCTAGGAAAACAGTCAACAGTCTTTCAGTGACACAGAAATCAGCCTTACAGAAGCATTTATGTCAGGTTATCCTACAAGGAGCATTTCAGCTGTATTATCCAGAGAAGAACATCTGTACAGTATTTGCCTGCCAGGAAAAAAGTCTCTACTGCATTTTCCCAAAAGAAAAGATTTTATAACCTTTTGCTGACAGGGAAGTAATAATTATCCACATAGGAACATACCATTAGAGTTCCCTTGACAAAGATTTATTTATTTATATATATTTGCCATAGAGGGGAAAAAAAAAGTGATAAATGAAGTGCTGGTAGATTTCTTTTGCTAACAGAGCTACCGGGGAAGAAGGGAAAAAAAACAAACCCCAAGTTGCAACGCAAATAGAGCACCTGAGAGCACAAGTATCAAAGGAGAACAAACAGCCATAGATGCTGCCAGGGACTCAGCAGGTCCAAACAAGGATGTGTGTAACTGCAGCACCGAGGTGAGCACCTCGCGCCACAAAGCACGACTCACTCATAAAGAGCGTGACTGACATTGCCTCGAGTGTAACAGCACTGTGTCTCCTTTGCCAGCCAGGATTCTTGCAGGAGTGCGCAAAGGCTGGAGGAAAGGAAAAACAAGAGACTTGCAATGTTATTTTCCAAGCTCTGCTGTGGCATTCTTCCCACTGATCTCCCTTTCAAGTGATCTGAGAAGCTGACATGGTGCCAGAAATTATATACGAAACACAGTTTAACATACTCATTAGTCTGAAAACAGGAGAACGTCACAACTAATAGCAAGGCTAGCACTGCGGTGAGATGAAAGCAAACACTGCTGTTTCTTAAAATGTTTTGTTTGCTTGTTTCCTTGTCTAGTTATTGTCATACAAGTCTCACTATGTGAATCAAGAGCTCTAGTCCCATAGCTCTTTTATAAAAAGACAGTGTTACAGTGTTAGAGGTTCCTCTTGGATGAACATCACTCTTCATTTGTTCAGCTTCCCCATGGATGTCTCTTTCTCCTGGCCTTCATCAGGTCTGTTAGATGTGCTTGTTGGTCAGGAGCTGGGTGGATAAGAGAATAATGTATATCACTCTGGTGTCTTCATGGGCTTCACGCAAAATTATTAAAACCAACTACTGTCAAGCCCCTGGGCAGAGAAGCCACCATGGGAACTTCTCTCCATGTACACAGAGGTGCTAGACATTGTCTTCCTGCCTGTGCAATATTCTGGCTTGCCTGTATCTTCATTCTAAGTACCCAGAGAGATTATCCACTAAATTTGTTGGTGCAATGAAAGTGACCAATACCTCTTTGGTTCTATCACTGGGGAGTAAAGCATGACACGTGCAACTCCACTGCTGCCACCACAACAGCCAACCAAGCAAGCAAGGCCATGTCAGGATTACACCTCACGATTTCTCCAAGGCAATGTCTAACCTACGGGTACTTCTTTGCTGATTTGGCACCCAGCTCCTTTCAGAAGCTGAAAGAAAGATTCCCAGAGTGCTGGATATCATGGAGACACAGGTACATCCTCACCATAGTCAAGAAGTTTCAGCATGTTGGTAATGTCCCTTGGTTTGGGGTCTCCTTCAGGCACTCAGCTGGAAGAAGCAAGAGATGGTTTTCAGTCCCTGTTTCAAGAAGCATTCAGATATTGGACACACAATAGTCAATAACACAAAAGGGGTCAGGGACATGCCACGGCCCTGTCCTAGGAGTGCTCTGATTATCAGGCTTTAGGAGCTCACCTCTTCTTCTTGGGCCCAGTGACTCCTGAATTCTTCTATACAGCACCCCAGCTTGGGGCTGTGCCAGCTCCCTCCTGGAGGGCTGGAAACCACCAGGGCTCCTCCTGATGCAACAGGAGGTGTAGGTTTGTTGCTGCAAAGGAAGGGAGGGAGATGGAAGCTGTATCTCCTCTCACCACATCTCTGCCCCCAGGCTACGTACAAGGTGACATTTCCTAGCCTGGGAGGCACACCTGGGCAGCCAAGCACTACAAAGTGCAAATGCAGGTGCCCACATACTACTACAAATAATCAATTCACACTAAGAAAAAGACAAAAGAGATCTGTGTCCAGTTCTCCTAGAAGATATAGGCAAGGACAGCTAAGTGCTGAGGCACTAGCACTGTGGTGGAGGTCCTTGCTGTTACACAGTCCCGAGCCCTGATCCTGGCATCTTTACTGAGCACTGCCTTATTCATGACAACAACATCTGATGGAAGCATTGCCTAAATAAGGACTGTAGAATCAAGCTTGAAATTTCCATGAGAGCATGATCATAACACTTGGCAGAATAAGGTCTCACAGCTCCACTAGATTATTTATATCTGATTCCTGCTAACGGTCTTGTCAAACGAGTATAGATTTATTATTTTAATTATCTCAAGCTTGTAGAGATTTAAACATCTGTTATAGGTGTTCAATAAGTATTAGAACAGCAATCAATTTTTTCTTAAACAGGAGAGTGATTCATGGTGCTCTGTGAATAGATAAACTCACTGTAGTCAATACCAGAAAGAAACTTTGAAAGAAAGCAGGAGGCTCTTTTAATTAGCTTCTAATTAATTCTATTTAGGAAGTCTAGATGAAACATAACATTTAGGAACACTAAAAGTCATTTAATTACAGGATTTGGTGTGTTATCCTCAGATCTTTCATTGCCAAAGCAGCAGTGTTTTCTGTTCTGTTTCCCAGCAGGACAGCGTTTATGGATTATCTATACAACTTCTGTTGAACATCCTCTGTCCCACATGGCTTTCCTGCTTATGTAATAGATTTATCAGTTAGCAGTGATGGACCATCAAAAGAATTCAGCCCAGAGCTTTGTTTGATGTAATTTGAATCCCCCTTGGGCATTACTTAACATTGGTAAAAATCAAAAAGGAGGAGACTTCCAGGTTTGACTTGGCACAAAGGGCTCCATTAACACAGCATGTCTTGTGGACACCACAGATGATAGATCTCAGAGTACCAGCCTTTATGTCTAGCATCTATCCTGAGGTGAATAAAAGGACAAATGCTCATTTCTAGAGTAACAGATATTCCTATGAAAAGTTACAGGACTTAATTCTCTGAGTAACTTCTCCAAAGTCAGTGACAGTGTAGAAAAAAACAAAGTAGTAGGCAACGGGAGTCCAGGACACGATGAATCGCTTGGTACTACATTCAACTACCAGTCCGCTCCTAACAGTAGAGCTAGTCTTGGATCAACACTTTCCAAGGACTTGTGTAGATTTAGATTTCAGGTCCTTGGGCAGAGCTGCTAGCTCAGCTCCTGAGCCTCCAATGCTCCATCAGCCCTAGTCAGGGAGCAAGACCTGCTGGTGCTCCAAAATCCCCTGTGCCACATCACCCCACTCAGGGTCTTGACAGGAGCACTGCAGAGACAGCACTGAGAAGCGTAATGCTGGCCCTGAGGGAGGGACCAGCAGACAGTACTTGCTGAGTGGGTGCTGAACAGGTTTCTCAGGCCCAGCCCAAAAGACACGCAGGAGCTCACCAAACTCTCAGGTACAGAGCTCCCCATCCTCTGTCACTGGGGGCAAAGTCACTGAAGCCTCAGAGCTGTGACAGGCCACAGGAGGATGGGGAGATGGTATATCTCTGCCTGTGCCTGTACTGCACCTAGGTAGCCTCAGCTCAGTCACCATCGCCTGGAGCTTCTCAGCTTGGGAAGGTGCACCCCCACACTGTCTTCTAATGTCTCCCCCATTCCCTCTCTCCCATTTCTGACCCTCCCACACAGCAACATTTCCGTCCTGTTCGGACCTCATCTGTTTGGGATCTAGCCCAAAACAAAAAAAAAAGAAGGAAACTGAAGGCAGAGAAGACTACTGAAGCCTGCTGCTACCTCCCAGCTCTATCCTGTCATCTGTTATTGTCACTGTAGTGGCATTCTTACAGATGCTACTGAGGACCGGTGCAGAGCTGACATCCTGTTCCAAATGTGGTATGCAACAAACCTTTCATCCCACTGCACTGCATGCTACCGGCACAGCACAGATATAGTTAAACAGAAAAATGTACCTCTTAAAATATTTTGAGCCACTGCCCTGGAAAGGAAAGGAAATAGGTCTTTGGAGGTAGCAAGGCTTCATTTCATGCAGAACAATAAAGTACCACAACAATAATAGATGCTTATCCATTCTTCCCCAGCCTGTCCTTGAAGAATTTTAAAGGATTAGAGAAATGGAAGTTGAGCCAACTAAGAAAGTGCAGAATGCATTGAAGACTGCAAGGATAATAATGGTCCTTTTTATCAAGTTTTATAAGAGAAAGAGACCTGCCTCCTTATGTGTGTGTGTGTGAGAGAGATTCCTGCAACCTTCAGAGTAAAACCTTGCCCTTATTGAATGGGACATGGGAAAATTCAGCTTTAATGTTGGGAAATAAAGGAATTTATTCTAATTGCCATAGATTTCAAATCCATCAGATCAAAGACACAAGTGATCTAAAATCCCTGGGAAATTAACAGTTCTTTTATGCCAGCCCTTGATGTTGCCTACCTGTAAGAGAGAGAGCATCTCAGCACAGCAGTTTTACCTTTCCAGAGTCAAATCTGACTCAAGGCTCCAAAAAAAGTAAGCCCATTATTAAATCTGCTAGCTGAGGAGCTAACACAAAGATTGTTATTACTTTGCTTACCATGGGCAGTCTTAAATGAATTTTTAGGTGAGATTTAAGCTAGGAAGGAGTAGAAATTTCTAGGTAAGTGTTGTGGTTTAGACCCAGCCAGCAGCTAAGCACCACACAGCCACTCGCTCACTCCCCTCCCAGTGGGATGGAGAGGAGAATTGGAAGAAAAAGATGATATTTAGTGAGGACATATCAAGCTGTAGCCCTATATGTAGTACTGAACTCATGGGTTGGGATAAGGACAGTTCACTAGGACAGCAAAGGAAGAGGAAAATAACAACAACATACAAAGCAGGTGATCCACAATGCAATTTGCTCACCGCGTGGAACCTGATGCCCAGCCTGTTCCCAAGCAGCAACTCCTCTTGCCCAGCCAGCTCCCCCCTTATATACTGAGCATGACATCATGGTATTGAATATGTCCTGGCTGTGTCCCCTTCCAGCTTCTTGTGAAAATTAACTCTATCCCAGCCAAAACCCAGGACAATAAGCATGGATCCTGTGAAAAGGAGGCAGCAGGAAAATGAGACACAGAGCTGTTTATGGGAGAAATGGATGAATGGAGCATCAAGGCTCATCAAGTTAATGAGATGAAGCCAGATGTCTAAACAGAGAAGGGTTTTACTAGGATATCTAAAAGATGCAGTGAGGAAAAATAAATACGAGAGATCTGATTGCTGCTCTCCAACAGAAACCAGACAGCTTGTACCTCAAATTATCCCCGAAGGCAGTGATAGGAATATCATTCTTTCCTGTACAGCAGGTTTTCTTAGTTCCCAAACCTCAAAGTCAATCCCTCCTGCAATCGACAGACAAAGCCAATATTTTTAGGAAAGAGAATACAGATGCAAACACAAAGGCCAGCTACTAGTCTTAATAAATTCACCATCACTTCCAAGAAAGCCTTTGGCTAGGTATTGAATGGATGAAAATTAATACACTGGATTTGTCAATTGGTAGAAATACAATACTGGATATAAACCCCAGATCTGTTCATTGTACAGTTACAGATACAATGCAAATGCCGGTTTCACACCGCACCACTTCAGTGATGTTCCCATGGACTTCAGAGACTTTGCATGAAATATAGTACTCTGGAAAAAAGAGTGAGGAAAAAGCTTGCTTCCTGTCATTCTTGAGATTCATTCCACAACTGTAGCCAGGACTCAATGTGTTTCTAGCACCAAACCTTGGTGGTATTTTCCAAATAATCAAATTGCTAGAATTTGGTACAGAAGAAAAAGTATGACTCTGAATAAAAAATAAAAACCAAAAGACACGTTTTCAGTGCTAGAAGCATGAGATAGAGCCAAAATTCCACTTCTTTCCACTTCCACTAGTTTTTCCTGACTATGTATGATGCTCTGGGCACAGGGACACAGAACTTTCATTTTTTAAAACTCAGGCTGAGTTTGCAGGACTAGCAGTTTTGAAAAATATTACAAGACTGAACAAATGTAACAGAGCTTATTGAGGGGAAAAAAAAAGGTGGAACACTGTGGTATCGTTTTTCTATTGCCTTTTTTAAAAAGAACTGCACACAGTTATTTCCTTTTTTTTTCCTTTTTTTTTTTTTTTTTTTTTCAACTGAATCTAATTCTTCTAATTCAGGATCATAAAACTTAGTGAAAAAAAGAATCCTAAATTACCAAAGGCAAGAAACAAACTTTATACTTAGCTGTACTGGTTATAGCAATTTCCATAGTAATTATGTTATGCACATCATCTAATACCTTGTCTAGAGTGAATTCTCTACTTCATTTTAGTACCATTCTAGGAACATATATTTAAGAAGTTATAACAAGGAAACAATTGCCTTGGGGAGTCACACTTGCTACTGTGTTATAAATTCTAAAACAATACTTCTAAGGAAGCAGATTTTCTTTTTTGAGCAACATTATTAATTGAGAGCAGGAAACAAAATATGAATTTTTTTATTAGTCTCATCTCCTCAGAAGAGGCAGGCACTGTTTGTGCCCTCTGTCCACCCACACCCAGGAACTACTGAACTTGTTGACCAGTTTAATTTAAATTCAGCAAAAAGTGAGACATTCAAAAAGATATAAAGTTCCTACAAGTTTGGCAAGAGCACTGTATATAGGAGACAGAGTCATACTAGGCACACAAAGAAAAAAGGAAAGCACCACAAAATGTACTTAATAAGAGAAGATAATATATTGGAGGGGGACAAAAAACCCCTCCTATTCCTGTCCTGTGCAGATCTCTATTGCCTAGTGTAATTCAGATAAGAAGTCAGTCAACCCAACACAAAAATTTGTTCATTATATCCATCTTGGCACCTAGTAAAGAATACAGAAAATGCAGGTTAAAGACAATTCATGTTCTCAAGTTTATAATCTAGGACAATGATTTACTTAGTGTCATGAACCTCTTTTTTTTCCCTAGCAATGCATGGGCCAAATGTGCATGGCTTCTGCCTTGCTTTGTGGTGGCATGTTCTTGAATTAGCCATCACTGCTTTCAATCAGCAATTCCAAATATCAATGGCCATGTGGGATGTAAAGAAGTATCTTGGTGATTTCCATAGGAGCTGAGTTTACTAACTGCCTCCCAAGGGCTTGTCTGCAGTGCCTGCAATGGGGCCTTCAGTGGAGAAACCTTTTCCTGTTCTGCCTAATGAATAAGGCATTGAATCAATTAAGCTATACTGAAATGCAAGCTAATTAGTAACAAATTAAGTTTGTGATCTCTGACTGTTGTGTAGCACCTCTTAATTTCAGTGCACTTCTACAGATTTGTCAACACTTTCTCCATTTCTGAGGGAAAAAATCCTCAAATAAAGTAAAAAATGTGTAGCCTCATGAAGAAACAAAGCTAGTAAACGGGCACAAAGTGCCAAAGCCCCCCCTCACTACACATTGCTGAAACATATTTTACTATGTTATTGAAACATGCATTGATACATTACCTACATAAATATTCAGCTGCCTGACATTTTAAATCATTAGCAGAAAAGATTTGAGGTGACCTAAGGCTCAATCCTACATTTTTGACAGATTTCCAGATCTCCCTGTGATGTTAAAAGGTAATGGAGCTGCATGAGGAATGCCAGACCAAGGGAGGAGAGGCTTTGTCTTTGGGATCTCAAGTCACATTATATACAACGAAGTCTGAGACTGTGAGTCCATGCCACGGGCTCAGCCTTATTGTCATGTGATAAAAACATCACTGGACTATTTGTGTTGATCACTTATCCATTGTTCCAAGTCCTTTTTGTCTTCAGTCTCTGTTCCCTGAAAGAGAAAAGAGAAACATGTCTCTAAAGACTGGTGGGAAAGAATCACAGCTGTGAAGCACAAGCAACAGTTCCACTATGCACACAATGTACCTATGCAGCAGTTGTTCCATGCTTCTGCCTTTTGCTATGAAAAACAGAAAACAGATCAGCATCCAAGGTGCTTGTTTGAAGTGTTGGACACCCACCCTGAAGTCCATCACAGCAGAGACTCAGACCTGAACCTGCCACCTTCCAGCCAAGTGCCACAGGTTCACTGGCTGCTCAGAGATGGACTTAGGCCCTTCCAGAATCATGCCATGGCCTTGAATAATCTTCCCCATCAAGGGGCTGTAAAAGATCTTAACATCTATGCATTTGTCCAAAGCAGGTCATCAGCTCCAGAATGTGGTGCCCGACTACGTCCTGCATTCCCAAACTCCTTCCAGTGGAAGCAGGGATGGGACCGACTGCTTTGCTGTGATCCTTTGAAGTATTACAGAGCTTGACTCATCCCCAAATCAAAATGACTCAAGGGTGGCATTTCTTCAGCATCAGATATCATTAGTGAACCCAAGAAATCTTTCAATAAGAAGCAAAGCCCCGTTGCGTCAGGTGCTGTTCAAATACAGTGGACAGCATCTGCAGAGGAAAGTCAACAATCTCCGCAGATGAAGCAGACAAGAGCCACGAGGAGAAATAACAGCATAAGGGTGAGTAACGTCCTTAGGGTTGCAGTAGAGAAGCTGGATACAGAACCCAGGTGTCCTGGCTCCCAGCCCTATGCTTATAGCACCACATCACTATACCAGGCACACAGATGCTGCAGTTTTAAACCTATCAGTCTTCCTGTCAGGTGTTACCTCAACTAACATGAAGTAAAGCTGCCATGGTAACTTCTCCCAAATTTCTCTACTTTTTTTGGCTTTGCCAGTCTCATTAGAAAGCAGTCCACAAACACGGGTGCATTGGGACCTTTATGTTTGCTCCTTTTCTCACAGCTTTTGCCTCGTTTTACTGCATATAAACAAACCTCATCCAATTACAGGTGAATATAAAAACACACACATAGCAGTTTTGGAGGGTGTTACACCTCCCCCATCACTCCCAGCCTTGCGCTATCCATCAAGGATCATGCTAGATTGTTTCACACTCAGATAATTTAATTTAGTTCAAAATAGTCCTCACAGCAAAACATGACTTAAAAACCAGTCAGCACTCTGATGTCAGGAAGCTTACCCTAAGTAACTTCTACTTCTAGGCTGCTTCCAAAAGCGTCTCTTTACTCTGACAGCCAGCTGTGCTTAAGAGGAAACCAGCATCCAGAGAACACGGCTAAAATCAGAGAGGAAGGTTAAGAGGAAAAACAGCAGGAAAAAAAGATCACAGTTTAACATCCTAGTCTTCAAAGGCACTGCTGAGTTACAGTAGGTCTATAAAAGCCCTTAGATGCTCTCTGAGAGAACAGGTCACTGGGAGGTTAGGGAGAGGAAGAAAACCTGATGAAAGATCAGCAAAATGAAGGAGGGCTGTAATTTCACCTAAAAGAGGAGCTCTGAATTTGATGGAGCTGCCAGGGCAGACACTACCACCCATCAGAACTTTTCGTCTTCCCTGTAGAGAACAAGCAGATTCGTAAAAGCTCCACAATCTTCAAAAATTGTCTTATAATAAGGCACAACAGTATCTGCTGCACAGCCAAGAAAGTAAGAGTTAAGGTTGCCACAGTAACCTCCTTCTGAGATGTTATGGCAGGGATTTTTCACAGGAGCTTGAAAGAGGAAGGGGCCCAAATCACACTGATAAAAAGCAACAGGAATCGAGTGTCTCACAACTCCCAGCTTTCCTTGAGGGAGGAATCCAATTAGCCATCCATAATAGGTCCATCTGGCCTTAGTCTATGAAGAGCCCCAGCCATCTATGTCTTGGCCAGAATCCTGCAAGGACTCTCCTGGTGGAGGCAGCAGCTTAGGGTGCTCTGAAATCTGCAGGCATTTTTCTTCTGCTCCAGACTTTGCAAGCTTCAACTGCAAAATTATATTCCTTCAAAAAACAGACACAGCCCAAACTCTCAGGTGGGGGTATGGCACAGGGCCACCACTGAGGAGGCCTGTAATTCTTCAGTACTTTAAGGTCTTTAGAAAGACCATGATTATCTTATGAGCAGACACAAGACTCACAAAAGGCTCAGCTTCTTCCTCTCTTCACTGGCTATTGTATGGCTGACCCTTTAAGCAGGATCTTAATGAACTGCAGAAACTCATTCCACCTCTCTTTCTCTAGAAATTTGCTATACAATAAAATAAGTAGAAATCCAATATTATTAACTCATCTTCCCACCCTACTATTGCTACTTTCTCACTCTTTTCTCAATTCTTTTTATTTTAATTAAGCATTTCTGATGTAGAAAATGAGAGCGAGGCTAGCAGAGAGGGATTGTGATGGAACATGCTCAGGTGACAGGGAAGCTCTCTGAGACTCTTCTGTACTCCACCAGAAGGCAAAATGCAATGCAGACACCTGCATCATCCATATATTCCCAGGCTGAGACCTGCAGAGTATAAACTCCCTCCCCACTGGCCTTGTGGAGGTGAGATGCCGCAGAGACTACTTACACTGACTTGGCCCCACTTGAATTCTTCTTACCAGAGGAGACCTCTAACTGGCCAAGCTAAGCCCTAACGCCTGAGCTCTACAGAAAAGCAAACAGCTGAAGACTTAAGCTGGCACGTAATATTTCATAACATCCATTTATCCCTTGCTCTGGGTGTCAATCTGCATGCAGCAACTCAGGCAAGAAGTAAAGGGTTTATTTCAGCTGTATTCAGTGGTCTATAAGATCATTTCTCATTGCTCCGTGGGCCTCCAGAGACCTCCCACCATCACACTACACTTTATATATGGGCAAGAGGAAGGTAAGACTTCAGAAAGAGTGGGAACAAGATGCAAGATCAGAACTTAAGCAGCGACAATAAAAGCTAAATGAGGTGAAAGCGTGTGGTGGATTGACCCTGGCTGGGGCCCAGGTGCCCACCAGAGCCGCTCTATCACTCCCCTAATTCACCAGACAAGGGAGAAAAAGTATAACGAAAAGCTTGTGGGTCGAGATAAGGACAGGGAGAGATCACTCACTAATGATTGTCACGAGCAAAACAGACTGAACTTAGAGAGGGAATTCATCTAATTTATTACTAAGCAAAACAGAGTAGAGGAATGAGAAATAAAATCAAATCTTAAAACACCTCCCCCCACCCCTCCCATCTTCCCTGGCTCAACTTCACTCCCGGCTTCAACCTCCTCCCCCCTCAGCGGCACAGGGGGACGGGGAATGGGGGTTACGGTCAGTTCATCACACGGTGTTTCTGCCACTTCTTCATCCTCAGGGGGAGGACTCCTCTCATCGTTCCCCTGCTCCAGCGTGGGGTCCCTCTCACGGGAGACAGTCCTTCACGAACTTCTACAACGTGAGTGTCTCCCACAGGCTACAGTCCTTCACAAACTGCTCCAGCGTGGGTCTCTCCCACGGGGTGCAGACCTTCAGGAGCAAACTGCTCCAGCGTGGGGTCCCCCACTAGGTCACAAGTCCTGCCAGCAAACCTGCTCTGGCGTGGGCTCCTCCCTCCACGGGGCCACAGGTCCTGCCAGGAGCTTGCTCCAGCGCGGGCTTCCCACGGGGTCACAGCCTCCTTCAGGTGCCTCCCCCTGCTCTGGTGTGGGGTCCTCCACGGGCTGCAGGTGGAATCTCTACACCCCCTCATCCTTCCTCCATGGGCTGCAGGGGGACAGCCTGCTTCACCATGGTCTTCACCACGGGCTGCAGGGGGATCTCTGCTCTGGCACCTGGAGCACCTCCTCCCCCTCCTTCTGCACTGACCTTGGTGTCTGCAGAGTTTCTTACATCTTCTCACTCCTCTCTCTGGCTGCAAAAGCGCTCTCTAACTGTTTTTCTCTTTCTTAAATATGTTATCACAGAGGTGCTGATTGGCTTGGCCTTGGCCAGCAGTGGGTCCATCTTGGAGCCGGCTGGCATTGGCTCTATCAGACACAGGAGAAACTTCTAGCAGCTTCTCACAGAAGCCACCCCTGTAGCCGCCCCGCTACCAAAACCTTGCTACACAAACCTAACACAATGCGTCAGTGCAAAAAACATTTGCTTTACTCCAAGGCTGCAGTTCAGTACCTTCACAACAGCATTGCACTAAGTTATTGTGGCCAACATTAAAGCAAATTCAAATACATTTTTTTCTGACAAAATACTATTTCCATGCTTCACAACACAAAGACCCAACTCTCCATACTCAAGAGGTCTAGATATAAATGAAGGCTTATGGTAAAGTTGCACATATCTACACAGGCACCATCATTTGAGGAAGTGATTCTCTGTTTTGATATTCTAACAAATGTTCTTCCCCTAAAGTGCAGGAAAGACACATGGTGAGGAACTTGTATAGAGCATATGGTGCTGAAATAGCAAGCTGATAAGTCTTTAACAGCTTTTGACAGTGGTAAAGGATCAATTATTGCACCATAAATATTAAAAAGTTCCTCCAGCCTTTTGCTGGAATGAATGTATATTTAAACATCAGTCTTTCCCTATAATAGCAGCCAATTTGCCTCAGAATCTGAAAGTTATGCAGCCCCACAAAGTTAAATTGAATGCTCGATTGCTGTATGTTTACATCTCCAGCTGCTAAAGAACAGGCCCAGCATTTGCAGCATAAACTCCTGAAGCCACTGAAGCTGCAGGCAACCTGAAAACGGCCCTTCACCCTTTGTTAAAACTGGAGGGTAAAATGGAATTGCCATTGCTTTCCTGTCCCTTCCCTGTGACTGTAAACAAGGGTTTACAGTGAAAATAACCAAAGATGCCCCTGGAAAGTATTAGGCAAGAGAGGCTGATCTCCCAGACTGACTGCTGTGCCAGCTGAGATGCGTAAGTGCAATGGGTTTTATTCTCTGAATTTCTTGACCCATGAGATTTCTGCCTTGGATTAACATACATATGTATATATAAATACATGTGTGTGCATATACAGACTCACACTCTTACTAGCCTCAATTTTAATCATGAAGCAAATTGGCAGCCCCTTTTCAACACTTCTCTGTGGAAAGCCACTGAGGTTAAATAAGGATGATACAGGTTTGCTACTAAAATTAATACTATACATGGTGTTTTTAATGGAGATTTGATGACAGAACCACATGTAATGACCCTGGGGTCCAGTTCAAAGCAGCACTAAATGGAAATTGACACTGAGCTGCACATCTTGGGTTTGGATCCAGAGCTAAATTGTCCTGTTGTGGTTCTGAAATTATTCACATGGATTCACTGTTATTACTTAAGGGCAACATACTCCAGTAGCACATCAACTTCTTGTTCTGAAAAGCTTCCTATCTAAGAGAAGGTATCTTAGCATGCTTTAGGCTTTAAAAAAGCATCTGTCTCTTCTGACTGCTGTAGGTAGGGCTGTTAAAAACCATATGCATTATTTATACCAGTGGGATCATACAGTGATAGCAGTGCAAGGCAAGGCGCTTTTGTGCACCAATGGACAGACGCTCACTTGCTCTGTGAACAGACAAAATCAACAGAGGGAGGGAAAACGATACAAAGGGTAATGAATTCATAAGTCCCAGCACAGCACTGCTGAAAAGCAGAGTGGAGTTTCCTTGCTCCCAGGCCAGTGCATCACCTGCCAGGCCAAATCACTGCTCTGCTTCTCATACATTTCAACACCTGCCCACATTTGACTCCAGATTCCCAACATGCCCTGAGGGCATGGCCAACCCTATACACAGCTAACCACCTCATGCACAGGTATTGTTTTCAGTGGAGCATTTCTATCCACATTAGTGCTCTATAAATGGCCATAAAAGTGCTATAGTTTAATTAAAGCCAAATAGGCCAATTAAAAATATTGTATTAAGAATAAAGAGAAAAAGCTTAAGTCAAATCTAGCATGGAATGGCGTGAAAAAGCACCTCCATATGTAAAATGCCATGCATGCCACTGATCCATACCTCTCCCATATGGGAATCACCTATTTTCCTCTCTTGACTGTTCTAGCTGGAAAGACATACCTTGTCTTCAGGTCTTGTCCCCTCTCCCTTTTCCAACTATACCTTCCCACTTTACACTAACTGAAGTTCATCAGCCTATCTAATTTTCTGCCACATTCAAGGTGCAGTGCTCAGGGTGGTGCCCATTGTTAATCATCTGGATTGTCTTATCTTGGATGAATAAATTTAGCTTCCCCTTTTCTCTGTGCCACTTTGAGTACAGATCATTAGATAGCACAAGCACAATAGCTGTTGTTGGCCTTTGCATCTTATCACCTAACGGCAGCCTTGTCCAACCGTCTTAAGCGTTCTCCTTTCTTAGCAATTGTACTTATCTTGGTTGGAAACATTACTCTGAAGTTAGATCCATTTGTTCCTAAGCATCCTTAGCTCTGCAGCCTTCTGTTCTTACCTTCAGGTCAGACCTGAGCCAAGGTTCAGATACACCCTAGCAGACTGCAATGATAGCAGTTTTTACTGTTTTCTAATATCTTCAGCCAAACATGCTGGGGAAATTAACCTGCAGGACAAAGTCAGAGAACACACGGTTAAAGATAGAACTACAGCAACCAGTAGCAGGTGGGGTAAGCTAAACAAAAAAGGAACTCATGAAGAAAAGTTAAAAATGGTAGTGGTGCCCTTGGGAATACAGTGGCATGAAAAAGCAGAGCTTACATCTTCCTTCCACATCCAACACGCTGTCTATACCATTTGCGTTAAATGACCGCTTCATTGCACAAAGAGGCAATGCATGCCGGAAAGGACACCATCTGACTGATGGGCAGGTCAGCAGAAGAGAATAGAATCAAGCCAGTGATTGTCAACCTGCTCCAACCTGGAATGACCTTCTCCATGAAGGGACTACTCACAGATGGTTAGGGTTCGGCCAACCCAAAGGTGAGAAGGGTGTTTGTAGCTAGCCTATAGCAAATGACTGCTTGCAGCAACTACAGTGACATACAAAAGAAGCCCTCCCCTAGTTACCAAACAAAGCAAGAAACTGAATATCATAGGGGAGGAAGAAGAGAGAAGTCCCCAACCACATTCAGAACAGCAAGATAGGCAGCCTGGAGGCAGGGAGCAAACATGGTATCTGTGAAGCTGCCTGGGACCATGCCTGGCTGAGCCTCAGCCTCTTACCAGGGACTCTTAAGATGAATTCTCATTTCTTCAAAACTGGGCACTTTTTCCCCTTCTCTAACATTTGTGTCATTTAAAAAAGTGTTTATGCTTGTCTAACTCTGGGTAATTTATTTCTGCAATTTGGCTCTGCTTCAGTCCTAAGGGGATTATTTTGTTTGTTTAGTATTTTTAAAGAGGATTTTGTGCTCACAAAATATCCCAGATTGACAACTCCAGGAAACAAAAGCTCCCATTCAGCAGAGTGCCTGGGTCAGCCATGACAAGGCAAGTACCCTGCACCGTCTCTCCTCTGCTTCCCAAGGTGAGCCACACCATCAGGCCATGCTGTTTTCTGGTGTAGCAGACTATTGCTTCACTAGCATGAGCCAGGACTACAGAGCAGATAGCAGTCCCAAGGAAATCAAATGGAGACCAGTCGCTGTGAACTGACATCCCAACCAGCAGACATGCTAACTGGCAACTGTGATCCCCAAAACCCAGAGGTGGAAAACATCTCAGAAGTTTTGATGTAAATCAGACAGATTCTGTGTTGATTAATCACTTGCTATAATCTATTAGCAAAACTGATTAAACTTCGACGTAGTTCAGCTTCCTTCATAGTTAGCCACAATACAGTGGGAAGGGAATAGAATTGCTCACAGAGCAGGAGCGATTCAGGGCTCAGGGCTTACAAAACACCAGAGTCCCAGTTTTAATGGATTACAGGAATTTACCAAACATCAAACTCAAAGGACAAAACAGACCATAGACTTATTGATTATGAATACAGTTTAGTAGGTGTTAGCCAACAGCTTTGAGAAGATTAGCCAAGGAGAGAGAAAGACAACATCAGTTCAGGAACAATATTTCTTCTTTGCCTAAATGTTAACCTCCATTGAGTTTTATACCCTAACACTCTCGTTCTATTTCATATCACTTCACAATGCTGTAATTTTCTTTTACGTTCATTTCTTTACCATTTTGGATATCTTTTTCATTACAAAGTCCTCTACACATTGTTCCATAGCAGCAGCTCACTCTTTATAAAAACATAGGCATAATCTGAGTCCCTCTGCTTCCGTAGTTTTATTTCACAGAGAAGCGTCTGCTTTAAAAGATGCATATTTCATGCCTTAAGTTCAACAACAACAACAAACCATGTATGCACTCTCTTTGTGGTTTATTAATCACAGACTAGTGCTTCCAATTCAAAGCTTATCGCAAATCATGTGATATCTGCACAGAGGTGTATAAAATAATGGAACTTCTAACAAGTTCATCTGCGATTATATCTGTTGCTAAACTTGGCTACTATTTGGGCTCACTATTAAATGCTTCTGTCTGCACGATATGTGTTTTTATTGCTAAAGCTGAGGAAATAGCAGATAGGTCTAACTGCGCAGAATGCAAAGCTCCCCCTACACAGTGTCCCTGTTGGGACTGGGGCCCAGACCTGGGAGTCTGATGGAAAGAGCCAAGGAAATTCTTCCAGAAGGTAGGCAGACATAAGGGAAGAATGTCTTCAGGACATTCCCACTGCACATAAAGAAAGTAACTGCAAGACCTGATGGAAAACATGTGCTTTGAAATTTGCTTTAAAGCTAGAGCCATTTTCAATCCAACTTAAGAGTGAAGAATTGTGACGTCCCTCCCCTTCTAGTGGGTCATCCTCTTTTAAAACAGCATAGCACAGGAAGGGGAACAACTTCTCAGACAGATGAGCCACAAGAACAAGGTCAATCCCTTAAATCCTGCCCAGAGAACTCTAGACAAGTAACGCAGCTCATGGGCCATTAGTGTTGCATAAACCCAGCAGCAGTGTTACCTATTCGGGTACAAACCCAGGTTAGATACCCGTGTTAACTCAGGACCTGGATGCAAAGTGGCAGTGCTCTGATCAGCGCAAGCCCAAAGACACTGAGTGTCTCAAGAGCCCCCACTCACAAGAGAAACAAAGCACGTACATCTTCAAATGAAAAGGAGATCTAGGGGTGGGGTGGGGTGGTTGGTCGTCTTGGTTGTTTTGGGGGTTGGCTTTTTGAAGGCTGACTCCTGCATAAGTATGCCCACTATAGTGTTTAGAAGGACAGAGAGCTTACTAAGGCAGTGCCACACTGTTACTGGCTTCAGCTTCTGGACTAACAGGCCACAGACCAAAAAGTGAATGCAGCAGCAGCATCTCCAATAAATGAAAATACAAGTGATAGCAAGGAGCACATCCAAGGACATGGCTGCAAACTCCTGCACAGATCGAGCAACACCTGCTTAGCAAGAGCTACAACAACTCTACACAGCAAATTGTCATGTCCTATGGCAAGTGTCCATCTTTCACGGCAGAGCAGAGAGAAATCTTGCCATTTCTAGTCTTTTCCCCAGCCTCTCAACTACACTGCAGTATTATCTACATGAAGCTCCAGCCAACTAGCTCTTACACCTCGCACACTGCCAGCCTCTGGCATTGGTTCAAACAAAGAGGAAACAGAGGTGAAGTAATCAGTCTTCTAGTCGCTCAAAACTGTTCTGTGCAGCTATGTAACTTCCTAGAAATACTCAGTGCTGAAACTATTGGAAGGGGGGTTTTTGTTGAAAAGCACTACTTTGATCAAGAGTATTTATGCAATTTCAATTGTGGCACAATTACCAACTTTAGCATATTGGAAAAAAATTGACAAATCCTCATTTTTATCTGGAAAAATTAATTCCCCATTTCACATTACTTACAGTAGTCACACAGTACTGTAAATCACTTCCAGAATATGAGGTGCCATATAGTAAATGAAATATTTTGATTTCATGCCTTAAATCATCATCAGCAATTTTGAAACACCTTATCAAGATTACAGTATCTCCTCCTGGGAAGAGACTGACACAATTCGTGACGCATTAACAGTGAGTATTACTAATGTGTCAGGCAACATTGTCTCACAAAGGAAAACAGAATAAAGTACAAAATAATATTTTATAACTCCCTTTCAATTATAATTTTTTTTTGCTTAGTCATGAGTTACTGCCTTTGGCATACACTGCAGGCCAAGCAGTTGGGGATGGGGTGCGCGACTTGAGGTTGGCACTGGAATCCTTTAGTAACTTGCGAGAATTTAAGTCAACCTGCCATTATCTGCCAACCTGTGAACGGTTTCCCCGCTTTTTGTCATTGGCAGGGATGTCTCTCATTAAAGATTGAAGATCATAATTTTTAGATTCCAAACCACCCAGCCAATGTAATTAACATTGCATGAGCCAAAAGTAATCAAGCATCACTTTGGGATGTTTTCTGGGTGTTTGTGTTGTTTTGGGTTTTGTTCGTTTTGTGCGGTTTTGGGGTTTTTTTTAAATAAGCTGTGCAAGCATGTCCAGTAAAGTAAGGAATTAATATCTCTGCTTTGAACCAGTCAGGTGAAGTGCAGCACCTGTCTGTTCAGAAATTTCAGTCTCAATTGCAGGGCTACAGCTCCTGACCTTCCCTTTAGCTCCAGCTGCAATATGTGCCAGATGATAAAGTCATGGAAATCAGACTTTGCAGGTCACCTAGCAAGGTCAGGGCAAGACCTACATAAATGAAAGCAGAACTGTGTGTACCACAACCCTTAATTCTTAAAGGAATCTAAAATGTCAGTGGAAACATCCAAGTAAATAATACAAAGCACAGAAGATGAACCTGAGGCTGAGATGAGAAGGGATTTCAAGGAACAAGGTCCACAGGAAGGAAGGTTTCCCAAAAGTAGAATAGGTTTGAAAGCAATACTAATACTAATCCTAGAAATGTCACACAATGAGGTAAACCAAAACTTCCCATAGAAACCAATTTCATCCAAAATCAATGAAATCAAAATACATTTTTCAAAACAGGTTTGTGGACAGAGAGAGATCCAGTGATTAAAACTAGGCTGCAATTAAGCGCAGAGGTACAAGGAACTTCCTCACTGTAGTCAGGGCCACAGAAAGCAAGGACCATGGCAAGCCAAGGTGACAGTGAGCGTGTACGCAGAGGATGGGTCTACCTTCACGAAACTGTGACTCCTTACCACAAAAAGGGGTCCTGAATGACAGACAAGACCAGAGCCATCAAAGAGCAGAGCCTGAGTAAACAAGGGGAGGAAGAGTAGCAGGGGAGGAGACAGAGCAGGGCAGCCTCAGCCACCAGTGCCACTGCCTTGACGTGTGCCTGGCAGACACCTAGGAACCTGCGGGGCCCACGGCTCAGAGCACGTTGCACAGAACAAGCCCCAGCTCATCAGTCCCCCAACTACTCCAGCCTGTTTCACGGCTTCTGTCAGCAGTGGTGATGCTAAAAAAAAAAAAAGAGAAATGTATTTTGCCCAAAAGTAGTGTGGGCCAAGGGGAGTAAATTTACAATGACATATTTCAGCATTTCCAAAATGATGTTTTGCCGGGATATCCAGTTCACAGGAAGTGTCAAAATATTTGGTAGCAGTCTGATTCAAACTGACACAAAATATAATTAAAAAAAAAAGTTGTTTTACAACATGGAAAATCTGCCTTTTGGCCAGCTCTAACTGATAGCCCAGTGTCAGCTCAAAAAAACTTGGCATGTGTTACTTCCTTCTATTTTTCCCTTATTACATTGCACAACTGTAAGAACAAGGGTGTAGCTTGCTTGTTAGATTTCATTTGGCTAGTACGAATCTGTCCCCCATTTTCAATCAGCAGAATTAGCAGTCAATCGGTCAAGTTCTTTTCTAACAAAATTGCAGAAAATGCAAAAGGTTTGCATTTTATAGTTTTACAGCAGCTAGGCTACCTTTAGAGATTTATGTCTTGCTTTCATGCTTTACAGCACTCCCTGAAACATTAGTAATATCATCTCAGCAGGAGCAATAAAACGCCAGGACCCTTTACCACATGCAACTCCGTCTGACACCAAATCAAGTTTCTCAAGTGAAATATAGATTGAAGAAAGAAGTGGCATGAGGAGCGGAATCAAAATTCATCTCAGTTATACTCATGCCACTGATGTCAATATATTACATCCCTACCAGGCTAAACCAAGCGTTTCTTCTGAAAGACGCAAGAATAGAAGTACAGCTTTGGATCTGAAACTAGACTGACATGGGGCTCTGCATCTATTTTTAACATTACATAGTTTTATACTTTCTAACTCTGAATCAGCCTTTTTTAAAAAATAATAATTTCTATCCTTTCTGTTCAAAGCCATCTAAAAGAAGATTTAATAAGACCGTAGGAAATGTGTATAGAGGAGGAATAACAGACTGATTTTAATCCTAGTATTAGTCAATGAAAAGATTCTAGATGAAAGACGGCAGATAACCTAATAGTCTTTTCAGTCTCTGTCTCCGATTCCCCGGATCTTGTGGGAGAATTAAATGTGAATTACAGCCACAGTCTGGTGATCACACTAGATATTTATTTTCCAGACACTGTTGAAAAGAAACATTTACTTCAGCAGACTTTACTTCTGTGGACTTACGAGCAGCAAGTTGCACCAAGACAAGACCTTCTCCTCACTCAAACTAAGACACTTCACGTCATTCTGACAATACTAAAAGCACTTAATATGAACATACTTTGTAGCCTCTGACACGCTGTCAAAGAAGGGGAAAATACTTTAGTGGAATTGAGAATTGAGTTCACAGTGTATTAAAACAAACAAGAACGAAATCAAACTGCCATCAGAAGAATGACTTACATAAAATGCCTAACGGACAGAACTCAAACATTACGCAGGGTGCTGTTTGAATGCCACGGCATATATGACAATCTCCATCCTTCAGGATGGACCAGCAGCAAAATATTTACCATGTTGCCTCTCTCGAAGATTTCTGCTTGTTGCCAAGCAGAATTTTAAGGCTTTTCCCTGTTATGCCATCCTTGACAGCTGTCAAACAAGAGCCACCTCCTGCCAATAACGTTGTCCAAAAGGACACACTGGTCAAAGCATTTTGTCCTTAGCTCATGCTGCCACTTACTGCCTAGTGCTGCCCAGTTACTTGCTGTTGTAAACCCCTCTTCACACTCAAAAGTTAAATCTCTTCTTCCTTAACACACAGAAGCCCAGGGGGACCAGAGCTCAGTATTACTCCAAACGAATACATTTATTAAGATATACCTTACTTCATTAACCCTAGCTTAAAAATTACTGGTTATCTATAGCCAAAAATCTCAAGGGATTCCAGCCTGCCAGGAATGGTGCCTTCCAAATACTGAAATGACGAGTTTATAATGCAGGATGAGGTCCAAAACACAAAAACTTCTGTCCGTAAAAGGCTCTGCTGTGCCCTAGCTGTAGGACTGATGAACAGATCCGACATGTTGTACATGTTGGGAGGCCAACCATGAGTCCCTGGCTCCAGGGGCAGTTGTTTTAGTATTTAGTAAGGTTCACAACTGCACATTCTCCCCCAACCCAGAATAGAATAGAGGACATCATCTCTGTAAGAGTACCCTGCCATGAGATTATCTGCAGCCACCAGGCCAGCTCCACAGCACATCTTCCCCACAGCCTATTCTGTGAGCCTGGCCCCTCATGCTGCCTTATGGCCAAGACTTTCTGCAAACTGAGAAACTCACCCAAAAGTGAGCACTTCCAATGCCTGGGGAAAGGACTGACCATGCAGACTGCTCCCAAGAGACTTCACTTTGAACCCATGCATATCTAGAAATTATGTTTTGCCTGCTCTCTGTGCAGGAAAAATTGAGAGATCATAGTCAGCAAGCATTGCTTTTTAGAGATCATCAGTGACAATGATTTATGCTTTAATAGAGAATTCCCCATGAGTACTTAATAATACAGATTAAGCCCTAATAAATGTGTTTCCTGCAGGTTTAAGTGACTAACTCTATGATCTATTAGACTTGTCTCATAATACATACAATTTTTCTTGGTAACCGTGGAAATTTCTAAAGAATTGGCAGCATCTGTGCCTGGAGTATTAAAGAAATCTATTTTTTACTGGAGGAATTTTGTACAAATTAATTCCAGCCTCGGATATAAAATGCTAAATTTCCTATTGTCTGTGAATATCTATTAGAAATATTCAGAACAAACACGTAAAATCATTAAGAAAATTAAATTGTTAAATACTCCTCAAACATTATAACGAATCATGTCAAGCTGCAGTTCTATATTTTATTTTCTAGCTATTTTATCTGTTTCAGTTATACATTCACAGCACATAATATATTCTGTGTTATTCCTCCCAGTTCCTCATACTTTTATGTGTTGATCACTAAAGGAAAGTTTTAACATACAGCTTCTTTTAGTTAGCATCTGTCAGAAACCCAAAAGATTAATGAATCTGGTGCTGAGTAGCAGGTCCAAACTTCACAAAGCTCCACTAATGTTTTGATCAGTCTGGAGCAAAAGGGTATTTAAGAATCTCTCTGACAGCTAGAGGATGGGAAATAATCACTTTGAATGCAAAATCCAAATTCACTTAACTGGTAATGAAATTGCACTGAATATTGATTCAGGGCTCTAATAAGCTCAGAAGTTCAAAGCAAGCACTGGAAGGCAAATATTCCCTCCTCTTCCTTCAGACAAATCTGTAGTACTACCACAAGGTAGGATTTCACTTCGTTCTAAATATATAGGATTATAAAGAGTCCTGAAAGCAGTCCTGCAATCTCTCTCTCCCTCTCCCCTCTTCCCTCTTGCATTTTTAAGCTGACAAATTTAACATCAACTAAATTTCAACCCAGAGCAGCACTTTAAAGTGATTTACATCTAAATGAATAGGTTTTTGTCTCCCTTTGGTTTTCAGAAATTATGCAATTGCTTTTTTTTTTTTTTACTAAACCAGACTAATCTGAGATTAATGTTCAGCTAAAGCTCATCCTTCATTCCTCCCAACCATGCCAGAGACATTAATGACAATGTTAGGAGTCGGCTTTGCAGAGGATTTTAGACACCACAGCACTGGAGGAGAGTTACTCATGAACAGTAGAAAGGGACCTCTTCATATTTTTGTAAATCACTTACCAAATTGTCTTTCCCCAGCAGATGGTGGGACAGGCTACGCTAAGAAAGGGAAGGAAGTAAGTCTTTTGGTGAGAGTTTTGCTTAATTAAGGAGCTGCACATGTGACATAATGATCAGAAGAGGTTTTCTAGTGGTTTGCTTTCCAGGCTGTAACTCACAAGAGATGAGAGTGCAATGCCTCTATCTGCGCTCACTCTGGAGACTTCCTGGTGGCAGCAAGGAGACTGCCCCTCCGTCTGCTCAGACAACTACAATTTGTTGTGTGCAGCCTTGCATTCTGGATGCTGGATGACACAAGAGGATCCCATGCACTTAAAACCAAACTGACCACCTATTAGCAGTGCTGCCAACGGGGAAGGGCTGCAACAGTGGAGGTCAAGAATGTAATCTTGGCTACGTTGGTGACTGGGCAAAGCACCTTGCTGTTTGATGTTTTAATTATCCACCTGTAAAGACAGCGTGAATTCCAGTGCAAAGCACTGATGAAAACACTGGGCACCACCTTGGAGTCTTCAGTTGCAGTTAAGTGCCACACTGACAGCTCACAGACTGATTTCAGGCTGCCTCAGCCTTGTGCAGTTTGTGCTCCTCTCCCCCACACCCTAGTCATCATGCAGGGGGACTTCATGGTGCTTTAGATCTGCTGCTTTTTTAGTAAAGTGCATTTCAGGCCGTCACTGCTTGAAGTCCAATTATCTTTTACCAACAACACCCACTCCCATCCCTCTGGTCATTTGTGACAGCTACCATCTTCCACAGAAGGCACACACTTCTCTCTTCATACCACCCAGAAGCTGCCACTCTCCCTGAAGAGCAGGGCACTCACTCTCTCCTCTTTGAGACCCCATCTCTGCATACAAATCCCTTATCCTGCCCTGTCCATTAGGGTGATGACCTGCCACTACTCAGATCAGCTGCCTCAACTCTGAAGACTAAAATACCATTCCATGAGGAAGAGCCTAGAGGCAGGGTGTGAGGAGCACAGGTAACACTTTGTAAGCAACAAAGCATGATGGAGTTCTTCATATCAGCCAGGTTTCCAGCCACTAGGTGTCAAATAAATAAGAGCAACAGCATGTGCCTCTAGCACCCTCTTCTCCCGCTCTCATGCTCTGTGAGACTTTCTGCATCCATCATCCAACCAGAAAGTCAATGTCTTGGAGAAGACTAGTTGGTGATTGAAGTGCGCAGTGAGACCTTCCCTGACCACACTGAATGCATGTCTCAGAATGAAGCCTCAGAAATGACTTCTCGGAATATAACAGGTTATTGACAGGCAATTTAAAGCTTTTGCCCCTGTATCTTCCTTACTCTGGTGTAAAAGCTCTATGTGCTAACAATTGCCTCACAATTCTCTCTCACAAAGAAAAAAACCCTAAACATTTCAAAGGGAAAAGAAGTCCTCTTGTTACAGCTCTGCCCAATCCAGCCAGGTGTGACAAGGCCAGTATTTCAGCCTATCATCTGAGCATTGCAGAAGTGCTGACTGTTGTCAGAACGCCTTTTTCTCCACTGTGCCTCTCCTTCTCTCCTGCAGTAAAGAGTCAGATTGTTTTCAATTGGCAAAATACTAAAACATGCAGCTCAATCTCTATGGGAGACTCATTACAGTTGTCATTAGATGATCTTTGATCTTCAGGAAAGAGAGAGGAGAGCAGAAAATATCTGGACTTATGTTCTTGTCATTAGAGCACCGTTGTTGCATGTTACCAAAAAGGAGGTCAGATTGACTCTATTATTCCCTTCAGTTGAAATTCCGAAAACAAAACCCACACTAAGCATGAATAAATGCTCCTTTTTTTGTTCTTTAAGGGATGGAGCGCATGTTCTTAACCTACATCTCTCAAACATGTCCTTTAAACACCTCAAGGTAATGGCACTGACAGGTGATCACTTCCATTTTTTCCGTATCTGAACATCATACCGATCACTTGCTGGTGTACAAGTGCAGATCTGTATCCTTATCTACACACACCTCAAAAAAGAAGGGAGAAGAAAGAAGATATGATGGGGCAGCACGAAGATTTTGTTGGTATGCACTCAGAAGAGTCACATTATTTATAGGCAGCAGCCTGAAGGGATTCTCAGGAAATCTGAAGAACGCGCAACACCCTCATGTATTCTGCATTTGAATCAGTGTTGGGAAGATGATGCATGGAGCAATGCTTCATACCACTGCAGACAACCATGTCCCATGAACATTCCTTTGCAGGGTTAAATTTACTAATACAGACAGAAACACTGTGGAGGGGCCACTGTTGGACAAAGGAAGCAGTACTCCAACACACTGTTGGAGCTGGAAGAAGGAAGCAGTAACGCGTGAACTGCTGCACTAGTACAACTGTGAAATCTCAGCAGCTCTGAGAATACAAGTTAATAGAGGATCTGGGCTTGGGAGCAGCAAGTACATCTCAGAGTGCATCTAAACTTTGTTCACATGGATAAAAAGAGCTGTCTCTTCCTCTCCACCAACTTTTTTATATGACAACCAATTTGATTCTAAAAGCATTCAAAACTCCATGACTAGCATATAGATCAGACCCTCTTGAGGAAAGTTTTGTTATTTGCTGCTAAGAGCTGGCCTGAGGTTCTTTGCAAAACATCTGTTTAAACTCTGCCTAGCTGTAGCAGGACTATTAGGTTTCATGGTCACTAAGCTCATTCATGTGTGTCTGGTAGGCACATTGGTTACTTTGCTGACTGTGTGCAGAGCTGGGTGCTTTAACAAAGCATTCAACTACAAAAAAAAACCCCAAAAACCCAAAACCCCAACTGTTTCTTACTAGACCACAGTCATCAGAAAGATCAGCAGTAGATGGTTAAAGATCCTCTGTCCCAAAGAATTTGGGACTGGGAATTTGGTTTGGCCAATGTTTGGGCTGGAGAGGGGGAATCACTTTCCCACCATAGCATCCTTACTGCATGTGAAGCTTTAGAGCTGACATACGTGTCCCGCTCCTGTTAACTTCTGTCCTCTCCTGGTAGTCACCATGATTCACGCTGCAGACTTCAGACAGGCTCTGGTGATGCAGTGCAGTCGCACCTTTAAATCCAGGAAGTGTCAGGCTTGACTCTGGCTGCCGGCATCTCCCTCTCTGCATGACATACCTCGCAGACCAGCACATGGTTCCCAGTATGTCTTCTGTTATAAGTCACAGCCCTTTGTGCATCAAGGATGTCACAGGATAGAGCAAGTGAGGAGAATAGAATATTGAATTATGTCTAATGTTATGCACTGATACAGGATATCAATTATTGTAGAAGACATCACAGGGACTGGGATAAAGGACTGAAAGGGACAGTTGGGTTACTGTGACCCATTCCTTGCTGCTACCAGTACCTTGTCACATCTCTTTCTTCATCTGAGCAAGCTCTATCTCAAGAGCAATCAGACTCTGGAAGGGCTGAGACAGTTTTTGGGTGCATTGGCCCAAATCCACCAATACTGCATAGCACTGCCATGGCAAACTGACATCTATGGATGTGCCTTGTACCTGGTAAACAGTAAGGCACACAGCATGCTGCCAACTGCATATGCTCTCTCCATATAGATCATATAGTAATTGGGAAAAATTACTTGCCAAATCCCTGGATGCAGCATGAATATCAGGGTGAAAATGAGAAGGAAACACTACCCACGTAAACCAGGCAGGAAGCATCTCCCTACATGTCTGTTAACAGAGGAAAAAAAAAATCTTACTGCAATTAGCATTGCAGGTTAAACCCTACATGCACCTCGGACAATGACTGCATCTTCAAGAGGTAGATGTTGTCTGGACACCGATCTTGCTTTGTAATGTCTGCTTCACTCTTTCTCACAGTCTAGTTAGCTTCAGGATCCAGCCTCAGGCTTGAACTTCACAATCAGCAATTTCTAGTCTAAGTATCCTAGTAAACATTATGGTGCATGGAGCTTAGAGGAGGAGAAGCCCTATGTGGGCAGAGCCCAGGAACTAAACAATCCTGAAACTCAATCTCAGCTCAGATCCATTTTCAGATTTTCCTTTACAATATCTCATCTGCTATATATTATGAGGGGTGGAGGAATGAATTTATGCAAGGCCCAGGATATGGATTAACTGCTCTCTGATGACAGGCAGCATCTGACATTTAAAGAACAGTAGCTCTACCTACAAATTTGTAAAGCCCTGCTTGAAAGGATACTATCTGAAACAAAAACTAAGCCATGGTGTAACAGTTGGGCACAGGAGGCAGAAATGTGTGTCTTTGCCATAGTAGAGGTTTTAATTTTAACTTCTCGAACATTTCATTCTTTGTTACTGCCTTGCTTGAGACAACCACTTTCCTCTCTGTTTGTCCATCTGCAATTTTGCGGAAAAAGAAAAACGATCACCAGCTTTTCTTTCATCACATACTTTGCATGAAACTGACTTCTCTGAATTCTCCTAGCACATACAATGTCCCCACTGCTGCAAGATAAAATGTGTTCCTGCTCCATCTGCTACTCATTTGCTGATGAGTCTGTACAGCAACATGCTGCTGAGCAAAATATTCCAAAAAAGAAGAAACTCTGCAACCCAACAGATCTGGCTTTGACAGAGCTAGGGCCAGGTCTCATTAATCATTTTGCTGTGCTGCTTACAGTACCTGGTGGAACTGCCTGCCCGATTCAGTACTTCGTGGTACTATCACACAGCAGTTAGACAACTCTTCATTTGGTGCAGGAATGGAGAAACACAGGCAGCAGGAGGTTCTCAATGCTAAATGATTCCTTATTTCAGTACTGCTCTGATATTCATAGGCAAGAGTCCTTAGTTTTGAGGCAAGGAGTGAAGACAATCCAGGTGCAGAATGTACCCAGTTGTCACCCTCCTCCGTACTACTGTGTTAAAGCTATATCAGAAGATACTGAAATTGTAAGACACACGGTACTGAGGCATTGCCAGCTACTTTGGATTCCTGCCCAGTGCCTGCTTACCAAGGGGAAGTCTTACCCCATGTTTTGGAGGAAGAAACTGCCCCTCAGCATCAGCCACGGGGCAAAATTCAGAGGAACATGGTAAGAGATATGCAACCTCTGGCCACACTCAATGGAGGCTTCCCACCATGCACAGAGATTGTGCAGGAGACTGGATGGATCTACCACTATTCAAGCAACAGCCAAGAAAATCTCCTGGGGACCGGCTCTGCCCCAGAGGAGAAATGCTTGCTTTCTTCCTGGGCTTGCCCTGCTGGGGGCTGATGCACTAATGGAGGTAGGTAAACCCTAAAGAAGCTGGGGTGTCCCATCATCTCTCAGTCAGGTACACAGGCCTCATTAACATCATCTGGAATGTGAAACATCCCACATCACCCTAAATGGCTCCCACTGAAATCAGTCCCATCGATGTCCCATTGGTGTGGATTAAAAAAAAAAAAAAAAAAAAAAAAGAAAAAGGCTATGACACCTGCATTTCCTCCCCTCTCCCACCCTGCTCAGCACCAGGGAGATGCAGGGTCCTGCTCTCTTCCAGCAGCCCAGCTCACTGCCCAGCAGTTTTCTTACTCCATCTTCCTTGTTCTCACCACAGCACTCCTCAACCTCACCCCACCACCCCTGGGTGTCCTGAGATGTCTGAACCGACAGAGGTCTTACTCAGACCCAAGCAGAGTAAGAAAACATCCTTCTCCTCAGAGGGCAGATTGGAGAAGCAAAATAAACAGCTTTTCCATTCAAGTCTGACCAGCTGTCCAGCCAGCTGCATCCAAGTAAAGACTGCTCCATTACTTAGGGCCTGGGGAGGCCTCTGGTATCCAAGAGCTCTTAACCTGGTTTTGCCTGCAGAGGCAGCAATACATCCAGGACTGTGTCCTCTTTATATCAAATTAACTGGAAGCCACAGATTTGAAAAAAAAAGTTTTCTGATAGCCATGTCTGTTTAAGTACATTTTTAAGCTTTAAAAACAAAAAAGTTAATCTCTAAAACATGAATGCTATTCTATTTTTCAAAATAACCGAGGGGAGGAAATGATGATGATTTGTACTTCATTTTCATTTTTCAAACCAGCTGCAATCAAAGAAACACCTGATCTCTATTGAATTACAATCTGCCTTTGAACTCTTAATGTACAGCTCTTTCCTGTACTTTACATAAATAATGTTGTTATAGTACATGCCCAGTCACAAAGGATACACAGACAGAAGATACAAGACAAGTGAAGAATCTGAAAGCAAGGTGATAAGATTTTCAAGGCAGAAACACATTTTTCTACTTAACCATTGCCTAAGGATAACACTATTTGAAGCACAAAGACATGCAGCTCCTCATGTTTGATGAAAAGGTTACTAAAAAAGAAGAGAAGAAGAAGTTATGACATTTCCCCCCCACTCTTTCTGGTTTGAGTCAGAAAAGAAACCAAACATGCCTAAAAGGGAAGCAAGGCAGCTGCCTTAAGATACTTTCTGAAATTCAAGTTTTTGCTGAAAAACTGTGTGGTGAAGTTACAGTCCAGGTTGAAGTTGAAAACACAGGATCCTTAAATTTTAAAAGTCAGGTTTCTAAGACACCTAGCAAAGAAGAGCCCTAAAGGGGAATTGTCAAAAAGAAGCTATTACAGTATACTACAATTTCATTACAAACCTGACGATCTGACAAAGGCAAACATCCATCACCAATAGAGAAGTGTGAATAACTGATCTTTTTTAGATCAGTGGTTCAACTGGGGAGAGAAAAAATACTTTAGGTAGACCTGAAACAATTTATTTTAAAAAATATATATAAATAAATATATAAATATATATATAAAAAAATGTGTATGTGCATATTTATACAATAAATGGTAACAATTTGTTTTGGCTTGAACTACTCATTTCAATCCCAAATGATTTTGTTTCACTTCACAGTATTTCGAATAACAGCAAAGAGTAGAAGTTGCCAGCTGCACACTATCACAAAACCAGCAAGACATCATATCTACTAATTCAGCCAGGGAAAGACAAATCTAGAAAGAAAAGAAAAATCTGGAGACATATCCTTTTTCTACCCAGCTCAGAAGAGAGTTTCAAATCTGTTTGTCACGATAGTTTTTCTCTGGACCAACTCAGTTCTATTGAAATTGGTCAACTTCGTAATCAACACTGGAAATTATTCCTTGAGTCTGCAACGCTATTTTTAAACAAAAATCAGGCATTATATCCCTGATTATATGCAATCTCCTATTGTAGTTGTTCTTCTCTTTATAAAATATTTACGTACCTCTTAGAGGTGGGCTGTACGGTGACATTATAGCTCAGAGGCTCAAGCATTCACATGGCATACAAGAACCATGCAAGGTATTTTACCATAGCTATAGTAAACACCAGGCTTGAAAAATTGGGCCTAATTCTAACCAGAACTTCGCAGCTTGAAAATTCCCTTTAGTTAAATTTAACTTGATTCAAAGCAAAATATCTATGTATAAATCCCAACCTTTTGAAATGCCCCCACTGCCATCACTGTACATGGAGCTGCTGCAGGACAAACAAAGGAATCTCCATCTTGATCCAGAATCAGAACCACAAGCCTGTTTTGCAGGGCCTTGACATCCCAAAAACAACCTCGGCCACAGCTGGAAGTTTAGCTATACCCTCCAGTGAGGACTAATACCATAAAGTTAGTCTCCTTGTCCTAGATCTCATGACTGCCTCACTATGCTGCTTCCAGCTCTTCTGCAGTCATACTGTGATTTAACAGGCTCCTCTAAACCCTCCAAGGCAGCAAAAATCTAGCACCAACTAGCTGAAAACTTCAAAACCCCATAACAAGGCAGGAGACAAGGCTAACCCTGGTACGTTGAATGAACCAGGGCAAACAAATAAAGCTGCTCTGCAAGTCCTAATTGCTCATTACCAAGATGCAAAGGAGAGCAAATTTGGATGGCTGTAAGCAGCAATCTCTTGATACTATTCCTCCAAGCAATCACCCTTAGTCTTACCTATGGTCAGCAATTACCACACCAGCCTCACCCCCAGTGACACTCCCCTGGGAACTCATGTACTAACCACACTTCCTGCCACTTCTTAAAAACTGCAGATGGCAGCAAATTTTGTTGGCTGGCCGCTTAGTGTTTTTGACAGGGAAGGGATATTTTGTAAAAGGAAGTCTTTTGAAAGTAGGAGAAATGAAAGGTATTTATAAAAATAACCAGAATCCTTCCCCAAGGCATTCTGAATAAGACATTCCCAACAGCCTTAAGGTTCAATGTCAGCAATGCAAGGGTCAATGAAGAATTGAAAAGGCACACCCCTCTCCATAATTAAATGGTAACTTCATTTTTGATGATGTCAGTGGAGTGACAGTGAGTACATGATTAACTCAATATCCAGAGAACTACACACACTCATAACATCCCAGAAGAATCAAGCACTGATAACGTGGAATGAAGGTGAAGGAATTTCAACCAAATGTTGAAAGAGTGGAAAAGTTACTGACAATTGGAAGTAGAGTTATACAGTGAGAAAAGTTGGGCAACAGTAAAAATCAGTGATAATACTAACTTGCCAGTAGATCTAAAAGCATTTTAGGTTGGGTGTTGTGTTCTTGCACCAGCTAGTGAATCCCTTGGTCTGCATAGTTTCCTCCCCATTCAGCATATGCTATTTGTTTCTTCTCTCCATCCTCAACCATAAGTAATTTCTGGAGAAAGGCTTAATCAGTCTCTGCTGTCTTTCAAAACCCAGTGTCAGCTACAGATATCTCAATGGTTAGGATTTATTACAAAGAAGAAGATGGGCTTCTAAGGAATAAGGCAGAGACACTGTGCTTTAGTTTAACAGATTTTTTGAGAAACACATACAATATGCAGTAGCCCCAGCAACAATCTGAGGCCAGCTGCATGGGTTACTATTGGTATCAAAGAACTTCACTCACTTTATCAGAACTGAGGCATAAATTTGGGAGACTGCTCTGAAAAAATACTGGTGAACAGCTGTTTTCATTCTGGAAGTTAGTGGTAGGGTCTTTTTGTACTCAAGTGATGAGCAATCCCATCCAAGAACTTCCCCCTGAAAAAGATAACTTATGTCTGTAGTGAAGGTTTTAGTCTCTCAGACATTACAAGCCTAGGACAGTGAGAGTTCATCTCCACGGAGCCTGGGAACATATCCTGCCTGGCAGTGCTTAGGATCCAGTGCAAAGGGCCCATCAACATCCCAACCTCTACCAGAAGTGGGCTGGGTAAAATCATTTCATGGGTAATGGACTCAACCAGCTCTGTAGCCATGTTCTTGAGGACTTCCTGCCCCAGCAGTGAAAAAATCTGTCTCCTAGTATCAGTATTGCATTCACAGAAAACCTTTTTTCTTTTTGCCAAGTCTTTCCAAAAGTTCAAATTCTCATCTAGTCCTCAATCAGAGCTGTAAAAGCTTTACAAATCCAAAAAATAAACTCTTGCTTTTATACCTAATACACTTGGCTTCCAAACCTCATAAGCCCACTCACAAGTCTATTTGTTCCTCATCCTCCCCAGCTGAGATACAATGATCTCCAAATCCTTCAAGCTTGCAGCAGCCAAGGCAACACAACTGCACTTTCACCTAATTTATCATGCTCCTTTTGCCTTGGCCACAGCTTACATCAGCTTTCTTGCTTCCTTCCTGCTCTGTCCCTTGGGTCCTTGAGCTATCCTACACTACAGGGTCTCATTAGCTTAATAACTTTACAGCAAAAGGATTCTGTTCTTGCAGGTTTTGCTGGAGTCTCCCTGGTTACACACAGGCATTCCTGAAAACCTGGACTCACAGAGGAAATCCGAGTCATGACATGGAGCTTCAGCTTAAATCAAGGAGAACAGCCAGCTGAATTAGTAGCATGTTCTTTCCATACCAAACACTTTTCTCCAGGGCATCACACATTCCAGCTTTCCAGCAAGAATAGCTGTAGTTTATGTCTGGATTTCAACCCCAGAATGATCTCCAGCTCAGCTGTCACACATCCACACATTCCTACCAGAGCCTCTGAGCCATGTGCTAAGCTGTGCAGAATGCACTGAAGTCCAGTCTTTTGGGAAGCCTCAACTTGCACTTTATGGTGACCACATCTGAACATTCACAGCTCAGACATCCCTATGGCTCTGGTACATGAGTTGCCCAATTAGTCTGCTCTTGCATGTCAGTATGTCTATCAGGCCTCAAGTTTTGCTTGCTGTGCCAGCAGAGGATCTCTGTCCAAGAGAAATGCCCTCATCCTGATGCTACATGGAAATGCCAGACATGCTCGAAGGCAAACCACGGGCTCTGGAGAGTCAGGGTCCCCTTACTACTGTGGGGCTGAAAGGACCAGTGCTCCACCAGGAGCTTTGTGCAACAGACCAGGCAGAGTGGTCGCTGTCTGCTCTGCTTGCTTGCTGCCCTAGGCAACTGCACGTTGCGCCCAAGCCTGGGGCCAGAACTTCTCAGGCCCCTTCCAGTCCTGGTTCTGTTCCTCCCCTCTCACAGACTTGTGAAGAAGTAAAATCGCAGCTGTCGGGGGGTTGGCGAGAGGAGCAGGGTTTCTAGGTGAGAAGAACAGGCCAAATGCTCTCTTTCTATCACCCTCCAATGTGCCAGCTTCACAAACCTGCTGACAGTCCTTGAGAGCTGATGACATTTTTCAAAACATTGACAAAAATAGACAAGCACTTCCCCCCCACCATTGAAAACACCCATCAACTATTTCCACAAAGCCCTTCTGCTCTCCACTCTTTCTCTGACCACCTTCACAGCGGGCTCTTCTCTATCAAAACATTTACATAGACTCACCCCATTCCATAGTAAAAAAAAAAAAAAAAAAAAAACAAACAACCAAAACCAAACCCAAACAAAAAAACCCTATCTTCTAAGGAGCATCTGACACACCAACCCATTAAGAGATGCTAACATTTTAATGGCAACTCCCATATGTTGTAAATTTTGGTCCTGCTCCTTTACACAAGAACTCCTAGTGACTCCCCATGAAAAGATTTGCTTGAGTGAGAGTTTAATGTAATCATTTCACATAATGTAAATGATGCCATTAGTACCTGTAACTAACACTGAAAATAAAGTTAAGTGCTCGCTGAGCTCATAATTTCAAATTAAAAGGAAAAACAAACATGTTTTTAAAAACAATTCATAACTCATTGCTTATATCTTGGCTTGCTGTTAAAATACTTTTATGTTTTACATCCATTTCAGTTCAGCAACACTAATAAATCAATTTATTTCTGTAACCTGAGTACACACACTTGCTATATATACAGTGTCTTTTGGCAACATGCAATAAATTGAACTAAGTGTAATGACATTAAATCTTTTTTTCTTTTTAAAGATGTATTTATTTCCAAACTTCTTGTACTGATCCTTTAAAACCTATAATTAAGCTCTGTTGGATGTAAATGTACGAAGCTATTTATTCTAGAGGGTCAATCCAAATACTTTACATAAGCAGGGATTAATATGCCCATTATGAGCCATTAGTTGGCCTGGGAATAAACTTGTAAGATCGGAAGCATTTTGGCTCTTATTTAACTTGAACTTAATATACTTACATTCAGCATATGCCTAAGTCCCCTGCAGAACTAGAACCAAAGCTGTTGATCAGATTAGGGGCATGAAATCCAGCATCTTGAAGGATCAGATTCTCACAGATAAACAATGTTCTTGTGGCAAGTACTGTGATAGATGTGAATAATCAGGTATCACAAGCAGAGTAAAACCACATGGTTCTACTAGAACCCAAAACTCAAAGCAATTGAGATTGAACTCTTACAGGGGCTAGGTCTATTTATGAAATACAGGCCTTTTTCCTAAGCTCCTCAGAGTCAGCTTTGCTTTGTGTGGCTCAGATTTTGAAGAATTCCTCCTGTTTCTTACATCCCTCCATATCCAAGTAGCTCTTCTCAGGCAAGATATAAGTGGTGTGAGACACACTCACTCCTTGTTCCCTTTGCTAACTAAAAGCTCACCACACGAAGCCAGAGCTGTACAGAGTATAATTCTGTAGAATTCATTCAACACACATGAATTCTGCTTTCCAGCTGAGGCAAATTAAGCTTTAGAAGCCTCCAAATATCTCACATGCAAGCAAAGGGTGAAGTCAGCACTGCAAGAGTTACAGTTGAATTGCAGTTCTGCAACCCGATAGTGTCTTTGCATTGCGTGGATTAGCTGTATGTATTACCTAGCTTGCTCCAACAAGTCCAAGAACATACTTAAATCATTGACAGTGTTACTTGTCTTTAAAATAAAAGGTCACAAATAAAAGCTATCCATGCTGCAAGATCACAAACCTGAATGTAACGTTTTTCAACTCCACATGAGCTGGTACCATAATTCTGGCACTAGGCAAAATAAGGAAAATCGTGTTAGTGACTGAACAGCTATAAAGCTGGGTAGTCAAGGAGAGCTGGGAATACACCAAGATTGTCTTCTGTGCTAGAGAGCACTGGCTTGATTGGGATTTGGTTCTCAGAGCTTTATTTGGTTTTATTGATATTTTGGTAGGTTACTCAATAGCATTGTATTCAGCTTATGTTGGACTACATCTGCTATCGCTCCCTTTTTGATCCATCTACAACTGAGCAAAAGACTCAGAAGAAGGGCAAGATTAAAATGAGAAAGTTGTGATGTTGGAACATTATGATGCACAAAGTGTCATCATATAATTATTACAAGAAATACTTGGAAGAAACACAAAGTTAATATAAAGATTTTCTGAGTTGGAAAGAAACAGCATGAAGTTAACACCTGGTCTCATTAATATGCATGTCAACCTGCTTTCAAGATAAATAACAGCATTCATGTAAACCATTTAATATAAAAGCAATCACGCAGAGATGTACACAATCCAATTCATGCCGAGGTTTTAATTTAATGTTTAGATCACAATTGTAGCTCTTTAAATTGAGCATCAAAAATAAATAATAACCAAACATAAATGCTTACTTTAGATTTGGTTTAAACTTCAAGAGATATACAGCCTGGCAGAAGTAGTTAACAATATGGGACTCATAGAAAAAATACCCCCAAACTCCAGAGGTTCTGTAGTTTGAAGAATTGTCTCTAGTTTATGGGAAACTAGATTATGGTTTCCACTTCTTCCCTCTTTATGCCAAGACTACTGGTATTTGTGTGAATTTCTTAAACTTCCAGGATTAAGAAACTCTAAATATTCTTAGAAGTAGTCCCACAAGAGGAAAATTCTGAAAACTCAAGAGATAAATCAAAAATGAGATCCCTGGTACCAATCAAATAAAAGCTTCAGACATCCTCCACTATTCACTTTGGACTGACATTCAGAGTATGAAGACCATAGTCAAGATGGACATAGTAGTATCATGTAAGGCTTAGTCTGCCCTCAGCCAAGCAAGGACAGGCATGAACAAGGAGATACTCCATCACTGGGACAGGCCTTGCACCATTCTTTTATTTCAACTATAGATCTTATTGTTCCATCCTCAGGTAAATGGCGAGCATCAAGAACTGCCAGAAAATCCAGGTGAGACCTAGAGCTATGGTCTTTTGTCTTCAGATCCTTGGTAGTTCAGCCCTCCATTCAAGGAGGACTAGTTGAATCAACCCAGTGGGCAGCCAGTGGGATGAGACAAGTGCTTCTGACTACCCGTGATATTCTCAAGCAAAAGGGAAGCACTGCAGGTGTGAGGCATCCCTCCATTCCTCCATCCTATCCTAATATGGCCTAAACCCACTGAGGATGGCAGTGACAGTGAATTGGGTGGATTATACTCCTCTTTCTTACATTATTTTGGGATGCTATTTTCAGCATCATCTTACCCCTCCTAGAGACTTTTCCATGGGAAGGATGACCAGTCAATAAAAAGAGAAACAGAATATGTTACCTCAGCAGTTACCTCCAGAAAGGCTATTCCTACTATTACTCTCATCTCACCCCAGACTCCTGTCTCCAGTGATAATACCCTGATAGCTTCCTTTGTCTCCTCCTTCAGTCCTTTAAGAATAATCCCTATTTCCTGTAATTATATTGTTATTTCAACAGAATAGAAATGAGTCCACTTTCCATCTAGTTCCTCTGCTTCTGCTATGAGCTTTAGCTCACTCCAACTTGAGACAACATCAGCCATATTTCACTACAAAAACCAGTCATTTCCAACATTTGATCTTCTCATTTACTATGTTTTGACTACAACTGCTTGGATTTCTAGGATAGAGTCAGTGAAGAGATCCAGCAAAAGTCACAGCAGATATTATTCATGTCATACTTAGCAGTTCTTTATGATTAAAATTCTATATTCAGAAAAGTCTCCCACCTCATAGATTAATAAGAGAACAGATTTTATTTGCCTCCCCAAAGGCACCTTGAATGTTTGTTTACAAATTCTGACTTTTCAATAAAACACCATTCTCCCTAAAAAAAAAAAAAAAAAAAAAAAAAAACCTCTCTCATATAAATAAAGTTTATTTTCAGTGTTATTGTGTTAAGTAACCTAAAATTAATGACTTGTATACTGGCATAACACTTAGCTAGCTGTATCCTGCTCCTGCACACCCTGGCTCTAATATTTCCATCCTGATGCTTACCATAAAATTCTTCGCTCCAGTTGAATAACTCAACAAATTGCCATAATGTACATAACACAGGTAATAAAGAGCTGGCAAACTTCACATTCACATTAAGGTAGCCAGCTATCTCATAAGCTTTGTTTAGCAATGATTGATAGACCATTATTAACAAGCAGAAAAAGATGCTATAGCAGTCATCTAGTCCAATTCCACTCATTGCTTACATTCATTGAGGAAAGATGAAGATCCATGAAGCACAGCTTGTCAATAAATAAGACTGCTTATATGAGATTAGAAAGCCCTCATTAACACAAAGCAAGCCATGTAATTCCAAAATGAGCAATCAGAAAAGAAACTTCTGTGTGTGTGTCCTTGCACTGGAATGTTTGTAAATGGAAGGAAAATCATCCTTGAAACCTCAACTTACCCAAAAAGAGTCATAACTCACCACCTCCATAGGGTATTTTTTACATCTGTCCAGTTAGGCAAGATGTTGCAATAAGGCCAGTCAATAAATGACAACAAATGGCTGAACCCATTCAGAAAGTTTGGGTAGTTCTTCAAACATTTTAATCAATTCTGTTTGATTAGCAAATATATCACTTTCCTCCTATTGATAAACTTGGCCTGTGAATGCTACCAATCTGCATTGGGCAAAATGCCTCCATCTCCATGCAGAGGCAGAACAAAGCAAGCTGCAGACAACACTAACAGCACCAGCAGTACCTTAGCGGGACCAGCCTGACAGAGGCACGAGTGTCTGCGCATCCAATCTTCTCGTGGCTCCTAATTCTCCTATCATACCATGCCTCATCATCGCTAAGCATCAAACACAGTCCTAGGATAAACACTTCTCATGTAGAATCAGAGGCAAATGGTCTGAATTTGCACATTGGAGTTTTATTTTATTTTCCAGTTCCTCCACACCTCATTTCAGTATCACTTGTGTATTTGTTGCTGCTTTTGGAGCTACATTGTCCCTGTGTGATGCTACAGCATCTAAGAATGATCTGTTTGCTCAGCCCCAGGTCTTTAACTTTGGGAAACAGATCCATCTGATGTACAAGCTAAACACTGTACTTCTGAAGTCTACATTAAAAAAATTTACAGAAATCCCATTACATTGGATAGCTCAGAGTACTGCAATGTATTCAGTGTCAAGTGCTTATACACAGAAGAACAAGCAGATATTGGCCTAATTCTTGGCATGCTGAAAGCTGAGATACTCACATACATTCTGAGCATATGACATCGTGGATTTAGCTAGCGAAGAACGGCTCAGGAATAAGCTCATGAATTCAGGTCTTTTGCCTGGTCACATAGTCAGGCACTATATTTCACGCTGCACAAACGAGTCCTTAGTTGCTCACCCAGAAACTTGAAGGGAAAGTTTACTATGCTGAATATTTCAGTCTATTTGACTATTCATAGTCTATTCATAGGTTTCAGATAAGCAGGAATCTTCCATATTAACTCTTTCTTACTAGTCTGTATTTGATTTGTGACAAGGACTTCACAGAATTTTCACTGTTTTTTCCTTCAAAATTGCAAGTTTTAATGAAAGACGCAACATGAGAAAGGAAGTTTCCACTAGATTTCATATGTAATTTTCAGCCCATTCTATGTCCCACCCAAAACACATCCAAACATAGTGTCAGAAAATAGTTGGGAAATATTATATGCTCACTGCTGACAGAAGCTCAGAATTGTCTTGTGTAAGAGCACATCTTTATGTAGCAGACGGATGGATCTTGCCTTGCCCTTGAGTGTGCAAGCGCTATAACTGCTACCAGCCCAGCAGCTGGAGGGCCTCAGGAGACAACGCAGAAAAACAGAGGAAGGCAAAAGAAAGCTCTGACAGGTGGCTGCCTTGTTCATAAGTCATGTCAAAAAATTTAACTACTGTGTTACACCATAGATAAGTTCTTTGTTCAAAACTGCTAATACAGCCTGTAATCCATGGGCTAGGGCAGGCTGTGGCAGAGCTGAGGATGTATCCAGACCACTAGTTCACATTAAAACCACACCACCTTAATTTTTGCTAGAATTTTACTTTGGCTTAACAGTACAGTACACCCCAGTCTTCCTCAAAAAAGTAAGGCTGTGAGGAAAGGTATTCTTGTCTAAGCTGTTCACAGTGATTCTTTAGGGAGAGAAATGCTTAGAAAGGGAGAACTAGAAAACAGCTGGTCCTTTTACTCTAAGACATGGAAACAAAACTACTGCAGCCCTGGCTGAGGAAGCAATACTAGAGCAGAGTGATCCTACCTTCTTTTAAGTGTACCTCCCAGCCAAGCACCTTACTGTTATGGCAGGATGGTTGGCCACAGATCCGGCCCCCTGTGCTCTTTACAGCTTTCTGCATCTCCACTGCCTGGGGACAGAACAGTCCTTGCTGCCCCCAGAGAGCAGAGCCTGCAATTCTCTGTGCATAACTGGGACAAGGGAGAGCTCACTTGTTTACTGCGGGCTACAGGAGAATCAAGCTGATGCTGGCCCAACTCTCACAGGCTGCCTTACATGTATAAATAGTCAAGCCCTCATTATTGCTGAGTCTGGAGAGCAGCTAATTTTAGTCAGTAGCAAAGCTTTTAAAACAGAAATTCTTCATCAGCCAACCCTTCATTGCTGGAAGATAACATCTCTTTCACCTGAAAGACAGACTTACATAGTTCTGTCTTTCTGGTAACATTAATGAGTTACCGCTCTGGGGACAGTTCACTCAGTTCCCTCTAGCTGGCTTGCTTTAAGCTGTCAACTGCTGGCTACACCATAACTCCCTACTACTGAGTTAAATCCTCCAGGGTAGCACATTCTCTATGCGCTATGTTTCCTCTATCTGTTTCCCCTCTCCTCAGATCTTAACTTTATTCTCTAAACTTAGACCCACCACAGATCAGGCCATGAAGTGTCAGAGAGATCCTTAAATATGAATTCATTCTCTTCCTCCCACATAACCCTCACCTGCCATCACCTCCCTGGATATAGTTACCTTCACTCTGTCTTCTCAATCCTTTACTCACACTTTGGTCTTTTCCAGGCTTAGTAAAATGCAGATCTACTTTGAAATGTGGCTCCTGAAATTTTTCATAAGATTTCATGCCTGTTGTCTCTGAGTGACTCCAGATCAGATATGTTCAGTTCATAAGGGGTGGGGGGGGAAGACAACCAAAGTCAGCAAAGTTTCTGCCAGCTGAAGAGTTTGGCTGCTATCCTGCCTTCCTCAAAAAGTTCTGCAGAGTGGGGCGTGCATTTTGAACAGCTCCCTGCAAAAAAGTACCACTGTTCTCTAACCTTGTCCACAGCACTAGCAGGGCCAAAAACCAATCCAAATTGAGTGCATCACTAAAGCCATTGGATCTGATTCCATAGGCACAGGGATCCAGTGCAAATAATAGTCATGCAAAGCACTCATGCTTTAAATTCACAGGACCTAAGCCTCCTATTTCACCCAGTGATTCTCTCACCCTGAGACTAGCTCCTAATCCCATCCACCCTCCCACCCTTTCAACGATGTTACCAAAACCAGTGCTGATATTAAAAGGTGTCTATAGATAATCTCCCCTCTGGCTTCCATATCTGGTACCTACCTCTTCCTCAGTCTGCTCCTTTCTCTCCTCTTCCTTATCCCCTGTGTGTCATCAGTACAGGCTACTGTTTTAATGGTAGCGCCTGCTAAACTGTCTTCCAAGTCATTGAGCAAAGCTGTAGGAGAGCAGCAAATGTACAAAGTTTTCATGCATCATCATGTGAAAACTTAGCTCTTTTTTTCCTTTGAGCAATGCCAAGACTTGGACATTGCGTTTTTGCAATGCTAAGGAGTCGGTAGGCCATTCTGGACCTCATGATCTCATGAGATGCAAGTTCTTCATATTGCTAGCTGAAAACAGTTTTCCAAGCCACTGAGAACTAACCAAATCAGACGGAAATAAGAACTGCACAAGGCTCTCAGGGCAGAAAAAGGCAAGTGGCTTGTAGGTTCTGTGGTGTGCACCTATGTGCAAGGACTGTTTCGGGCTCCATGGTAAGGACACAATTCACTAAGTGAGCTTTCCTTGGGCATAAAAGGACAATACAGACTGATACAAAGTTATAAAGAGCTCTAGAGGCATACGGACACTTAAAACTTCAGGCACTGATATAACTTCAATCTTGCCAGTCATCAGCTGTGAACAAGTGAGAAGAAAAGCAAAGGGGTAAAATAAATAAAAAATAATACAAAATGTTCAGACAAATAATAATAAAAATATTCAAGTCCAGAAGGCACATGGGGTGCGATGAGTGAAACTGCCTGAATGGCTCAGAGGGATACAGCAGCCAGGCTAATTTATCAAGATAGTAAAATGACATTTTCTAAAACAAGCTAAATTAATTATTTGCCTCAGCGCTCCCAAAGGAGAAAAGAAGCTGACAGAAAATGACATGTCATATAATTCTCTGGGTGATAAGGAGGGGAGCTAGCAGAGATGCAAGGGTTGAGACCTATGTATCCCTCCTGTGCTAGCTGGCTGCCTAGGGCAAACCCTTTAGTTGATGAATACAGACAACATACCAAAGACATGCCAGCAATGCCCTGCGATGGGGAAGGGTTCTGGCTGATCATTCTCATGAAGCTCAAGACAATCTCTAGGTCTGACTCTCCTTTGCCACAGCCTTCACGTCTTCATTTTGGCCTGCACAAAGTGTCTATGAAATTCCTTCAAATAAGAATTCTCCTTTTTTTCTTGGTGGCAGCTCAACACTCCCTGTTCACAGGTATAAATGTCTAGACAAGGTGCTAAGCAAAAATTCAGGCATGAGCTCATGTTGCTATTCACAAGGGAAACAGGGCAGAAGCCTTTTCCAAAGTCATGTGAAATTAACAGTAGGGAGACTTGGCCTTCATCAAGCTAGGTGCAGCCCCTGTGAGCTCTTCTTGCCTTGCTGCAGGGTGAAGGGGTTGCTGGCTTCCTGATACCGAAGGGACCTCAATGTAAGATAGGTTTCCAGAAAAAAAAAAAATTTAGATCATAATCAGTTTTTCTCTCAGCATCAATGTTAGCTCCATTTTTCCCTTTTCATAACTCAGTTCCATTACAAAATAGCTCCCCTTAGTGACTGAGGGTACCCATGCATGTATCCTGTGCAATGTGTTACAACTACTCTCCGTTATACGAATGCCTAGACCTTAGTGGCTGCCTCTAAGGGCCTCGCTCCATCCCTCAGCCTCCAATCAGTCAACAGCAATACTCCCATTGCAGGAAATTGTGCCTGCAAGGACACAATATTAGAGGATTTACTTAAGTATAGCCAACTTACCAGAACTGGGGTAAATAAACTCATTTTGATTAATAAAGAGGGACACATCAATGCACCAAAAAGTAGAATGCAAAATTCTTTGTCATGCTTTTCCAGATTTTAAGAACTACAGTAATGTTCAAAGCTTGATATAAAACCCAGTAAAACACGACCTGCGTATAAACTTGGCATTACTGTTGTTTTACTTTCCATAAGCATTGAAAGACTTTTGGATACCATGGTACACAGATAACGAGATTGCAAGGTGTAATGTTATTTAGAGTCATTAAGAAGTGCAATTACAGACAAGCCTTATCAAGATCTGTTTAACCGCATAGGTAGAGAAATCTCGAGGAAGTGATAACGTACTTGTAGTGAAGCTCTTGGAAACTGTAATGATTCAGAAATTGTCTGTTCTTCTTGCACCAGTCTGACCAATTCATTTGTCAACTGCACATTTTCTGCCTACAGTGAAGAAAACCATATTGCACAGTATTAACATCATACATAATGCAAGCAGGCATAGTTATACATAGATAGATAGATGAACTCGGGGGGGGGGGAGGGGAGGGGGGAATAACGGATAAAATACAAAATTCCATAAACATATTTAAGCGAAAGAGCCTGAAATGAGGCTGTGTGAATTCCCTCTTTTCAGATGTCAATGAGTTGGAAGATCATGGCAATTGCTCACTTCAGACACACTCGAGAAGGTAATCAATAGAGAAGAGAGAGTAATAATGCAATTTAATTTAATATAAATAGGCTAGGATAATAAATCTCTCTCTAAACTAAGAGCTAAGTCCTTTCCCACTATGTTTCATTCTATGCTTCTAAAACAGCATGTGTGCGAGTCTCTGATGAGATATGAAAAGTGCAAAACTAAGGTACAGAGGTATGCACAGACTTACATGTGAGATGCTGTAACTAAGCAAGAGGTCATGCAAGATAAGGATAAATTTTTCCTGTTGACATTTTATAGATGTTCTTTTAGCTTTGCAGAAACTGAAAAGCACTAAAAGCTTCACACAGCAACCAACATACCTGAATCTGTGATATCTTAGAATGATGCATTTTGGGGAATCTGTAGCAAAATGGTAAGAGACAAGGATGTTGTTGTAATTCCAAGTGACAGGAAACAACCTCGATCAAAGCACTCATGTCAGCATGTAAATAATTATATACTCTGGCTAAGTCCAAAGCCTGTCGTCTTCACTGGAGGACTCTTGTTGAATCACATGCTCTGTGAGTATGGACACAATTTCTAAATTCCTGTCCAAACATATCAAACACAAGTAACATTTTCTGGGCATGGTCTCTATTGATTATGCTGAAGTTCAGGTCAGGAATAAACAAAGGGGGAATCATTTTAGGGCAATGCAGAAAAAATCTGCACCTATTGCTTGGGGAATAGGAAAAGGAAACAAAGTGTATCTTCAGTAGCCACAGGTTCCAAAATCCCAAAATCATAAGTAACAAAAACTGTTTATACACATATTACATTTCAGATCTGTGCTCAGGCCAGAGGCAAATGAAGCCAACTCCAATATGTACCAGAATTTCACAGGTATAGGAAGGTATAGTAATCTCTAAAAAGAGATTACTTACTCTAGGGCAGGCTAAGGAAGCAAAGAAGCCACACTTCAACTGCACTATGTACATTATAAATCATTCCCAATACAAAAGGATCATTCACTGATGAAGAAAGTACAAGAGACAGCTGGGGCATAATACAGGAACATGGAAGTTATTTTTGGTTTAGAAGGTTTTAGGAAATAAGAAACTAAAATTCAACTCCAAAGAGATGTTGGGCCATCCTGGGATCCAACACATCCAGATACCCTACAAGACCAGCAAAGGTTTGCATGCTCCTGGCTGCTGCAGATGGTACAAAAAAAAATCAGTGTCCAGGGAAGTGAGGTAGCTCTTGTTCCCAAAGAGCAAGAAGACTCTCTGAATTGATGTTTGTGCACAAAAATAGCTCTCAAGATCAGCCGGACCTCAGGCTAATCAATAATTTCAGGATGGCAGTATGTAAGGGCATGTTGTGCTGGAGAGAAGAGTTGATCAATGCTTCATTATACTCTGGCACTCAATATCGGATGCTGCAGGATGCTCCTAGCTGGACGCATTAAAGTGTGGTGCTTTTTGCCACAACGCAAAACTCTCAGTAAAAAGCCAAGAGGAAACAGGGTCTATGGGTAACCTACTGGTCTGTCAATGATTCTGGTCTCTGACATCTTCTCCAAGTCCTGTTGCTGTTTCAACTGTGCTAACAGTTGCTTTGTGGCAAACCAACTCCCTAAAAACACAGTGACAAATTCTGGTCCTAGATGTTCCCTCCAGCTCTGTTTTGTGGATGAGGCAATGGAAGGAATCACAGAATGGTTTGGGTTGGAAGGACCTTTAAAGGTCATCTATTCCTGCCCTCCTGCAATAAGCAGGGACATCTTCAATTAGATCAGGTTGCTCAGAGCCCCATCCAACCTGACCTTGAATGTTTCCAGGGATGAGGCATCTACCACCTCTCTGGGCAACCTGTTCCACTGTTTCACCACCCTCATCATAAAAAATTTCTTCCTTACCATGACCCCTTGTCCTATCGCTACAGACCCTATTAAAAAGTCTGTCCCCATCTTTCTTATAACCCTCTTTTAAGTACTGAAAGGCTGCAATAAGGTTTCCCCAGAGCCTTCTCTTCTCCAGGCTGAACAACCTCAACTCTCTCAGCCTGTCCTCATAGGAGAGGTGCTCCAGCCCTCTGATCATCTTCATGGCCTCCTCTGAACTCACTCCAGCAGCTCCATGTCCTTCTTATGTTGGGGGCCCCAGAGCTGGACGCAGTACTCCAGGTGGGGTCTCACGAGAGTGGAGTAGAAGGGGAGAATCACCTCCCTCAACCTGCTGGTCATGCTGCTTTTGATGCAGCCCAGGATGTGGTTGGCTTTCTGAGCTGTGAGTGCATATTGCTGGCTCATGTCCAGCTCTTCATCCACCAGTACCTCCAAGTCCTCCTCAGGGCTGTTCTCAATCCCTTCATCCCCCAGCCTGTATTATTACCAAGGTTTGCCCCAACCCACGTGCAGGACCTTGAACTTGGCCTTGTTGAACCTCATGCCATGGAAATGTCATGACTGACCTTGTTGTCTTGCTTCTGAAGGGATCAAGACATGAGCTATAGGAAAAGTAAACCGAGGCAGTAAAAAGTGACCATCTTTTGTATCTTCTTTGTCTTGAACATACAGGAATTAGGTTCTAGGCTCAGTCTTAATCTCAGGTCCCTAGAATTTTTGTAGCTTTTCCTCCAAAGCTCTCCAAGAGACTTGGCTGAGCAGCTTGCTGAGAGGAGTTTCTGACAATGGACACTGGAAATGGGCACAGGAAAAGACAGCCAAAATAGCTCTAGTGAGTTTTACACGCATCTCTGAGACTATGACTATCCCAGGAGAATCTTACTTCACCCAAGAACAGAGAGAATCCCAATTCCCAGACAAGATGATGCAGTGATAATTCACCGGTACTTGACCGTCTCTCTGGGATTTCCCCTCATGGAAAAATCTTCGGCTGCATGCTAAACACTTCTCTGTGCCTTTCTAGCAAAGTGTCTGGTTCTGACCTGAAACCAATGCTGCAGGATTGCTACTGGATCAGACAGTCTAACTCTGTTTTGCTTGACTTTTGTCCAGCCTCGCATCCACGAGTCATAAAGATAACTCAGAGATGAGGAAAACCTGGACCCGTGGCTGATGGTGCAGGGGACAGCATGCAAACCAGCTCTCTCTTCCACAGCTGGGTTAGCTATGCAGCGTGGACACATTTTAGCAAGCCAGAGAAACATATGGGGTGCAATCCTCCATAAATTGGTACCAGCTTCCTGCAGGTAGGGCACAAGCTCTTTGCTCATAGTCACTTCTCTGGGCATCACTGCATTTGGAGGACATTTCCTTTATTCCCATAAGGCATTGGCACTGATGAAAAGTGTCTACAATCCTCCTTGCTGATTTTCCATTATTATACCCACAGCTTATTAGCAATGTCATTATCCAGGATGAAACAGGCACCCATTTGAAACAGCAGCTCCCAGCCACATTAGTAGGAGAGCAAAATGATGGATAGTTAGCCAGGGGACTAGACGGTCCACCAAGTGAACCAGCACACAAGCACTGGTTTGTAAAGCACTGCCAAACTATGGAGGGCAATGAAATAGGCAAAGCGAGGCCTTGCACAAAGAAAATCCACATTGTTCAGCATCCTGTCCCACAGATGCTACTTCCTACTTAGTACAAGGTCACTTTCCCTGAGCTTTGTGCCAAAACACAATTGGAATGCCGAACTACTCCGGCTTCATTATTCCTGTCCTTTCCACTCCTCCTCGCTTGTGAAATCTGCTTCACTTTCAATAAACAGAAGTGTTTGCACACCATGACACTACCTAAAGTCTTGCTGTAAACATAACCCAGGGCCTGCAGTGGCAAAGGGTCTGAACCCTGGCAGGAAGGAAGGTATAGTTCCTAATTCTGGGCTTTACATCACTCCAGTTCTCTGCCTAGAATCCCCACCTGAAAGGGAAGATAACGCATCTGTCATCACCTGAGGGAGACCACAAGATTTGATGTCTGACAAGACAAAGGGCAGTTCCCAGCACGAAGTGCTGTTTCAAAAGCGTGCAGTACACGTGTCATCAGATTACCTTTTGCAGCTGCCTTGCAGACAGCCAACTCCGTGCCAACAGTGGCAAACTGCAAGTTCAGAGAACTGCAATAGAGCATTCAATTGTATCCTACTGTACCTTGGTTGTAGCCAAGGACTCTCTTAGCAGAGTTTCTTAGGCTAAAGGGCCCAAATTTCTGATGACAGCAGGAAAATAAGCCTGCTAACTAGAACAGAGGGCAACCAACTTTTGCTGGGGTTACCAAATCCATCCCAAGTGTTCAAAACAAAGGAAACCATTCACTAGTTTGTGTTAATTTAACACTGTCAGGGGACAGCAACTCTTCTGCCATCTTGTTCTCCAGGGATACCTTGCTGTTTTGCCTACAGGAAACGAGAAATACCTTCTATTGGCAAGTTCAGCTACAGAAATCTTTCAAAAAAGCTGTTCTCCATGGGATAGGAGCAGTTGCTCTGTGGAGCAAACAAGAATAAAACATTTCTATTTTGTTATAACCATCAATGAGGAGGCACCAAGTTAAAACCTCGGATTTCTTTCTGATACGAATTTAGGGTTCTGATTCACAAGTACTTTCAGGCTGAGCTGCAGCAGCTGAAGAGGTCAGGTATAAACCAGCAAGAAAGGTTATCTCTTCAGCTGTTGCAGCCACTTCCACACAGATTGTGAACTGGAAGCTTTGGCCACTGCAGCTCCCAGTGTAGCATGTTCACAGGCTGGAATCAGCGGTGGTTTAAGTTACAAAACAGCTGTAAACTGTGAGGGCTCAGGAACTGAACCACTGCCTGCTCTGCTACAAGTGATGCAATCTCTGCAGAGGAGCAAGGGCTGGCTGGAAGTATTACCTCACACCAGTCAACACAAATTGCTGGAGTCATGCATCCTCAGCATCCTGGATTCCTGCAGCAAGTCAAAAGGACACTGACACCTTGACTGCTCAGTCATCTTTGAAAATAAGTAGTGTCCTGGAATGCACAGAGATTTTTGAAAATGGATTTGATACACATGCAAAGCCTCTTGTGCTATCTACAGCCAGATGCTTCTGGGATTCAGAAGTTAATTCCTACCCTTTGTGACTGTTTGGATGGATGCTCTCAGTCTGAGGCGTCACCTCTATAAGAGCTATTCATATGGTTCTGTTAAATTTTATGTAAGACTCATACTTGAATCCTACTAGACAAGTTATTTTTGCCTTTTTCCTCCTTGGAATTCCTGTAGAAAGCAGACACAACATAGTGTTCATACAGACTGAGTAACAAGTTGTTTAGACAGGGAATCAAACAGAAGTTCCCTTCCATTTACTCTTGTTGTCCATTTACTCTTGCTGTTTCTTAGCTACTGCCAATATTTGATGCTGAAACAAGTTAATTTCAGCTGCTTTCCTGGGATGCTGCACAAAACAGTAACAAAGTTTTTAGAGATGACAAAGCTCTTGCAATCACAAAAACCAGGTGGGCAGCAGCGATGATTTCTTTTAACGCTGCCGAAATACAAACCTACGTGCGGAGCACCAACAGCTCTGGAGACACACGGGCTCTACAATTTAAAGGGGGGTGGCACACAGAAGTCCCGTCTGTCGCACGCAGCGGCGGCGGCGCGGCCGGCGGGCGACACCCCGCGGCCAGTCCGGTCCCGCTCCCCCGCGGCTCGGGCAGGGAGCCGGTGCCCCGCCGGGGCAGGAGAACGGAGCCGGGTATCGCACAGGCTGCAGTTCCCACAGCTAGCAACGTGCCTCATTAAAAGCAACGGTGGGAGCCTGGGCTGAGGCGTCCATCGCCTGTCTGCTGTCACCATGAAGCTGAGAGCAGCGCGGGATTAATTCACGGCAAAATCTGCAATGAGCTTTCATTATCCATCAAAGCCCTGGTACTAACTTAAGATCTTACAGCTCACTAATACTGACATGGCATTAGTAAGCTACAGAAATCAATCACTTGTAAGCACAGAGCATGTTTTACAGAGAATCCCACTCCATCCCTCCAGCTCCCCACCCTCCAGCCAGTGTGACTCTTGCCCTCTCACTCCACAGTGCCTCCTTATTTCCCTTCCTCTCACAATTTCCCCGAGCACTAAACATGTTATGGAAAGAAAAGTTGCCCAGCCTGGAAGTTAAAACAACTAAGAGCTTCAATTGCCCCATGATATTAAAAAAGTGGACTCTGATTTATTGCATTACCTTTGCAGGAAGTGTTTCTAAGCCAGTCCTTCACTTCGTGCACCTTAAGGTTTATCCTGCACCGAATTTGTTATATTCAGGCTGTTAAATTCAGTCAGCTGAATTCAGCTGATCTCTCCCTTTACTGGTGATGAAAAACACCCCCATATTCAACATTTTCATTAAATGCAATGGAATTCTCTAAGTTCAACTCCCTTTTCTATGCACTTTCACTGTCGTAGGAACATTGTTGGTCTCAAACAGCTTCAGGTAGTGTTACAAATGTATCAGAGATCTGATGTGTCTCTAGTAAACTTCTTAGGACTTCCCTGAAACAGGAATCCTGCCACAGGCAAATCTGATCAACGTCTCCAGACCAGGGCAACTACTACAAGCCCAGGACAATCACAGTGTAACAAGTCTGGGTAGAGCCAGGACTAGGGCCGAGAGGAATGAAGGGCTTCAGGCAATTGTGGGCAGCTGCCCAAGCAAGAGGGAGAGGGGTTGTGGAGTCAGGGGAAGGGAGAAACCCTGCTGAAGTTCACATGGAGCTCATGAAGGTGAAGGCTGTCCCATTCACTCCATGGAACACTGCTAATGCGTTGCCAGACCCAGGGGACAAAGGAGCTTTACAGCAGTGTGGTTTAGCTGAAGACAGAGAGGCGTTGGCACTACCACAACGTACATACCTAATCATGACAAGGGGAGGCAGCAGGGAATTTGGTTAGCTCAAAACCTGTAACTATGTTAAGGAAAAGCCACACTGAAAATTCAACTGCTTCCCTAAAATAAAAGACAAAACCTGCTTGAGTCTAACTCCAATTGCTGAACTTCAAAGAAAGTGGATTTGCATCTTGTTTCAAGTGAAAAGTTCAATAGGCTCAATCCAGCCACTTCCATAAACCAAGCAGTGGCTTCACCCATCTTGATGTGATGGATAAAGCTGGCTTCTAATGGATCGTTGTTCGGAGATCAACTGTCTCCAATCCCTGAACCCACAGTAAATACTTAATGCTGCATTGGAGCCCACAACCAAAGAAGTTCAGGCAGTAAATCAAAAGGAGAAAGTTTAAAGATATCTTCTGGTTTTGTCAGTGAGAAGTTCAGCAAAATTTCTTCAGTGACATTTAAAAGTGAGATCTTTGTCATCCCATCAGGGGCTGCAATAAAGTGCAAAAGCAGGTATCTCCCTGGGCACAGAGACACATGCCACCACCTGCGCAGGAAACGCCTGGCTCCCCTTAGGGTCTGTACACTACATTTGCAAGGCAAGGACCAGCCCTACCCTTGGCCTGGCTGATGCCCTGGGTACATCTCCCAAGGAGGCATCAGGGAACTAGGAAAACCCACTGGTGAAGATACACTCCATTTCCAAGGACTTCTTACTGGATGAGGGGGCTTTCCTTCTCCTGTACTATGTATCCTGGGCAGGGCTGGCCTCTCAGGAAGTATTTTGATTTTGGCGTGGTTAGGTTTACACCACATATATCTCAGTGGTCACTCAGCTGGCAAAGGATGGCAGACCCCTGGCTACAAACCTCTGTAATGCATCTGGACTTCAAGCCACAACGCTCGATAGAGGCAGGCTGGCTCTAAGATCGACTCCACTCCACTCACCTGAGGTGCAAGATGGGCACACGCAGGTGGGTTTCAGCCAGAAGCAAGTCTTCTCTCTCATTCACTGTACATTTAGGTGTGCAGAGATTGTTCCAGCCCTCTGTCACTCCGTCCCTCTACCTCCTGGACCTCCCCTGCACCCAAGCACAACTCATCTGCTCAGTGTCACTGTGAGTCTACAGGACTGGCCAGCTGAGCACACGCTGTTGCTACCATCTCACAACCCTTTGTAGGAATCTGCCAACATCAATACAATCGGGTTTGCGGAATCACTATTTATGTGCTGGCTTGCTTCACTCCCAAACATCGTTCCAATTCAGAGGAGTGGGTATATTTTTGATGGGGGGGGTATAGTTGGATTCTGTGCAGAAATTCATTCGCCTTACCAATCCTGTAGAATAAAGTACCCTCTGCAATTCTTGAACCCATCTTATCAGTTGGCTCAAATAAAGAAAGTAAGCTTTGAGAACTTAAGCCCTTAATCATGGGGAACCCAAATAGCTTTTCAGGAAAATTCATTTTCTTGTCTATTTCGACAGAAAGTCTTCACATAACTGAACTGACACATCTGTTTGATGGATGCTGCCACAATACTCAGCCTTTTCATACTGAAGATTGATGACTCCTAGAAATGGGTAAACGTCATTCACCTAAGGACTGGGATCCCAGCTCCAATGGAATAAACAGACCTTCCCTACATCTACTAACTGCTGAAGCATTTCCTGGGCACAACAAACTCCATCAGTGCCAAAGAGAGAAGGTCACTGCACAAAGAGAATCTCAGAGCAGCAGTGGGTAGCCAGTAGCCAGCTTTGCTCATGGAGGTAAAACGACACCTTCTAGAAAGAAATCCTGTAATTCCCCCAGATCTGGGAAGAGTTGTAATTCAGAAGATGGAGCAATGTTTATAAAACATCACAGTGTTGAAATCAAAGGGGTTGCTCCTACATGCAGCAGATTTGCAGAATCAGAACCGCAATCAGTGTTTTATTTGGAGAGAGTTCTGAAATGGGCAGGTTGTTTTTCTTAGTGCCTGTCTCTCTGTTGCTATCTGCCTCTCATGTCTCAGCACTACTTCTGCATTCATCAGCAAGGCCAGTTAAAAATCGCCTGAACTGCCGTTTGACCAAGTGCTTATCTGCACAACTGCACAATCCATACCATCAGTTAGGGAAAAACAATTTCCCCTGGCTACTAGAGACAGCCTAATTACCTAATCTGACAGGTTATTAATGGTTCAAGTCAACAAAAAGTATAATGGATGCTGATAAGCACAAGCTGCCTGGACATTTGGCACGTACAAGCCAGCTAGAAATCACTGCTGTGAAAAGCTGCCACTGGCCATAGGACTAAATTGTCTGATCTCTCAGGGTTTCATTTAACAGGTCCATCAACATGATAAAGAGACAAACAAGCAAGTTTAGTCCATTAATGAGGACTGTGAAACAGCCTAACAGGATAAAAGATATTTATGTTGAAGGTTAATGTAAAAATAAATCTCTGCTTCATTTCTCTAGAATTACAAAGCCCTCCCCTTTTACATGGCTACTCTGGGGACAACAATCATGTTATTGTCCATACTAAGAAGGAGAGCAGCACACATGAGGGTTCACAAGGAAATAGGCAGCAAGAGTCAAGACAGAGCCATTTTTTAAAGTATTGTCAGCCCTCCCATAACTCACCACAAGTGCTGCACTATTTCATGGGTCTGTTTTAAAGACCCAATTACTATACTCACATGATCCCATCAGAATCTTAGGTTTTCATCTGAAAGAGGAAAAAGAGACATATCCCTTGTAGTTACTGAGAGCAGTGCACATATGTGTATCCTGCACACCTCCAAGCCAGAAAGCATATGAAAAGGAACTCATGCTATCAGTTACTTATCGTAATCTCAGGGTTTTCTGGGCCACTCTTGTAGCCATTTGGCACCTTTCTCCTGAGGTATAAATGCCTGGAGCTAGCAGCATTGAGGCCATTTAAGGACAAAGAGAAGGAAACAGATTTGTCCCATAGGCTTCAACTTCTACTTAGCACATTTCAACACTGACCGTCGCTGGCACAACTGCACACAATGGCAAACAGCAGCTTAGAGCTCCAGCACCCATGAGACAGATAGCTATTTAACTTTAATCTGGTTCATTGGCTTCTTTGTTTTTAATTAAGTAGAACATTTTTCATTGTGTTTTGTTGCTCCAGTTCCCTGTGAGGTCTTTCGTTCACCACTTCTGCACGTAGGTCACTTCTCAGCGTAAGCATCAATCCTCTATTGTTCGTGCAGTGAAAGGGCTTATGGGGCTACGTGAGCAATCAATACTCCAGTAGGTCTTATGTATGTTTTGAGACATGCCCCATCATTAAGCAAAACTTTACACCACTGAAATATTTAGCTCTGTATCTCTGCAGATCCCCAGCAACGTTACAGCAATACCTTGGAAAAATATAAGAGGAGACACCTACCCACTTAAGTACACTCTGGATAACACGTTTGACTGGCATGTAACATGAAGATATTTCAGTTCAGGATGTTCCACAATTACAACAGCTTGTAATCCCTGAAAATAAAAGTCCTGGTGGCTCACAATGCTTGCATTGCTTGGAGCACTTTAGGCCTAAAGCACAGCTTCCATTCCAGATAAAGCAACTATTGATTCGCTTGGATTTTTTTTTCTATGCCAGCAGTAAAACTACAGATATCTACATACTCATTCTGCAGCAAACTGAAATTCTTTAAACCACAGCAAAGGTAAATGCAAAGCAATTTTGATTGAAACTGCCAAGAGCACCACATCAAAATCAGAGCGTTTCACTAATGTTAAAATCTTTCACCACCTTCTCAAAATCACGATACATCTAGCCAATGCCAATGGTTCATACTGTATGAAAGACTTTTGGTGATACTGGAGGTTGCAGATATTTAATAGATATAATTATGGCCAACAAAGTCATGATATAAGCTGCAGGATGTTATTGGCCTGGGATGCTACTCTTCAGGCAGTGGCAAAAGGTGGCTTCCCTGTTCTAACATCAGGCAAAACAAGATGCCTCCCTCAAAAGACTCCATGGGAAGTTTGGAATTCAGAAGGCTCAAGGAAAACAGTCCACTGCTGCCAAGAGGTCCATCTGGCCAAAACACTTCCCCAGTAGGCAGTTGTCCTGCTCGAAACACATTTTCATACCCTCAGCCACACATTTGAACACTGCAAAGGAGGCAGCTGACATTAAAGCAATTCAAAGAGGATCTTCCCCTACCAAATAGGGCTGCAGAATTTTTTTTAATTAGGTGAAAAAATTAGGCACTGATAACATCATTGCTTCACACTTAAACTAGTATTGGGCCAAAAAGGCAGTAATTCTATCGTCTTAGGTTCTGTATAAATGAGCTAGACCTGTCTCTCCTTTGTTATAAAAGGGTAACACAAGTCATCAGCTGTAACCAGTACATAACTGCTTACCCGTCTGACGTTCCTCACTTGCCTCTCGGTATCTTCATGATTAGGCTTTGTATCAGTTCATTACTGCAGAGTACCTGGGGGTCCTGGAGGCTCTGGACACTCCCATATGTGTGTAACGCATGCAATAACGCTGCTGCCCATTGCAAAGACGTGAAGCTTACTGTGTGCTGCCAGTGAAGTCCCCTTCAAACCAGGCTCCTGGCCCCACAGATGACATTGCATACTGCTCCACTAGAAAGACCAAAAAGAAGACAATTCTTCTGTAAATGCATAAACATTTCCAGCAAAAAAGCATTATTAAAAATGGTATTATGAAGTCCAAGAAAACACAGCATCTTTAGACAGCACATAGTAATCTGCAGTAATCTGGGGTCTTGTTCTCTATTGCTATTTCTTTTCTTATTTCTAGAGTAATAATGCACATAATTTCCACCTATGGCATAAGGATCTTCAAACTTCTACCTAAATGTTTTGTGCACTCTAAGGTCAAGAAAGCTAACAGGGCACAAAATGAATGCATTTTCTACTATTGGATTACAAACCTGCAGAAGAATCAAGAACATATAAAGGAAAAAATACACCAAGTGCCATGAAAATCTGCAAGAGGTGGTATAAAAACTTTAACCAGTATTAGACAAATATCCCTAAGCTGTTTTTTCATGTGCATATGTAAAAGTCAATCAACAGAGTGTATATGTAACTATATTTCACCATTCTGCATTCCCTGGCTGTTTCAAAGCTACAATACAGTATAGCATTTAGCCTTGCTTTAAAAAGCTATTTGCTTCAGGGCTGCGTTCTGACCTCAGAAAACTTTTTCCTTTCATATCATTTAAGGTAACATCAAAACTCTCATTTAATTCTGTCACAAGATGCTAAGGAAAACGTAGACACTCAGCTTCTCTCAGTGTTACAAGCAGATTTTCCCAAAACTTTTTTTACATTTGTACATCTACCACAAGAGGGAGCAAAGAGTTCACCTTGCTTAAATTCTCCATTCCAAAGACGATGTACAGATAAGCAGCTCGATGTTGTCATTACTCACGACCAAGTTCAGGCTAGGAGTTTGCAATGCTTCTATACAGCACATAGGTCCTCAGCCAATTAAAAGGGACAGGTTTTTGCTTTGAGAAACGTGTTGCCTCACATCCATGCTGTGCAGAGCTCTCCTCAAAGCCAGCAGATGCTGCAGAGCTCACCTGAGGAAGAGACACACAGAGTGATGCCACAGGCTGGTAAAATCAAGACACCCCTGATGGAAAGAAACCTGCAGCTTCATCGCAGCAGTGTCAATAAGATGTTTGCAAGAAACTGATAAGCATTTTCAACCATATCGGATATGAGTGTGGGGACAGGGAACAGATGAGGAAAACTATACCCTTCCAATTGCACATACTGCTTTTAACTGCAGTGTACTGTGATTTCTCATTAAAACACATCAGAAAATAGCTCCGTAAAAAAAAAATCCCCCTAAACCTGTTCTTTTGCAGCATACACAACCATAAAGAGGGAACAAACTCTGTATAGGAGAGTCAGTCTAGTCATTCTCTCTCTCTCCCCACACACACCCACACCAACCTCCCTCCAGTCATCAAAACTCTTTTTAGGTTCTACTGTTACAAAACTAAACAGTTATAATGATTAGAAATTAATCATAAATCCAGGCAGTTACAGGTTGCTGCTGAAATATGATGACACCGCTGTTAAAAGCGAATACACTGTTCCAGCAGGTCCTTAAGCCCATTGACAATTTATAGCAGTTCTAACTATACTTTGTTACCACTGGTATCAAACACAGCAAGTTAAATATCCTTGCACATTGCTGGATATAGATCAACTAAATTCAGACACAGATTTTCTAGGAGGAGGAGGAGAGAAGAGAACTGAGCACTCTGCCTCACACCTTCCTCTTGGATAAGGTTTCCTGGCTGTAGTTACCCAATTCTGCTCAGATCCAGACTGCATTTGTACCATCATTCACAATTAGTTTCCAACACACTGATAAGTGGTTTGCTCACCTCAGGTCTTAGCCGCTTAGCTGTTTCCTTTTGATAATTCACCCCATTCCAATTCCACAAAGCTAATTACAGAGTAATTTTATACAGCCTTTGCTGTTCAGAACTAGTTCATAAAATAAAGAAGCCAAGTAACTAATAAATGCCAGTATCTCTTCTATGCTTTCAACCTGCGGAACCAAGTCAGAGACTCTTCCCAATTTAAAAGAACAAACAAGTGCCCTTTTGTTTCTAACATCCCTGTGGAGGCCCTGAGAGGTCAGCTTGGCTGTAGACCACGGTTACTGCCCTCTGATATTGACAGCACCCGTCACAAACACCATCAGTGGCAGACTCCAGGCACTTGCTATTACTAAGTGTGGTACAGTTCAGAATGACACATTTTCAGTTGAATGCAGACCAGACCTGATTCCCCTTGCACTTGCACCGTTCGAACGAGAAGCAGAACTGCTGCTGTCAGAAAGGCCTGCAATAAGCTCGCACGCCCTGTCAGACTCCATACCTCAATACATCCAGCAGAGGAAGTTCCCAAATCACCCTGTTACCAAATGCAGGGCTCTCAGATCCTTAAAAAGACAAGAACGAGTTAGAAAAGCAATCCACAAAACAGTGCAGGACTACATCTGTTTTGCAGTAAACTTTTCAGCTATTAAGGAATAGCCGTGAGCACACAGGCTCACTAAAAGAAATGTACTACTATAGATTTGTACCTACTGATAGGCTGCTTCACTTAAAATTTTATCAGGAGAACAGATGCAGACACTATGGATTTCTACAGATATGCTTACTATAAAATTTTTAGTGTATTAAAGTGGGTGTATTAAAGGGATAGTCTGACAGTTCAGTCAATAGGGCTGAACATGGGCAATCACTTTATATACACAGAACAGCCCACCACCTTTCCTATGTTGTTCCATGTCTCCGTGCCTCAGCTCCCCATGTAAAATGATGGCAGCAGCAAAAAGTGATATAAAGAAATAGGATGAAGCAGCAATCATTTACTCCAGTTGTGGAGGAGTGAGACAGGGATAACACAGAGATGGCAGCAGAGCCATCCCTTGCACAACACTAGACAGCTCACACTCTTTGAAGTTTAGTGACTTCAGTTCCTGTCTGTAAACACTGAAGTGAGTTGGAACTAGCCATAGTACCTGCAATGTTTGGGAAGAACTGGGTATCTCCAGATCTGCATAAAGAAACTCCGGAGGACCTCAGACAATACTGAAGAACATATCTGGTAAAGACTCATTTCTAAAGTAGGCATGATAATTAACTTGCATACAGAAAACAAATTAATCAGAAACAGATTTTTCAGTGCTTATTTTGAAGCAAACCTAAGTTTATATTTAGGGGTTAAAAAGGCAAAAAGCTAAGTGTATAATCCATTTCACAATCACAAATGGGTAAACATCAACTGTGAAGTATTTTAACCACACTCAGCTTCCCAGAGATAATTTATTAGCAAAATCCAACATTTAGCAAAGACAGTATGACTATTCCAATTTTATGTCTGAATAAATGAGTCATAAATATACAGTGATTTGTCCTAGCTGGTCAGCAGAGGAACCAGAAACTTGGACATCCAAGTGTAGTCCAACATTCTGTCCAGTTAGTCCCTATACACAGTAATTTGGAAAAAAGAGAGTAATTTTCACTCTAGGAATGTGCAACCATGATAGAGGACTGACACCCCTCAGAAAGACTCAAAAAGGAACCCTTAAACAGAGATAGGAACTGGCTTGTTAATCTATTATCTGGCACTTTGTCTTAAGAATGCCAAGAAAAAAATAACTTAATATTGAGTTGCTTTCATTTATCCTTTTTATTATCCTTGGACTTGGGCCCCTAGGCTCTACCAGGTTTTTAAGTTTTTCTCCATAAATGCAAAGTCTAGAAAATTTTAGAAGTTCAAACATACATTATTTACCTTCCAGAAGAGGCGAGAGCCTCATACAATTGTGACCCCAAAAGGAGTGGCTTTACCAGATCCAGTAAATATTACAATATCATAACAGCACTGCCAGAGGTATCCATGCGGCAAAGAGCTCTTCACTTTTCACCTACAGGGTTGAAAAATAGTGTACTGCAGCAGCTGCTGAAAGAACACTTAGTGCAGTACATTTAGGTTGTTCAAAGTCTCCCTCACAATACTTTATCATATAATTTCAACAGGAATCTCTTACAACCTCTTACATGCCTGCCCTTCATGAACAATCTCCTTCAAGAACCAAACGCACAAAGGGAAGACTGAGGCTCTCACTTTATTTGCTCGCATAAAAAGACAGATCTGAAATTAAGACTGCAAACAGATTTGGATGGGGACACAACAGAAGGGCATCTGCTTCAGGCTGGTTGGTCAGAATGAGCACAATGACAGCAATATGTCAGCCATCTCAACATGACAGCTTCTCCAGAGTTAGTCAGCCACACCCCAATTCTTCTCTCATTTGTTTTCCAACTAATATTTTATTGTGCTCTTGAATATGCAACACAGAAAGGGAAGCTGATTTGCCATATACTGTGTACACATTTTTTTCCAAGCAGTCAGGTATGCCTAATCAGCAAAAAGCACTTACATAATTTTCAGAAGTTATTAACTGAAATGTGAAAGCAGCATACCGTGATTCCATTACAAAAGAGTTACTGCGCTCAAGTGCAGCTGGTATAATAAGTATCAACTGGCTTGAGAGAACCTAGCTATGTCAGCTAAGGCTCTGTCCCATAACATTCAGTCTTGCAGTTCCCCAGTATGTACAGAATTGCCACGCATAACCTAGATCTAAACCCATAAATAGCAAGAGAGGTGCTGATCTTCAAGTTCACCCAGATCTTCAGACAGCTGTGTAAAACAGAAATACCAATTGTATTAATAAGAATATGAAACAAGATGGAGAGGTACATTGGCATTAAAGATGTTCAGCATCTTTTAGGATCCGGTTCCTGGAACATCAACCAAAGCTGACTCAGAGCTCTCATCAGAATCACTTCTGTTTTATCCAAGTTCTGCACATAAGTGTCCAGTAAGCAGTCACCATCCTTCCTCAAGCCAATAAAGATCCATGCTGAGCTGTCAAACTAACTTCTTGGACTTTCTTCAAGAAGTTTTTCCTGTTAACCTCATCACATATTTTATCTCAGAACCTTCTTTTAATATAAATATAGGTAGGCTTTGTTTTCTAAGCCTAAATATTAAAGTTCATTAAAATATATTTATGTATTTAAAGCACTATGAAGAATGCTGATGCACATAATCAATGTGCCCTTAAAACAAAGAAACATTTCAAGCACGGCAAATATCAGTCCCCCTCATGCAGCTGCAACTCTGCTGTCATCCACAAACATATACATATGCTTCTTTTCATCTTTCAAACACTTTGTGGACAAGGTGAGCTTTATGATTCATCTGTCACATTTTATTTTGCATGGGAGTCAAAGAAAACCAAGAAAGCAGTAGCAGCCAGGTTGGTTAAACATGAAATGATTAAAATGTCATTTAGATCACACTCTTTTAGGATACTTTTCAATGGCATTAGGCATCAACTACAACACAGGTTGTCCAGCTAAAGACAAGACGCAATACAACTCCAAAATACCAAGTCAAAAGTCCAGTCAACAGGGTGTGACTTGCCTTAGGACATCCAAAAAATACAGAGGTGTGGTGGGTTGACCTTGTCTGGAGGCCAGGTGCCCACCAAGCCACTCTATCACTTCCCTCCTCAACAGGACACTGGGGGAAGGAAACAAGATGGGGAAAACTCGTAGGTCAAGATAAAGGCACTTAAATAAAGCAAAAACAAAGGTCGCACATGGAAGCAAAGGAAAACAAAAGATTTATTCTATACCTCCCATTAGCAGACAATGTCCGGCCACTCCCTGGGAAGCAGGGCTTTAGTACGTGTAGCAGTTGCTCCAGAAGACAAATGCTGTAAAAACAAATGCCCTCCCTTCTCCTCCTTTCTCTTAGATTTTATTGCTGAGCAGATGTCATATGGTATGGAATACCCCTTTGGTCAGTTTGGGTCAGCTGTCCTGGCTGAGTCCCCTCCCAAGATCTTGCCCACCCCTAGCCTACAGGTGAGGGGGGCAATGCTGGGGAGACAGCCTTGATGCTGTGCCAGCACCACTCAGCAGTAGCCAAAACGCTGGTGCATTATCAACACCTTTCTAGCTACCAATTCAACACACAGCACCATGAGGGCTGCTAGGGGAAAATTAACTCCATCTCAGCCAGACCCAATACAGTCTCCACCCCTTATTCCAGACCATTTGCATTATAGTCAGGTCCCACATAATTTAATACATATATATATCTTCTAAACATCCCATTGTATTTCTCATTACTGAAATCCCTTCTTACCAACACTTACAACTTATACTACATACTTAAACCATCTTTATACCCAACATACAGAATTAAATATTCTCATTAACTACTATCTCGTCCTTTAACAGATAGATATTACTCTCCCATTCCACGGGCTTCCTCCACTCCTCCAAATGCTCATAAGAACAGGCTATGACTTGGGCCCATTCCGTCAGGATGGGTGTTCAGGACAGGAGGAGCAGTATGTTCAGTTTTTGGGCACCAACACCGGCTTAATTTGGGTCATCATTGCACTCATCCAGTTCCTTATGAAACTCACTCTTTGTTGGTTCAGGTTGTTCCTGCTACATCACTTCCTACAACATACAACTCACATCAGAGATTATTATTCCCCCAAGATTAAATCTCCTTGAGGCACACACCAGGTGTCCCCATCCTTCCACATTACCCACCAAGTACACCCAGGTCCTTGAGCAAAGACAATCCCAAGAATGGGTTTTCGTTTTCCCATGGGAGGAGCAATCCACACAGCCTTCCCCAGTCACTTCCTCATGTGCACAACAGGGACCTTATCTCCTCCCACAGTATGTAGAGGCTTTGTTTGGGCAGGACTAGGATGGTTAGCAGATCCTCTGGTGTTAACCAGCCAAGTGGCTTCTGCTAAATTTATATCCTAATGCTTCCATGTTCCATTGCCCAACGGTCTCAACATAGTCTTTAACAGTCCATTCTCTCTCTCCATCTTTCCAGAGGCTTGTGGGTGATAGGGGATGTAATACGCCCACTCAATACCGTGTTTCTTTGCCCAGGAGTTTATGAAGTTATTTTGGAAATGAGTCCCATTGTCTGGGCACCATGCTGGGCACCAAAAAAGGGCTGTGGTGGGTTGACCCTGGCTGGAGGCCAGGTTGTCCTGGTTCTCGCAAGGATAGAGTTAATTTCACAAGGAGCCAGGACAGGTGAGCCAGGCTGGCCGGGGGCTATTCCATACCATGTGACATCATGCTCACCATAAAAGGGGGCTAGTCGGGCAGGGGCGGGTTCAGCGTGGCTCCAGGACGGGTCGAGCATCCGGTGGGTCGGTCCTGGGATCGGTAAATCGTTCTCTGTTATCACCCATTGTTACTATCTGTTATCAGCACTGTTGTTGATTGTTTTCCCTCTCCCTTGTTGTCCCAGTAAACTGTCCTTATCCCAACCCTCGAGGCTTTGCCGTTGTTTTTCCGTTCTCCTCCCCATCCCACCGGGGGAGGAGTGAGCGAGCAGCGTGTGGCACTTAGCTACCGGCTGGGGCTAAACCACGTCACAGGTGCCCCCCAAAACTGCTTTATCACTGCCTTTCTCAGCTGGGCTGGGGAGAGGAAATATAACAAAAGGCCCGTGGGTGGAGATAAGGACAGGGAGATCACCCAGCAGTTATTGTCATGGGCAAAACAGACTCGACTTGGGGAAATTAAGTTAATTTATTGCCAATGAAATCAGAGTGGGTTAATAAGAAAATAAAAACAAATCTTAAAAATATCTCCCCCCCCTTCTTCACAGGCTGAGCTTCACTCCCCTTCATGTCTCTACCTCCTCACCCCGAGCAGCACAGGGGGTCAGGGGGTTGTGCTCAGTTCATCTCATGTTGTCTCTGCTGCTCCTCTCTCTCCTCACACTCTGCCCCTGCTCCAGTGTGGGGTCCCTCCCACAGGAGACAGTCCTCCATGAACTTCTCCACCATGAGTCCTTCCCACAGGCTGCAGTTCTTCACAAACTGCTCCAGCATGGGTCCCCCACAGGGTCACAAGTCCTGCCAGCAAATCTGCTCCAGCCTGGGCTCCTCTCCCCATGGGGCCACAGGTCCTGCCAGGAGCCTGCTCCAGTGTGGGCTTCCCACGGGGCCACAGCCTCCTTTGGGAATCCACCTGCTCTGGTGTGGGGTCCTCCAGGGGCTGCAGGTGGAATCTCTGCTCCCCATCATTCTCCATGGGCTGCAGGGAGACAGCCTGCCTTACCATGGTCTTCACCATGGGCTGCAGGGGGATCTCTGCTCCAGTGCCTGGAGCACCTCCTCCCCCTCCTTCTGCACTGCCCTTGGTGTCTGCAGAGTTGTTCCTCTCACATCTTCTCACTCCTCTCTCTGGCTGCTGTTGTGCAGGTTTTTTTCCCCTTTCTTAAATAAATTATCCCAGAGGCGCTACCACCATCACTGATGGGCTCAGCCTCGGCCAGCAGCGGGTCCATCTTGGAGCCGGCTGGCATTGGCTCTGTTGGACATGGGGGAAGTTTCTGGCATCTTGTCCCAGAAGCCACCCCTGCAGCTCCCCGCTACCAAAACCTTGCCATGCAAACCCAATACCAGATGAAAGGAAAACTACGCTGCATCCTAGAAATAATCACAGAATCATAGAATCTTTAAGGTTGAAAAGACCTCTAGGATCATCAAGTCCAACCATCAACCCAACACCACCATGTCTACTAGACCATGTCCTGAAGTGCTATGTCTACATGCTTTTTGAACACCTCCAGGGACAGTGACTCTAGCACCTCTCTGGGGAGCCTGTTCCAATGTCTGACCACCCTTTCAGTGAAGAAATTTTTCCTAATATCCAACCTAAGCCTCCCCTGGAGCAATTTGATGCCATTTCCTCTTGTCCTATCACTTCTTGCTTGGGAGAAGAGACCAACACCCACCTCACCACAACCTCCTTTCAGGTAGTTGTAGAGAACAATAAGGCCTCCCCTCAGCCTCTTCTTCTCTAGACTAAACAACCCCAGTTCCCTCAGACACTCCTTATCAGACTTGTGCTCCAGACCCTTCACCAGCTTTGTTGCCCTTCTCTGGACATGCTCCAGCACCTCAATGTCTTTCTTGTAGTGAGGGGCCCAAAACTGAACACAGCACTTGAGGAGTGGCCTCACCAGAGCCGAGTACAGGGGAACGATCGCTTCCCTACTCCTGCTGGCCACACTATTCCTGATACAAGCCAGGATGCTGGTGGCCTTCTTGGCCACCTGGGCACACTGCTGGCTCATGTTCAGCCTCCTGTCAACCAGCACCTCCAGGTCCTTTTCCTCCTGGCAGCTTTCCAGCCACTCTTCCCCAAGCCTGTAGTGTTGCCTGGGGTTGTTGCCACCAAAGTGCACTTGGCCTTGTTAAACCTCATACAGTTGGCCTTGGCCCATCGATCCAGCCTGTCCAGATCCATCTGCAGAGCCTTCCTACACTCAAGCAGATTGAAACTCCCTCCCAACTTAGTGTCATCCGCAAACTTACCGAGGGCGCACTCAATCCCCTCATCCAGATCATTGATAAAGATATTAAACAAGACCGGCCCCAAGACTGAGTGAGCCCTGGGGAACACCGCTTGTGACCGGCCGCCAACTGGATTTAACTCTGTTCACCACTACTCTCTGGCTCGGCCTTCCAGCCAGTTTTTTACCCAGCAAAGAGCGCACCCATCTAAGCCATGAGTTATAATTATAATGTTTATAATATATTCATCCTTGAGAATTTCCAGGTGTAACTTTATTCACTTAATCATAAAATAGGAAGAGTGCTAGAAAATTGCCAAATAAAAGAATGAAGCACCTCGAAATGACGCGCAAAAACACAAAATAGGACTGACCTTCTCATCCAGTCATGTTTTGATTTAAAAAAGCTATTTTTATATCCATTTCAAAAGAAGAAACACTGGTAAAACACAACTGTAGAAAGAAAAACACCTTCCTAATAGACAGCTCTGCTGAGGGCAATGAAGGAAAATACTTTTTGCAAAAATCAGCCTGTGTCAGATGGCTGTTGCTGAACAACTAGCAAGGACATAATAGTACTTCATCTGCTGTTTGAGTTGTTCTTGCATTTGGTTTGTTTGGAACACAAAAGTAACAAAACTTAGTCACTTTTGGCTCTGGGAGATCTCATTGGAGTTCCTGGGCCTGTTCTCCAAGATTCAGAGGCTCCTTTTTGGGCAAAGACGCATGTGCGACTATAACCTGGGAAGGAAGCACATCACCGGGTATTCCACAACCAACAGATTCCCTGACAAGTTTCTGACAGTTTCTTGTGGCCAGAGGAAATTAGATCACTCAAATTCTGTTTCTTGGAATTGAAAGAAACTGTATTATAGACCATAGTATGCACAGAACCACTGTTCTTTCCACCACAAATGAGTGCCTAAGCCTTTGCACACAGGTAAGGTCTTTTGTATGTGAAGCCAAAAGCTGCTAAAAATACAATCGCAAGCAGACAAAACAATAGCAGTGCCCTGAGATGTTGAACTATCAGGGAATTTGTCAGAAAAAAGTGTCTAGAGAATTCTTGGAGGCACATAAGGAAGAGCAAGAAGGGGAGGTGGCCCATTTGGTCAAGGAGCATAGCACAGACAACTGCACGCATGCACGCACCCTCCACGTCATTCTTTAAAAGAGAGCACTGAGCATAGCTAGTAAATTTTAGCAATTTAACCTAGACTTGTGCAGGACTGGCCTATGACCGCTGCACTGTACTACTCCCAGACCACATCCCAATACTCCTATGATATACTTGGAAATTTTTTCCACTATCCACTACAACTGAATTGCATCCCTCCATTCTTGCAGGTGACTGTGCATACCCTGAAACATACATCATTTTAAAATGCTAAGTTTATCTACTTTCATTTTTTATAATTCCCAAATATTCATTTCTTACTATAAAAGTTAACGCTTTTGAAGCACAAAATACACCTACCTTCACCAATGATTCAGAATGGTTTAGCAATGAACAGCTCAGAAGCAAACACAACTGAAGAAATGTCCTGGGATCCAAATTAAAAAAACTTTTGCACCTAGCAAAAGCACTAGAGATAGTGCTTCTAGACAGAAGATTTTTCAGTCATTCTGTGGACCAGAGAACCTTACAGTCATTCCCAAAATGCAAAGGCAATACATGCACAATACTTCCACTAGTTATAGCACACACATCCTGTTTACCTGTTAGTAAAAGCAAATTTATGGTACAGTCACGTAAAACCACAGGAAACACACACTTGACTGCATGTGAACACAAGGAGAAATTAAATATTTCATTTTGTTTGATCTGTATGGAAAAAACCCCCATATATTTAACATAAGCTCTTCTGTGTCAAACAGTGTTGGGTTCTCTCAGCCAAAGGCCCACACCACCCAGGGAATTTATGCAGCAGGAAGCCTTTGTCCATAACACAGGGTATGCCAGGTAAACTCATGGCAGATGGAGAAGATTAGGAGTTTTCTCTCTCCATTCTGAGTTTAAAGGCTGCACACGCACAGCCCACAGCTCCTCCAAAAGGCCACAGACGGACCTTGTGTTTTCCACACACATCTTGGAAAGGTAAGATGACTTCCAAACCCTGCTCCTCTAAAATGGCCCCAGCTGCAAACTGCAGCCATGTATGGGGATGCAGGAGTTCAGTTACATGATCTCTCTGTCCCTTCCTGTGCTCCCCTCAGCACTTACCACTATTATATGGCTCTTACCTTAGTCCTCCTCTGATGACATGCTTCTACAAACATAAGTAGGACCTTACAAGGCCAAAGAGAGAAAATGCAATCTGAGATTTGAAGCTGAGGGTCAGGATCTGAACAGGACAAGAATCTGGGAAAGGTCAAGAAAACTATGTAAAAACCCACTTTCTGAAATGTTACCCTCAAATATAGTCAACTCTCATAAAGGCAGCCTACTTTTTCAAGAGCTAGCATCAGTAAGTGCTTTCCTAAAGCTTCTCATGGAAGATGCTGCAGGAATGGGTTCACGAAAGTATTGCTTCGGGCCAAAGACAATTTTCGTAGCAAAAGGAATGAAGTTGAGGGCTGACTCAATGAAGAGCCTTGCGGCAAAGCAGTGAGACAGCAAGAAGGATGTCTGTCAGTAACCAAAGACAGAAGCACTAAAGCACTCACACAGCCCCAGTGAGGTATGAGGAGAGGAGGACAAAAGCAACAAATCATTTGTTTGTGGACTACCATGCCAGAAGGAACCAAAAGATTATTTGGCCAGTCACCTGGTATAAGACAGGTCACAGATTCAGGACACATCTCCGCCCTGACAGCCTTTTTGTCTTCAGCTAAAATGTAAACCATCCAGCCTTGATGCAAAGACAGACAGAGAACCTAGACCTTCACCAGCTATGTTGTTTCAAAGGTTAGTTATAAACACATAGATTTTTAAATCTATGCCTCATTTCTAATCTTAATTTGTCTGGCTTCAGCTTTCAGCCACTGGGGTTTTTTATTTTATTTTTTTAAGCCCTTTTCTGCTGCACTCTCTGTATGACCCTCTAGAAACTGATATTTTATTCTCATACTCCAAAATCTAGACCTCAGGATCAAGCCATTTGTCATTTAAGTTCTATCAGTCTCTAGCAATACACCATAGTAAGATCACAGAACTGCTGGAAGTCTGCGTACGAAATAGTTTCCAGACCTCCTGTAATAGCACCAACAACAGAATTCTATCAGGGTGGAATTAAAGATCTCCATGAAAAAAGGCTCAATCTTGCATGGTTTTGTGCATTTTCCCTGCACTTGTCGGCACACAGCACTTTGCAAGATCAGTCTTAAAAAGCTGAATTCAACAAGTTTAAGTTCAGCAGAAGCAATAGCGTCAAACTCTAGTGATCCTTCTTCTTCTGTGTAAGCAGTAAGTTCGCCCTCGCACTCCCTGAGCTCAGGCAGATGCTGCCACGCCTTGCTCCCTTCTTCCCAGCAGCAACGCAGGGGGTGAACACGATCTCGACCCAGCAGAGGCAGCTCCCGACAAACCGAGCAACTCTCCCGCATCCCGGCGGGCATGGGCACAACTTCAGCGCAGCCGCTCCAAACCCGCGCCCTCGAAGGAGGCTTCAAAAAGCCATCGCCGGCCCGCCTGCCGGGAGCGGGCGGTTTCGGTCCAAGGGTAGGGCCCGGCCGTGGGGCAACCCCGACCGGGCGGCTCTCTGCCCGCCCGGGGAGAGGCCGCCGCGGGCCCGGCCCCTGCACGACGAGCGGGGCTCGGCGCGTCCCACCCCCGGCCTTGACGCCAGCGCGCTAATGAAATGCTAATGCCGGGGCGCGGAGCCGGGTGCTGCCCGCGCCAATAAAACCCGGCGCGGCGCGGGGGCCCTGCCCGCTACCAGCCCGCCGCTATGCAGAGCGCGACCCCCGCCGCCCCGCCGGCTCTGCACCTCCTCACCTCCTACTTCATCGACAGCATCCTGGGCCGGAGCCCCGCCACGGGGCGGCAGGGTGAGGGGCGGCAGCACCGGCGGCGGGGCGACGGGGCGCTCCCCGCTCGCCTCGGTAACTCCCCGCTTCTCTCTCCTCAGGCGAGGAGCGCGCGGCGCCGCCGCGGCCCGGCCGAGCGCGCGCCCCCGCGGAGGAGCCGGCGGCGACGGGGCGAGGGGGACGTCCGCCCGGAGCGGCGGCAGCGGGCGGCGAGGCACCGGGTCCGCTGAAGAGGAAGCAGCGGCGGTACCGCACCACGTTCAGCACCTTCCAGCTAGAGGAGCTGGAGCGCGCCTTCCGCAAGTCCCACTACCCCGACGTGTTCACCAGGTAGCGGCCGCCGGCGGGAGGGGGCGGCCTTCCCGGGCGGCGCGGGCGGGCAGAGGGCTGGGCCGGGGCCGCGGGCGCCGCTGAGGCAGCGCGGCGGCTAACGGTGTGCTGCCCCCGCAGAGAGGAGCTGGCCGTGCGCCTGGACCTGACAGAAGCCCGCGTGCAGGTGAGTGCCGGGGCGCGGAGCGGGGCTGCCTCGTCCGTAGAGCCGCTGGTGCCAAGGGGCCTTCGCTCCCTCCCTCCCTGTGCGGCCTCCCCGGGCTTCAAAGCCACCTCGCGAGGGCTGAAAGCAGCCATTAAAAAGAACGCTTGATCGCCTCTTCCTCAGCTGGGCGAGAAGTTAATAGCGGAGGGGGGACGCAGGAGGCCGTGGGTGCCCGGCGGCGTCCGTTTCAGTTAGTTCTCGAAGGACGGAGAAATTGGCAAGTTACCTCAGCGACGGGAAAACAAACGGCGTCTTAGAAACATTCCCAGATTGCACTTCACACTCACGTTTGCTGCTGTCTTCACGGGTCTAAAGGCAGGTACTGTCTCCTGAGTGTGGAGATTATAAAAACTATTAAAAAAAAATCAGTTGATTTACAGCAAATGAGGGGTCCTCTGAGGCATCCTAAGTTATTTACCTAGGCTTCAGAGAAGCTTACACCCTTTTCTTGCCCTAACTTAGCTCAACAAAACAGTCGCACTTCTGGTTAAAACAAAAGATTAATTTGACAGTCGTACAACAGTCAGGCACTGCCCAGGAGAATTTTATGGCCTAGCCAGGCTGTAATAATAGGAACGCCCGTAGAACTTCAGCATACAGAAACAGAACTCATCACCTTGTAGCCTGCAGTTTTCTTAAACTATGAATGACCCTAGTAGCTTTTCCTGACTCTAAGAACTCATACTTAACAATACCTCTTAGAAACAGTTTCTTTGGATTCATCTCTTGTCTAAGCTAGAAATCCCTTTTTATACAGAAACACTAGCTTTTTTTTTTTTAAAAAAAAAAGTTGTTTCAAAAGGTGTGAAGGCAGTCAAAGTATTTTTAAGCTCAAAATGACAATTGTACTAAATTTGGCTCGTGCTGTATGTCAGATATTGACTGAACTACTGTTCCAGCACAGCTCTGGGTACGTGGATACTTGTGAAAGACTTGAGAACTGGCACAGCTGCTCAGTGTGACAGCCCTACTTACTCCTGCAATGCTTTTTTACTGCTGATGCCAGATCCTTGCTTATATATGTTGTCGTTGCTTCAGTCACTGGATCTGAAATGGTTCATGCTAGCTAACATCTGTAAAGCTCTAAGTTTTTTAGCTTTTTATTTTAAAACGCACCATCTTCAGAAAAGGCTTTAGAAGTATGACTGATACTTCATAATTGACTCATCTGAGAATAACTAGATGTACTTTTCATATTTCTTTAGTGGACTTAGAGGAAATTATGTGCCTTCCCCTCTCCCTGCCACCTCCAATCACTAAAACCTCTAGTTAGTGAAATACCGAATATCTGGCAATTACACATGGCATCTACCAGTGGAAAGGACACGAGTGAAAAGCTGTTAACTTACCTGTTCCTGTCACATTTGTGTTGTGGGGTACTTGCTCTGTAGTCCATTTGACCTGTGAAGGAATGGTGCAATGGTAGATGGCAGAGAGAAACTCCTTTCCTAATGGCTCATCTAAAAGAAATGGAAATGTTAGGTTTGATGGAGTCAAAAAGGAGTTAACAAGCAAAATAGAATGAGTTGATGTATCCCCAGTGGATGGAAGGAACAGCAGAGAGTTGCTCCTTGCACCTCCTTACTCCTTGTCAGATCTTAACACAAGTCTCCTGTGCTCGAGCACGCAGTCAGCACAGTTCACTTAGGGTGAACTTTTGGTGCACAGTGCATCTGCCTGTGTATGAGTTCTTGTCCTGTGGTAGATGGGAGACAACTTAGCGTGGAGGTAAGAGGATGCATAGGAACAGCTACTATATAGATGGTGATGTACTGTACTTAACAAGGTATCTTAATTCCCAAATACTTGTCTCATTTGCCTATGCTCATAGTTGCTCCGTATGGTGTCTTTTGTGAAACGAAGACTCCATCCCTCTCCCATGGTATGTGGCTGAACCAGCTGGCATGCAAAATGGTATCTTTTTATTTACCTGGGTGTAAACCCAGGAACTAATCTTACCGAATGCAATCAGATCAATTCTTCACCTCAGCATGTTTTCAAATTGAGGTCTGCTTCTCTGGGGAGAACCCTCCATCAACCAGCTGAAATAGGTACCAGCAACTCCATTGTCCCTCTCTTGCATATTGAGTATTGGATGAAAACGAACAAACAAGAAAAAATTGCCCCTGAACATATTCTCATTTCAGCATCACTTCAAAGAGATTCCCCTCATGCAACCCCCGTTATGTGCTTGTACAGATGAAGGGAGATGGCAGCAAGAATCTTTGTATTCCTTACCTTGGGAAAGGGGTAGTCTGAGAGTCTGCAAAACCTTTTCATAATCTGAAGCCACGTTGGGATGCTCTTCAATAGCATTCACCTCTGTTGTTGCCATTCTGCTTCTTGTAATTTGTATTGTTACGATGGGAGGGAAATAAGAAAAAGTTAAAGGAGTATTTTATTTTCTTAATGTGAGGAATGAAACATTACTTGGGTATTTCAGTACAATAAACTCCATCAGTGTTGAAACATGAGCTTAAAAATACAACTGATCTAAGCATCCTTGTCAAGTTTTCTGATTATGATCCGGTATTCAGCTACAGCAGAAACACGATACAGTTAGCCACATCTGTGTGTCTTTTTATCATCATTAGGTATTACATAAATTAAATAGGATACATTTTTAAAGAAAATTACAGAAAGCAAGCTATCAATTCTACACACAGCTTCTTTTAAAAAGATGTAAATCTCTCTTGTCAGATATGTGCAGTGCTAGTAATTACAAAAATAATCTGGGTAATATTTAGCATACAGTTCAAACTTAGTAGTTTAAAATTCATCTTTGAGTATTAAGTAATGCATTTTTTCCAAAGTATTTTACCACTGATATTACAGTCACACCATAAAAATCTTAAGACTGATATAGCAGTTTCTCTTATGTTTAGTTTGGCACTTCAGATGTGCCTGAAAATAGAGTAAAGGCAAGTTAAGCCTTTTATTCGAAGCACAGGAAAACTGCTTAACAAAAGGTTCAAGATGACTAATCTGAATGTTAATGACTATAATGTATGCACTAAATTTTGAAAGCTGTTTGTCATGTCAAGGTAAGGTATGAGGCATGCCTTTGCCCCTTTTATCACTTGCATTGATGAGCTTGTACCAGTAAGGAACTGAATGCTGTTTGCTTTATTTTTTTTCTAAAGATAATTATTAGCTATCTATGCTGGTATTTCCTTCCAGTTTGATAAATACAAAATCCAAGAGATGACTAAACTAAGTTTGGTTGTATACACCAAATCACCTGTAACATTAAAAAAAGTTATTTTGCAGTCAAAGCGCATGTCTGAGTGATCAAATGGATTTACTTTAGGATAGAAAAAGCAGAAAAGCAGATGTCTCATTTTGTGTTAGGTTACTTTATGAAGAACAGATTGAAGAACAATGCTAAGATTTAATAAGGAAATTAGTACCTGTGCAGCATTTGTTTTATCCTTTTTAGGAAAAGCTTTATCAGTTCACTGCCTTTTTAATTGGATTTTATTTTCATAAAAAACACTAACTCCCTTGAGTTGGTGGTCTTCTGTGAGTTCTCAGTTAAGCTCCACTTACAAATATTTGGGATTACTGGTTAACAGCGATTTAAAGTCATCTGATCCCAGTAATTGAGTTAATTTTTCTTACTAGACCCCTGTCTTGGATGAATACAGATGAAGTGTCTAGTCCTCACTGTCATGCAGGCATAGCTGTCTGGTGTTTTACTGGCTCGGATGTTCCTTTGTAAGGCATCTGATCATTTAAAGCCTGTGGTTACTGGAGAAATGGCCAAAGAAGGAGTCAGAGCACTCAAGAATTTTAAGTACCAACTTCAAAATTTTGATGACTTTTCTTCTAAGGGCATCTCCCTCTGCTGACTGCCTGTACAGTCTGACAATTCTGACCTGAGGGGTGTGAATCCCTCCTCTAGGAGGACAGCAACTTCCCAGTGTAAAGATAATGTATGCAATGAAAGGACTAGAGTAGTAATTCTTCAGCTGGCTCCTGAGAACCCCATAGCAAGTGCTTTGAAAGAGTAAATTGTTATTGACATTTATAGGAGCAACATCAAACTCAGGACAGCAAGGCTGTGGCATGCTATAGTCTCCTGGTTTGGGTATCAGCACCCTGGTGTGTGGAGGGCTTTCCTTCCGAACACACTACTCATTCTTTAAGCACCTGAAGGTAAGTCACATCACTGGAAATGGTTATATGGCATGTCTGAGATTAAAGCAAGCAGTGAAGCTGGAAACCCCCAAAACCTGATTTTTTTAAGCGCTACACAACAGAAATTTAAAACTCTTTGAAAACATTTTTGACTGACATATAATTGCAGGTACAAAAAAGGAACTATTAAAATAATCTATGCATCCATAAAAATCGTGCATCCAAAGATTTTGTCACAATGCAAATTTCTATAGAATTTTACTTTCAGAAATACTGATACCAAATGAGTAACTATTTTTAGCATCTATTGTAATTTTTTGAGACTTAAGTTTTTGCAATTTAATTTTATGATTTTAGTTTGGTTTAGTGACTCTGCTACATTCTTATTAGGAAGTTATCTACACTGTATGGTAAAAGAACTTCATATTTAAAGTCTACCTTTGTCCTAAATCAGAAGTAAATTTCAGAAAGTCGTAATTCTGTACAGGACAGAAGTTGTCCTTTCCAATAACTCTTGTTCCTTGTGTTACCACTCTACTAAATATTGAATCCAGATTAGAGTATTCAAGTACTATACATAGAAGATGCTTGCAAGCACTGAATATCAATAGTAGTTATATACAAGACTGCTGAATAAGGTGATGGGCCACAGCTAATGCCTTTCTTCCAGATCCAGTTCAGAATCCACCCTCAATGGCCTCCATTGCAGAGGGGGCTAGAAGACCTGAGCAGCGAGTACATTTAGATGTTGAGCGTTCCCTTGTTTTAGAGCTGATGCTCCTCACTCTCTGCTACCATCCTGGGTCTGAAAGGTTCTGCTCAGTGAATGTTAAAGAATAACAGTGTGAAGAGTCAGTTTTCTGATCTGTAGATTCGATTGACTAAAATCTTTAAAAGATGTTTAATGGGCTAAAATAATGACTAGTCAGGCTTGAAGAGGCAATATACTCAATGGCTTACTACACAAAACCAATACTAGCTAAAGCCCCTTTAGGAACAGCTTGATACCCTGTTGTAATACTGCTTACTAGATTTTCCAGTTTAGTATTGGCTTTCACTGCAATACAGTTAATCACTTTCACATAACTATATGCTGTTTGCATTTATGGTAGATAACAAAAGCTGCTGCTTTTACTTTTGAATCCTCTGTATAAAAATGTATGGCCCAGCTATCGAGATAAAAAGCACACACCATATATTTGGCCTAGTTACTCTTACAGTCATGATTAAGTTGCTTCCTGAGGTGTCTGTACAGAAATAGCCACTGCTTGAATGGCTTTGTTGAAATTTAATTTTCAATAAATTGCTTAGGAAAGGAAGAATGATCATTCTTAATAACTGATCATGAGTTCTCAGGTGATAGGTTTATATATTACAATGGCTTTAAAACATACAGGACTATTCAGTCAGAGCTAGAGAGTAGTCAAATTTACAATATTTATAACTGATTTATTTATTAATAAACCCACTAAGGCATTCATGAATGGATATTTTATATTAAAGAAGTGGTTGTTGGTTTAACAGTAAATATTTTGCTGCCTGTATCACTGCATGCAGTAGTAGCTGGTAAGACAAACTGCAGAGTAAGTTCAGCTAATGCCTTTATAATTTCTTATTGAAGGTCTGGTTCCAAAACAGAAGGGCAAAGTGGAGGAAACGTGAAAAAAATGAAATTCTGGGGACTGTTCCAGGAATCTCCTTAACGCACCCTCTTGGTCTATTTTTGGATGTTCCACTGAGTCATTCTCCCCTCCTAGATCACACGTGGAGGTCAATGCCTCTTTCAACACTGGCTGTGCCATCCATGTCTCCAGCCTTTAGTCCTTCAACCTTAGGGCCATTTGGCCTCAGCAGCCTTACCTGGACCTCTCTCTTCAGAAATCCTATTTTAAATCCACATTTTGGAAGGTATAGAATTAAATTTTTTTCTAAATCTCAAAAGTGTTAAAAATGCTGCATTTTTATTAGTTTGATACTCACATGTTCTCAATAAATGTGCTCCCATAGATAAATAAACTTACTAAACCGGGGTTAGTTCCTGTGTAGGATCACTGGATTAGGAATAGCAAGATCTAGTTTTAAGTCGTGCTAGTAAAAACTTAACATGTATTTGCTGTTTGAAGAACGATTATGTGTACTTACTGACATTTTGGTCTCATTGAACTCCAGTCTTCACACAGACTGCTGTAATCTAGGTGGTTCCAGCTCCATCCTTATCTCACAGACTGACATAGATTATACATCATAAAGATGTGACTGCAGACAGACATGGCTTGTAGGTGATTTGATGGAATAAAGGTATTAGACATTTCTTCTCAGGAGACCAGGAGCCTGGCTACATATGCAGGAGTGACACAGCTCTAGAAAGAGAGAGATTGAGAGAAAGAATCTTCCTGATTCTTAATGTTCTACTAAAAGCCAGTCCTTTTCCTTTGGCAGGTGATGTGTTCTCAACACAGAGCAAGCCCACAGCTACGCTCCTTTTCTTTCTCTGTAGTCAGACACCTAGAACTCCAGCAATTTATTTCAGCTAAACCTGCTGTCTGGGCTTTCTTGCCCAGCAACCTGAAATTTATCAGCAAGATGCTCCTCTAGTGCACCCCATAAGATAGGAAAAAAACATGTGTGCAGTCTGTCTGTATATACATATTACAGGTGTGTAGATACATGTATATTTAAAAAAATTAGCATTCTCTTCTTGCTGAAATTATAGCCTGTGTCGTAGTTCCACATTAACAGACAGACAAACGCTGCTTTTCACATGAAATAACTTGTCTGAACAAATTGGCTGCATAAACAGCCACATAAATTGGTCTTTTTATGAGGTGGTTTATTGCTTTCACAGAACAGGCTGATCTATAGCATCCAAGGTTTGTTTAGAAAGGATTTAGCAATAGGAGTTAAGCAAATGGTTGCTGTTCTAGGTATCTGCATGCCATGTCTGATCATCTCTCTTACTTGTTTTAGTTAAAAGGGTTTGGTTTTTTGTTTGGGGTGGGGTTTTGGGGTTTTTTTTTTAAGGGCAAGAGACTATACTGCAAAATATAGCTGAAATACATTCTGGGAAACAAAATGTACATTTGGAAGAAATTGGAAATTTTGGCACATTATTTTGTAATACTTTGGGTGGGGCAAGCTGCAACTCAGTAAGTACTTGTTCTCCAAAACAATTCTTAATTTGGATAATATTGACTTCTTTCAAATACAGGTTTCTCAATGCTTTAAATCCTCTCATGACAACAGCTTCAGTACTAATGAAAGCTCCTGGACCCCCGTCAGACCCTGCTCTTACTGCCTTCACTGATCCAGCAGCAGTTGAAAGGAAAACGTCAAGCATTGCAGCACTAAGACTCAAAGCGAAAGAACATTCAGCACAAATCCCTCAATTAAACCTCATCTCCAGTCTTACAAACACTAACAAAGAACTTTGTTAGGAGCTCTCCCACAGACTACAGCCACGGAGGGGAAAGTGAATGCCTTCTCCAATAAGTAGCTCCTGTTAGAGAGACACATTTAAAAAAAGAAAGAAAACACAGAGCTGTAGTTCCTCCATCTTCAGTAACAGACTGAAAGGAAATAACCCCACTAAAAATTGGTTTCCTTCATTACAACATGAAATCAGGTAGTAAATTGGCTTGTATCATTTCTGACCCTACAGAAATAAAAGCAGGAACTCCCTCATCTTTGTAATTCAGGCTAACATGAATCTGAAGCTTTGAAATCCCCAAAGTCACCAGATGCTAGTCCAAAGGTTCAGAATTCTTTGTATGAATACAGTTTTATAAGCAATTCTTAACTCGTTTCTCAGGAGGAACTCCTACATGCAGTATTTGAGACGTAAGAATCAGTACACAGTTACTAACTTTGAGACCATGCTTCATGTTGAAGTGCAAATGCCAATGAAATCTTGCATTTTAGACAGACTTAGCAGGAATGAGATGGGGACTATTTTCAGTGTAGGCTTTTGATTCAGAATTAGGTTTGTATAAAGAGTACCTTGTTTCAAACTAAAAAAAAAACAATAATGTTTGCTTTATGTTCAGGATGGCAATGTTTTAATAGTTCAAAAAGTTTAACCTTTGTATATGAAAACTATATCCTGTGAAAGTAGTTATCAATGTGCAGTAAATTGTGTGTAGTTCTCTATGTATGTATATACATATCAATAAGTAGCTCCTAGCTTTAAGTATGAGGCTGCTGAATACTTTTAGCATGATTACCAGCACATCTTACCAGACCAGTAAGTTAACAGATTACTTGTACATTTCCAGACATTTCATGCCTTGAGTCAGAATTTAAGTGAAAACTAAATGTGAAGTGTTAAATTCTTCCTTAGACTGATGTTGAAATGAGTGAAAACAGAGGCCTTACTGAGCAGGAGTCTACAGTTCATCAAATTCCTGGACTCCCTTTCTGGCCTCAGACAGGCCATTTTAAAGTTTTTGCTGAATTTCCCCATCCAATAAATGGGACTGAGAACAACTGTCTCATCTATAGGTCTGATGCTTTAGTGTAAAGTGAGGGTAAGTAGTATCCTCCTTTTGCAGCTTACTCGCCTACCTCACAGGGCTGTTGTGAGGGCTGATTAAACAAACATGACACTGTAAATGGTAGAGTTATACAAGTGCTAATTGTTGCTTAGCAATTACAAAAGAAAGGCCAGCACCTAATTACACATGAAGATTACCTTTCCCACATCTGTAGCAGCAGTCCAAGCAAGCTCTGTTTCTGTGGCTTGATGAGATAACATGGAACTCTTCCGTTGATGCTGCCTGGTTCCTCAAGACAATTCTCCAGCACTTACATTCACACTGAAAAGATTTTGTATATTTTAGAACTTCTTTATCAAGGCAACCTGGGACTTTTAAGACTACATAGATGTTTTCAAGGATAGAGTTTTGAGTGCAGTGTTCCAGATACCTAACTGCTGCTTCTGTAGACTCCTGAGAGCCAGTTGGGTGGATCAGACAGATCAGTTTTCCATTTCCTCTGAAATACTAATAGCTTTGCTCTTGAGTATTTCTAGGTTCAGACACCCCACTGTTAGCACAGGTAGGAGGTAGTGGTGGTATTTTACTGTTAGGAATCATAGAACCATAGAATGGTTTGGGTTGGAAGGGACCTCAAAGATCATCTAATTCCAACCCCCCCTGCCATGGGCAGGGACACCCTCCACTAGACCAGGTTGCCCAAAGCCCCATCCAGCCTGGCCTTGAACACTGCCAGGGATGGGGCATCCACAGCTCCTCTGGGCAACCTGTGCCAGTGTCTCACCACCCTCACAGTAAAGAATTTCTTCCTGACATTGAATCTAAATCTCCCCTCCTTCAGCTTAAGGCCATCACCCCTTGTTCTGTCACTACACTCCCTGATAAACAGTCCCTCTCCAGCTTTCCTGTAGGCCCCTTTAGGTACTGGAAGGCCGCAATTAGGTCTCCCCGGAGCCTTCTCTGCTCTAGGCTGAACAACCCCAACTCTCTCAGCCTGTCCTCACAGGAGAGGTGCTCCAGCCCTTTGATCATCTTCTTGGCTGCCTCTGGACTCACTCCAACAGCTCACTGTCTTTGAAAAGCAAGCTTTCTACCCAATTTACGCTAGGCCTGCACTATGGTTCAAGCAGCAGGAAACTTGGGAAGTGATGTAAGCAGGACCTTGCACACAAAGTGTGAGTGTGTTTCTTCCACAACAGCTATTTGCTTCCACCAATCCACTCTCACGGCCCAGACTGCCAACTGGCAAGCACAACACGGTATCCACTCAAGCACTGAGTTTGCTCCAAATTAACCTTTTAAGTAGGTTAATGGCTTGAAAACTGTCATTACACGACTCGTGTTCTATTCTGTACCAGCTTCTGTGGCATCTTTCCTTGCCATTAGTGCATCTCTCTTGCAATGCAAGGAGGTTCTGCAGGAAAGGAGACTGTATGACTGTTTTATTTAAAGTAGCAGAAACTGCCCTGCATTTGCCATGAACCATTCAGAAAAGAACTTCAATAAAAATAAAACCTAGGTATTTTTGCCAAATTATATTCCTAGACAAATTCACAAATTCAGTGAAAAATAGCTGCTGAAGCCTGTTTTAATACATGGCATGAAATAGTAATCACCAAAAAACGTCATCATTGACCACAGGGATCTCACTCGGCGGGGGGGGGGGGGGGGGGGGGGGGGGGGGGCGGAATGTGTGTGTATATCAAATTCACAAGTTAAAATTCCCTTGATTTCAGGAGTTACATCAGAGATAACTTTCATCTATCAACAAAGTTTTCCAATACCTACAGACAGGAATCATTTCAGGGACAGCAATTCACACGCAGAGCCAAGTAACTTTGCTTATTTGCACTGTAGCTCATGCCAAAGCTAGGAACTGCTAGCTCTACCCAGCTCACACAGCCACTTAATGCTACTCTGGGAACTGCAAGGTTGGACAGCAGGGCTGGCTCCTAAACCCTTGCAGGATTGATTTGGTGTTGCTCTTTCCTAATTCTCCTTACAAGAGGGCAGCCGTCCTCCAAGACAGCCTCCTCTCTTACTGAAACCACTGCCAAGCACCTGCTTGGTACCTCTCCCCTGCCACCACCTGCTGTGGTTTCTGCTTCCCTGACATTGTCACACTGAGGCAGGGACAGTCTCCACTTTGGTGTATATTTATGCATGGCTTTGTGGCTTCAAGCTACTGTGTCCTATTTGATACATGACAGAATTGCAAAGGTAAGTACATTCCCTGTTATGTTACATCACTGATTAAATAGGAGCTGCCATTCCTGTGCCATCTGGGCAGAAGATGGTGTCTGCAGTCATTAGTGTTTCCCAGTGGGTACAGGTAGAGAATACAGCTTACTGATGTTTCATTTGGTTTTAGTTTGAAATGCAGAGAGGTTTTCTCTAAGCTGATTTAATTTTTTTCTGCTTTAATGAGTCCTTCCAAGAAATTTCTATTCTTTCATGTGAATTGAAAAGCTGGCTGTGAGAGCTAATGATATTATGAAAATAAATATGCAGGACAACACTTCAAATCAGTTTAGGAATCAAGAGTGCCTCTGTAACCAAAACTCAACAAGCTTTTATGTTAGTTATTACTATCTTATAATGAAATATCACGCCAAGGGAAGAAGGTTTACTTATTCAGTCTATTTTAAATTTAAATAAAAAGGCTTAATTACAACCTATTATGGACATAGTATTAAAATTACATTTTAAAAAAATGTTGGGGAGCATTTAACTGAAAAACCTTCAGCTTAGTTTCATAGCTACACATGAGTCAACACGCTTACCACGAACTAAGCAGCAACATTTACTTTCCTAGATTTTCTCAGGGCAATGAGGACAGCAGCACCCCACATTCTAAACAGGCCAGCCATTTTACAGAGAGTTTCTCACACTGAACATTGCAATTATTTCCAGACACTTTATCTTGCGTTATGCACTAAATTCTTTAGTCTTAATTTAGGCAAAGCCTGCATTAAGATCTGGATTAAGACTGCAGGATTTGACCCTATGCCTCTCTTCTGAATAAAGAAGGGTTGCAGCCTAATTCTTCTCTGGGTGACATCAAGATGGTTTCCTGGCAGAGGTTTCCACTGAAGCAGGCCTGGAGCCCTGGTTGTTTTATTGGGTTTGTCTGGTTTTCCTGAAAGCAAAAATGTAGGGGAGGATTTTCAAAGCAACACGGAAGATCTGACTACACCACCACCCCCATTCACTTTCCACAGCCACTAGCCCACCATAAAAAAACCTCAATCTCCAGATTAAACCTCTTGACATTACCCTCCATGTCACAATTTTTTGAGGGTTTTGGGTTTTTTTTGGTTTTGTTTTTTTTTTTGAAGATTCTGCAGCATATTGGTATCTCTTCAAGAAATGTTCACAAATATGTCTATTGGAGTGCTCACATTTGGCTAAATTGTCAGGTTGGTTCAGTTTGTTCCTTGTCCCAAGTTCAGTTCTGATAACATAGGACGTTGGGTAAATTTCTGTATTTCCAGTGACATAATATCATCAGAACCTTGCCTACAAAGAAAGAGCAATTTTGTTGGGGGAAAAAAAAAGAAGAATAATAGGCCAGGTGTTTGAAGAAAAGACAAAGAAACAAGCACAGTAGGGTGTTCTGACTCACAAATCTGTATTGAGAAAGAAGTATTCATGAAGAAAATTAATTTAAGAAGTATGTAGTTCAGGTTTTGAGCCCATAAGTTCCTTTCAAAAACAGATTAGTGATTAAAAACTTTTTTAGTCTAGCAATCTCTTAAACAATTAGCACAGTAATTGGAAAGGGACTACAAATTCAAATCTAGATGGACATAAAAGAGTTTCCCCATAGAGCTTTGCCTTGGTTTTGTGGGTAACTGGCATGCACCTGCCTTTACCATCAGTGGGGTTGAAATACTGAAGAAGTGCTCTGAATAGGGATACAAATGCCCCAAACAGTAATGCCATACAAATTACTTAATTCATGTAAAGTAGAAGTAATTGTATTGATTATGAATGTGTGAGTGACTCCTTTATTTCAAGTTATATGAGATGTAAACCACCAGCTTAGCTTGCAATTGGGTCCTCACTGCAAATTTGCCAGCCATAGGGTAGGATGTTACTTTTTTTTCCTTATTCCAAAAACTAAATCCAAATGCGCTGCCATATGGAAATAGAAATCTGCTGACTTTAATCTAAACCAGGTAAATAAGAATTTCTCTGTAAATATTCTTCTCCAGCCAGGTAATAATTTTGCTCCACTTGTTCATCCTGCAAAAGATGCCTGAAACCAAAGGAAAAGGAAGATAGGGGAGAAACATTCCAAAACTTCAGATATTTGTCCCCAAGGCAGAACTTTTTTTTTTTTTTTTGCTATTATTGAGATTTTAAACAACTTGTTCATTTTCAACCCTGTCATTAAGTGCCATGGATCACAACTAGATAAAGCCCAGGCTGCCAAAAGAAAAGAAAAAAAGGGAGAAAGAGAAAGATACTATACATAGTATATGCCCGGTGATGTAATAATACTTACCAGCAAATGTCTGAGTTGTGTCTTCCCAGGAAGTTGTATGAACACCACACACGCAGGAAGAAGCAGGTGATGATATGTGTGCCACCTGTACTTCACTTATTTGAGCTATACAACCACCCGAGATTGCATAAAATGCAGTTAAGGACAGGGCATTTCTATAGACCTTATATTCAAGCAGCTCTACATATGAATTACAAAGAAATCAAGCTAGTGGGTTGTGTTACAGTCTGCATGGATCTCCACAAAATCATGCACCGCTCCAGCGTGGGCCCTCCATGGCTGCTGTTCCTGTCAGGAAAACCAGCTCCCCCAGGGTCTCCTCACAGCCGCAGGGCAGTCTCTGCTCGGGGCCTGGAATGCTTCCTCCCTCCTGGCCCTCGCTGTCCTGGGCTGTTTCTCACACTTTTCCCCTCACCAACCGGCAGCATTTTGCCCATCCTGAAGTAACTTTTTCCCGAGGCACCGCCAGCCTGGCTGAGAGGCTCAGCTCTGCCCTGTGGTGGGGCTGCTGGAACCATCTGGAACCATCTGTGCCCAGCACAGGGCAGCCCCTCAGCTTCTCCTCAGAGGGGACCCTGCAGCCTGGCTGCCAGCACCTGGCCACGGGCACTCAGTGCAGTGATGAGTACGTACAAGAAGGGACATGTCACAAGCTAATTTTTGCTCCCTGAACTTCCCCACAGCTTCAGAAATACCTGACTTTAGCTAAGGCTGTTCTTACTGCCCATACAGAGCCTATCCATGCACTGCCTGTGTGCAGGGTCCAGGTGGGGACACTGCCCCAGACATCCCTCCTGCCCCGACCTGCTCTTAGGACAGGGCTCATCCCTGCTGGAGACAAAGGAACAGCAGCACAAAGTGGCTTACGCATTACCTCACAGCAATGGCAGATCATCCACGAGAAGCCAGCTCTCCCAGCGGCTTGTCCTCTCTTCAGCCCTTGGCCATGGTGTCCCCCAACCCCTAATGTATTCAGTCTACTAAAAAATGTGAGGTTAACCTTCAAGGACTGAAGATGTTTAGTCAAGCAGTATGCCAAGGCACAATTCCTGGAAAGAACATAATATTCTCAATTAACTTCATTTGTTGGCTGCAGCAACATTTCCTATATTCCAGCTGGAGAATTGCTCTGCGAAGGCTGGCGGGAAGTCACTGGAAGATTGGGATGAGCTTGCAAAGTCACACTGATGGAGTAACAAAACTTTTACATTTAAAATATATACTGAACAGGGGATCGTTGTTTGTTGGGCTTTTTATTTTGGAAACCCTACCTTATCAGTAATGATCTGCAGAAAAACTAGGACAAAATACCTGATGTAGCTGTTACAGATAAAAACTTAAGTCTTTGGTGTGAGCAGCATAGTGACATTATTGTGAACTAAAGCAGAAGCAGACAAGACAGCTTGAATTACAGTTTCATCTGGTTCAAAAGGGTTGCTAGTAAAATGTATTTAGGTGATCTGCTAAAGAAAAGAATACATTGCATTTTGTAAGTACCCAGTCACAGCTAGAGATTTTGACAAAAGTTGACTTTCACACGCAATTAAACAAAATAATTTCAGTTTTCTAGTTTCATAGAAGCTGATCCACAGACTGCCCTATCTCCAGGGTTATTTTGTACGGATAAAAAATCACGGGATTAATGTTTGTGAAAGAAGACAAGAAAGGACAGCATTATTATAGCCTTATTTTCTATATATCCCAAAGTGAATCTAGGAAGAGAAGTGAAGCAGGCTGCAATGTTAATGTATGAGAAGAGCCTGGAGACACTCTCATGAGTAAGTTATCAGAACATCTAAGTTCTTACCTCTGTAAGTGCTCTCTCAAACTGAACTAGTAGAGAAGTTGCTGACTGCAGCAATAAAGTTTTCAGTTGATGTTTTAGCAGTGGTGCTGCAAGCGTCCACCTTCTTTGGACAGAGCTAAGCAAAGAGAGAACGAAGGAGTGAGGGGCTACATCTGAAGGATGGAGGAACAGATGGAAGAGATTCCTACTGAGTTCCCAGCTCCACAGCAGGGTTTCTGCTTTGGGACTGTGCTGAGCGCACTGCTCTGAGCCCAGCCCTGGATGTAAAACAAATAACCCTCCCCAAGCAGAGCGGATGGCAAGAGCTAAGGACTGCCAAGACATGGCCTAGAAAACAATAGAAGAGCAGCTTCAGGCATTACTAGAGCACACACAAAATTCTCAATTTTAAAAAAAACTCAATCTGCATCTCAATTTCTCATCTCAAGTCTAAGAGAAGGCAGGAAAGAACCTCATTTATGGTTTCCAGCACAGACACAGCCATTACTAATGACTCACAGAATTTTACCTTATGAAGGTGCTGTTTCAAGAACCGTTATTCCTGAAAACATTTAAGACAAAAATGCTCATCTATGCTGCAGCCCAATATGTGAAATTATTCATAGCCTCAACACTGAAGCATTCAGCAGTTTTGCTTGTGGAAGAACCCTTTGATCAGAGAAATAAAAAACAGCGCAGGCCATTCAGATGTCTGTACAAATCCCAGTCCTGTGAGACTTAGACGTGCATATCTGAGGTGATCTGAACATACCTGACAATGAAAGAAAGCTTTGATCATTGTAGCAAATCTAAAAGCACCCTGAAAATCCCAACTGTTACTACTTAAAAACTAGTTATTCACACTCTGCATTTGACTAGGGGGTTTCCACTCACCGTTACATCTTCCTGGCATCCCCAATAAAACAGTGCAGGAAGTTCCTATACAGTAGTAACAATCTAGAAGGCAGGCATATTTCTAGACTAGAAAACAAACAACAAAAGAACAAGAAAAACAAGAAAACACCTAGCACCATGCATACCAGGCATCAAAGGCCTCAGCACCCTGCTGAGTAAGAGCCATGGATCACTAATTAGAGCTAAACTAGCTCAGTATGTCAGTAAGAAGCACAAGAGAAGATCTAACCATACTGACCTGAGTCCTTCTGGTCTCCCCTGACATATACTGTTAACACTACAGGGTTCCGAGATGTTAATAATTACTACCATACTTGTAGTAGCCAGAAAGGCAGGTGGTTTGGGTTTTTTAATTGACATATTCCCCAAAATTTAGAAATTACAACTTACTGTAATTATGTTTCCCCTGGAGCTACCCATGTGCCAGGAGGCTAAGCCATGCTAGACAACCCAGAAGGTTACCCTTCACTTCCAGAGCTTGCTGGCATTATTTTGGGGTTCTGGTTGTTTGGGTGTTGTGTTGGTTTGTTTGGGGTTTTTTTAAAGTCCATTATTAATCAGTTACATTATGCCTTACAAAATATACTTCTATAAATTATTTTCATAACCACAACTCAACTGAAATCATGGCTGCATAATAATAATAATAAAACAAACCTACAAAGTTGTCTTAGATAATTCCTACATTACCTACAGGGGAGAAGGATGTGGGTTGTAGTAAGAGAATATCATTTCTTCTCTGCTTTTAAAGTTTAAAAGGTGTTACATACAGAATTTGCAGTTTGGCAGCTATACATCAAAACAGATAGAAAACATTCTGTTCTCTGCTACTATTTCCATATGGAAAGGTCTCATACGCAATGCAATAGATTCACAGCAGGTCCTTAGAAAATATTGTACCTTTAGTACCTTTGAGTAAACAGGGGACTTTAGAACGAGAAAAATGAATACAACAAGCAATCCAAACAAATTTTAAAATAATTTCACGAATGGTTTCCCTTTCGGTAGGATAAAAAACTCTGGCTACTCTCTAAAACACTCAAGTGATAGCTTACTTATTAGACAAAAATTAGTGTCCATTCAACCATGAAAAAGACAAGCCATTATATACTATAAGAGAGATCAAACTGACATCAGCTACTGTACATCTTGACACTGACTACATAATCAAAGTAAACTTTGCTATATGTGACTGATCTAATGTACCTGTCAGTTATCACCATCTCTGCTCAGATGAGTTCGTGTGTCACCTATGTACATGGGACAAAACAAATAAATAAATTGCAATGTTATCTCTTCAAGCTACTCAGACAGTAAGGGGAGAGTGCTTAGTATTCCATAATGGAGTTAGGAGTAATTTACTGAGAGATAATTTCTTTTGGACCTAAAATCTCCTGCCTCCTGTAGAGCAGACAAATAGAACTATCTAACAGGAAATGGGGCATGATAATACTGCTCTTTAAATAGAGCTAACAAAATGGAAATACAATAGGCATTACAAAATATACAGCTAACAGTTATCAAAACCTTTGATGTTTTTATAGCTATTTACTGCAAGAGATTGTATTAGCTACTCCAGCCCATTTTAATACAAGAAAAGTTTAACATGTTTTTTTAAAACACTTTAAAAAAAAAAAAGTTAAATCTCTGAAGTAGTACTCTTGAGTATCTGGGGAAACCAAGATGAGGAGGGAAAGCCACTTCGTTGATGAAATAACAAAGATTTGGCAATCGGCTCCAACAGTGGTGTACATGACGGACTATAGCTGTAATAGCACTGATGGTTTAATCATCCAGAACTAACCTTTCTGTATCTGAACAGAGATGCAGCAGGGTGCAGAGGCCAGGACACTCACCTGGGACTTGAAAGACTAATTCTACTTCAGACTCTGCCCCTGCAGCTCCACACACCTTAGGCAAGGCATTTCATCCTTTTACCGTGCTTTTCCCTGTCTGCAAAGCACAGCCTCCTTAGGGAGAGGAGCATCGCTCGCCCTGCTCCTTTACAGTGCCACCAGGATCCCGAGCCTCAGCACTGCCATAGCACAATCCCTGACATAAGTCATTTCAGAAGCGACCACCTGGGCCCTCTCAACTTGCAGAGCTGATCTTTTCTGGCAAAGCTGGGAGCGGCCGAGTCAGCAGAACCAAGACAAGGAACCCTTTTCACAGCAGTGATACATATATCATCTCTTGTCTGCTCCTCTGCGTGAACAGCTACAGCCTTCAGACAGCAGTAAGCTGTCATGCCATTGCAGATACGATTCCTGAAGAGATTCAGTTCAGCTCATTTATTTTACTACCCTTCCCAGCTTCTTTGCAGGGGATGCAGTCCATCCACTACTGGACACACTGACCAATAAATGACAATTAGGCATTAATGCAGCAGATGTCCTTACTGTAACAGGGGCCTTTTGGGTTTTGTTTTTTTTTGTTTTCATTTGGTTTTGTTTTCTTTCCTCACCATCTCTTTAAGCCATACTTTTAGCATCAGTTCCTGAACTTCAAAAGGAAAAAAGCAAGTCTGGAGGACTGGGAAATTCACCATGGCTCCTTGCTCAGAGTGATGTTGTGTTTAGGTTTCTTCCTCCTAAGAACTTGTCAGCTCTCCTCCAGCTTGCCAAACACAACCCTACAGCACAGCACACCTCTGCCCCTTGCCTGCAGCCCCAAAGACAACAACCAAGGTCTGACTGGACAACTAAATTTGTCGAGCTGATTTTTGGGATAATTTTACCTTTTTTTCTGCTTGATGCATATAATCATAGCATAACATAAATTCCTTTAATTGTATTCCCTCTTGATTGTATCACTATACCAAATCATCTTGGTTCTGGCCTCTCTTTTGTCTTTTCTCTTCCATCCTGGGCTCGCTGATACCTCTCTAACCTGAAAAAATAAATTATCCAGGAACAAAATCATTGCTATAGTAGAAAGTGAAATGACTCCAGCTACCCAAACCCAGCTTCACTCTGCATCCTAGAGTCAAGTTGAATCTCCAGCGACCAAGAATGCTGCTTTATAACAAAATTTTCAGGGTACTTTGTGCTGAACTTCTTTCCAGAGCATCACTTTTGTCCTTTTGGTTGGTGTCACTTCCCTCTCAGGGAGCTTTTTCAGTACAACAAAGTATTTATCAATGCTGAATTCTCTGTGAAGTAGAAGAGCTGGGAAGATTCTCTTCAGTGGAAGATATTTTAAATATTTCACTTTCCAAGTAGCTCTGTGAATACAGGGAAGAAATACATAACTTAAACACAAGGAGTTACTGACCCAGAAGTGATTAGCATTAGCGTAAAGCTTTCAGACCCTTTTTCATCTTATTGATTCTAAGCAGAATAAATCCGTAAATGATAATAGGGCTCAATTTAAATTACCTACAGCAAGTGCTGCTTTTCAGCTCTCGTCAGACAATCATGCTGTTCAATCAGCTCCATTCTGTATGTACAAAGCAAATTAATGTGTATAAAACAGTCGTAACTCAGGCCAGTTTTCAACAAAAGAATCTTTTATGTAGCACACAACTGCCTTTTATTGACATGCTTTTAATTGAACCTATAATGCTATGTCCATATTCTACCTAATTATAGCAGGAAAATACATATATCTTTCAAAATACTGACCATACCTTTCCCTTTGTAAAGTTTCCAGAAACTTCACCAGGGTAGAGAATGATCAGTTAAGCCTGGATTTGTTTAGAAAAACTAAAAGGGCATGAGAAGACACTTCTGAGCACATCGCAGCCAAGCAACATCTCAAGGACGATCACATTAGCACACTGAATCGGCAAGGCCGGTTCCTCACTCCTTGCAGCCAGTCTGTAAACACGCCTCTCAAAAGCAAGTCCGAGGGCACTGCAGCATGGGACATCGACACAGAAGCCTCCAGTCTGGAAGAGTTGTTTCTTGAGCAACTCATTTCTGTTTCAGAAGGGACCTTTAGTGTGTCTGTCTGTCTTTACTTGTGTTGCTCAGTTTACCGGGGAACAGGCAAGTCCCAGGAAGGCAGGATACTACTTCTTTAAAGGGTGAACTCCTGGGACAACAGAAGCAGCGATGGCAGGAAACAAAGAATTAAAGGTGAACTCTCGCAAATACTTCTGGGTCGATCCAAGACATTTGTCTGCGGGATTATCTTTGTGAGGCAGTGATGCCATGGGTGGGGGAGGTTACTTGCACTTGTGTCCACCATTTCAGCCAGGATGGCTTAAAGAGAGCTAGTGGAGGATTCTGCAGGGGTGAAGGAGGAGGACAGAGCACAGCCCTTTTCTTTCCATTTTGACATTGCCAAGTCCAGACCTTGCTGTGGGTAGTAAAAACCCTGTTGACAACTTCTATAGCCTTTGCAATAAAGCCTCAAGCTAAGACAACACCACATCTTCTTTAAGAACACACGTGCCATACCATGGTTACCAGCAGCAAAGAGCAAATAAACCCAAGGCTAAAATCAACTACACTGTTGGTATCCATTTTAACATGGGTAGGGCTCCACCTCAAGGATGAACATTGGCAATTCGTCAATTTTATTACCAGGTTCTTCTGACAGGTCTGCGCCCCATTGACACTACGCACGGGACTCCTATCTAGCATTTTGCTTTAAACATTCTACCTATTAACCGGTCACCCCAAACATAGATTAAGGTGAACAACGTGAATGCAGCCACTCTTACATGCACACAGGCACAGCAAGTAGCTGGGAACGCCACACAGAAAGGCGAGTTCTTTAGCAGAAGACCCGTACTCCTCCTGATCAACACACACAGAGAAAGAAATCTGTAGTGTAAATTATTTGGCTACGGTTCCTGCTGTACGAACACACTTGCCTGGCGTTCAGACGAGCAGCTGAATTGTGCTAGCCAGTGCTCCTGCTCAGTGTGACAGCCCTCTGTGTGAGACACCTTCTCTTTCTTCACTTTACCTTTCTCGAGAAGTTTGTCAGGCACTTCAATTAAAGTCTGTGAGCACTGGTGGAGTTAAAGTAAATGGATGTTTAATCTCTCTGGGGAAATATTTAAGAAGTGTACTGAGATGTATTTACTGAAGATTTCACTAATTCAAATAAATCAAGCTAAAATTACAGACTAGACTGGCTACTGTCAGTTTTCTGAAAACCCTTCAAAAAAAGCAAATAAAACGGTAAGTTCATTTGTCCTTTGCTTTTTGACTGGAAGCAAAGCTGACATTGATGTTGTGGTGAAAGACATTAGTATTTAACTACTTGAAGAAATTCACATTACCACAGTGTCCTTTTAAATTGCTGTACTTATGTTCGCCACATAAGTTGCTATTAGCAACTGTAAAAAAAACCCAAAAAAAACCCCCCTTATATTACTGTCTTGAACACAGCAATGGCTTATTGTACTAAATTCTTTGGAGCTTTCTGCACTCGATATTTGAAATAAAATTAAAATGCTATCCCTGAAAAAGAACTTTCTTCCAAAGTATATATATCCCGTAAAAACAGACTTTAAAAACCAACGTAGCTGACAAGTAATCTCCAGGTTTTATATCATGAAGTAAAACAGGTTCTTGTGAGAATATTGACTTGCCCATTAAATTTCACTTTCCAGCTTTTAAGCTAAATAAGAGCACATTGCTAAAATCCTTATATTGAAGTGATTTTGATTTCTCTGAAGCACGTGACAATTCCTGTTTGCCCTTCAACACTGTTGGGTTTTTTTCCATATCACTTTTCCAAATTTATATTACCATAAAGGTCTAAAGGAGTAGGGTTTAGATGCTATATATTTAAAGATGAAGCAAACATTTTATTTAGGACAGATCAAACACTAAGATAATGTCATTAAATATTTAAGTAATGCTTCTCTAAGAATGAGTGAGTCAACCTGATGTTTAAAACAAAATATTTTTTAAAAAATGTCTACTTTACTAAATAGAAAACCTGTCTAACGTTCAGATTGGGACAGAGCTTTCCATTCAGTTAAACAGGCTCAAATAAAAAAACCTGGCAACATGGCAGTAGATTTTCAATTACCATACTCTTTACTCAAGAGGATCAATTTAACAACTGAAATGAAGAAGAAAAGGTCCAATCTGGTAGTACTGTAGTATTAAAGAAGGAATAGATAAATAAGTCAGGAAGAAGGTTGGAGGGTCCTGCTTCCCATTCTGCTCGACACGCGGCAGGATCCTCGCTAGCTCATGGCACCTTCAGTTTTCCCCTCTCTGAACTGGGGTGATAACACCTCTTGGACTTGCAGAACAAACATAGGATCAACCAGCTTTGGTACAGGAGCAGCTTTGGTGCTCTAGGTACACAACATACTTAAATACACCCACCTAACCCTACTAAAGTAGCACAAGATAAACAAAAGCTTCAGAGGATGGAGTTCTTTCACTGATGTCATTAAGAAATGCTTATCTCACTGCCAATTTATATCTAAAAAGTGAGCTAGTCTCAAAACTTCTCTTTATGAAGTTTAAAGTTTATTGCCCTACACCAGCACAAAGACAGAATCCCTTGCACACGTTCCATCAGGCTCCAACATCAATAATATTCTTTAGGGTATTTTAGTCAATGGGACACAGCTCTTAATAAATAACCATGGGTAAGGAACAAGGTAAGAGCGACAAGAAGAAGAAAAGTCGGCTCTGAATGGCAGGAAGTTGGTCACATCATGTGCGTCTAGCTAGGTGAGCTTACCGGTTTGGAAGATACACTTCCCTCATCAGTGCCACTACACTTCACTAAAGAAATGTAGTTAACTGTGTCTTCAGGAATGGGCTGAAATATAGCTGAAGTGGGGCTTTCAGGTCTGACTTTAAAGCATCAGATCCTACTGTGTAGAGTTAAACAGGGACCGAAACTCCTTTTTCTCTTCCACAAGCATTCTGACCCAGACCACCTCCAAAAATTTTTTTTTTAATTGTAAAAAAAAAAAAAAAAAAAAAAAAAAAAAAAAAATAGCTGGCCTCAGATTCTCCTTAACTTTTACTTATTTTTCTGGCAGTACTGGGAAAAAAAAAAATCTGTCTAGATTACTAGATCTTCCTGCTTAAGTTAATTTTTCCTGTCTCAGCAGAACAGATCCTAGATTTCCATGCTCTTCTGCTCATAAAAACTGTTTTCTTCTGAAACAGAGGACCTAGATTTAGCTCAGTCATTACATTCATTTTTCTAATGCATTCCAGGTCTCTGGAGACAGGTGGTTCAGGATGGAGAGAGATAAATAGAGCTGCTTCTCCATGGAGCATTCTGTTGCCTCAGGTTTCCAAATCCAAATTAAGTAGTTAATGATTTATGCATACACTGAGCATTAGCATCTTTGTGCCACGTTAGTCATCGGATCACAAGTGGCTCTAAAGAGGCTTTAGTCAAACAAATGAATATTAGGTTGAATGATTCGACTTACTTCATGTAAACAGTTCCAGCATGTCCACATTGATCATCACTAAACTGCACAGAGGCAGGCAGTCTCGGCTGTAAAGTTAAAGAAAAACGCCTCAATACTACCACAGAAGCAGCAACGAGTCCTTAGCTCTTTTTTAAATTCAAGTTTTATCACATTGATATGCCCTTCTCCAGATGTATTACGCAAGGCTGCAAGCATTCACTGTAGGTTGTGTTTTTATTAAAGCTTTGCTGATGTTGCTATGAAATTGCAGGACTGTGTCTCTTCCTTTAAAGATGACTTTCAGCTTTCATAGTCACAAGAAACCCTGAACGCATATCCTCTAAATCCATAACCAGAGGCCAGGTATATTTATGTGTGCGTGCGTGCAAGGATTAGTGATTTTTTAAAAGTAATTTCCTGGTGCAGAGATCTAACTCAGACTTTTAGACACTAGGTAGGCGATACAGGGCAGGTGTGTATTCTTCATCCTCACTAAACCTTCTGGTTGTACATACTGCTCTTTAAACCAAAGTTCCCTCTGAGCATTGTTGGGTTGTGAATTTTGGTTTGGTTGGTTGGTTTTGGGGTTTTTTCCCCCTCAGCTCTGATACTCAACATGAATCCTTTTATCACCTTAGCAATATATACAGATCAGCAAAAATATTTTGGATAAGGTAGCATCTAGCTCTATCGGTGTTTGTAACTTTAACTTTTTCAACCTTCAGTTACAGAGGTGGTTTGCTCTGCATATGCCAGGTTTGGTTTTGTTTTGCTAACATCTTTCTAGAGTCCCAAAGTCAACAGTCTTTGTCTAGTGAGTAATTGCATTTTTTTCTTTTCAGTACTGTCCTACATCATGCAGTCTGTTATTTCATTTTGATATTTCCTACATGTCAGAAAACATCCTGTGCCCTCTGCCTGCTCTACTACACGGTGCAAAAATATCTTAATTATAGACTACATAGATATTTCCCCATTATTGGAATAATCATCAGTGCTACCTAATCAGGGCATATTTACACCAACAAAGCCTTTTTGGACTTCTGTCACAAAACACAATATCCCATTATTATAGCAGCAATCATCCAACTCTAAGTTTTGTTTCACTGGGAAACCTCTACAATGTTTTGTATCCTTAACACCCCGATCCATCTCCAGACACATTCACAGTGGGCGTTTCTATTATTCCGAAGCACGATACAAGTACAACTCACCTTCAGTCTTTACTTCTGGTAAAGAGCAGAGACCCTGGTTAAGATTGTGGTGCTGCGATGCTGAGGGCAGTAGAGAAAGTCTGAAGAAAGCAGCTTCACTTTCAATGCAACAGCCGAATAGTAAAGAGGAATAACAACAAAGCACACTGCCAAGAGCAAGAGCAAAAGCAAAAGAACCAGACATGAGACATTAGGCATCTCCTTTCCAGACCCAGTACTCTGTTTGCAGGACCAGGGAGGCAGATCCTCGCCATTATGACACTGTTGAATAAGAGATGCTATAAAAAATAATAAAAAGAAATGCTCACATGTTGATTCCTGTTTTTGAGCAATGCAAGTCTTAGGAAAGAACAATATAGCTTCATTTAGACTTTTTTTCCTCTTGGGGGATGGGGGTGCTGCAAGCATTTACTGTTTCTTAACTTAAAGCAAGTAAGAGAAGTTTTCTTAGAGATAATGACTATCACTTTCCATAAACACTCTTTAGCAGGGCATTTTTAGAGAACCATTCTGATGGCATCCAACTAGAAATGCAGTGCTAACATGGCAAAGCCAAGCATTCTAGTAGTAAGCAAGGGGTAGGTTAACTCTGCAAAACGTAAAGCAAATTAGTCTCAAAAGTAGAGTTAAGAGTACTTGTTAACTTGCAGAGATGGCCTTAAAAAGAAAAATTCAGAAGCAACTAGAATAATACCGATTTTCAAGGTTAAATTCATTTTGTTTTGCAGATGCAAGATCATTACTGCAAATGGTTTGGCTTGACCATGTCGAAAAATTAAGTTTCAAGGAATGGAATGGTTAAAAAACAAACAAAAAAAATTTCTTTTTTGTCTATATTCTGCTTTAGGTAAACTGACATCATAAGTCCTTTAACAACAGTACTGTTCAGCTGTACTCCCAGTCCCACATTGACAACAAGGCAATTCTCCAAATGCAGAGAAGATAAATGGAGTTAATGCCACTAAGCAAACATGACATTTTTGTTGTACTGTGATCATAGATGAGTCACTAAGTAAAATGATTAATCACAAATCAATGTTACTAGGCTCATTTAGAGATGATGCTCCCTTTGCAAAGCAGGTAGAAGCTCTAAATTTATAGGCTAATGCGTTTATTCTAGCTGTAGCAGTCTCGTTATTGGTCTTAAGCATCAGAGTCTGCAGGAAATTTGTGTGCAATTAAGCTAAAGTGATGACCTCCTTATACACATTTTGGCACTTTTTTATCTGATAGTGTGTTGTGCAAATATATAAATGAATTGAAGCATTACATAGAAATTACAGCTAATGCAATACTAAGAAAAATAGACATATACCAGAATTTTAATACATATGCCAATAAGGTATCTAGACCATAAATTACACTCATTTTATCAGTCTGCAAATGGGTTTATCAGTCCACAAATGGGTTTGTACTAAGATTTTAGACTGCTTCATTTTCGGTTGACTAACATTTGTAACTTCTACAAACAGTTTTATGATCTAAATCGTTTCAGGAGGAAGTGCATGGATTTGTTGAGCGACATGTCATACACACACTGTGAATACTTTGTATTTGGTAAATAAATTCACCTTATTTAAATATTAAGCAGAAAAAAAAATATTCTTTCAAACTTCATAAAGGCTTGCTAGCACCACAAAACTTTTTTTTCCTCACCTTGAATTTAATGAAATTAAATAATCATATAGACACATGCACATATCTTTATCTGCCTACCTAATCTGTCAATATAAATTGTTTCTGGAGTGATCATTTCCAGTGTACAAAGGGTAATTTTCCAGGGCAAAAAGATTGCACCAGTCCTAGACATGATAGACCCTGGATCCCTGTACTACCAAGCAGGGACTATTTCAAAGCAGAGTTGGCTGAATATCAAACATGAGTTAAAGAACATTAACTAAATATGTGACAATTTGATCAACTTTAGTGTTCAATTATGCTTTCAGAAGGGAGTCATTAGTTGAATATAATAAATGTACTTGTGACTGTACGATGAAAGTCATATAGTCAGCACCATCATTCACAAGTTTTTTAGATCCTCCTAACACACACAATGTTTTTGCTCTGATCAGCAGCATTTGTAATGCTAGGAATCACACAGCCATCTGGAAAGCACGAGGTTTACACTGACACTGCAGTTAGATTCTCCACAATGCAGCAATGTTAACGAAGGGATGTGGTGGTAAGGTCCCCAAGCTGGTCTGTATTCTAGTAGAGTAGAGAGGAGTTGCCATGTAGAACCATCCGAGAGCTGTGAGGTCCTAAGAAAAAATAATCTATAGTAACTGCTAATCAGCTCACGCTGCTCTTGCCAGAAAGTACCAGCCAGGTAGTGAGCACACCACTGTGCTCTGGCTTAGGAAAAAGGTCAAGTGCAAGATCCGTGGACATGCACAAAACTGTCTTGTGTGTGGAGCATTCATTGCTCAAAGAATACTCCTGTCATTAACAGTTCTTGCGTATACTTCCAGTGCTACTCAAGATAGTAATTGATGCATTACACTGTTAGATATCTCTTGAATGCAGGAGACATCAAACCTACAAAGTGATCTAAACTATGTCTGAAAGAAGCTGTCCGTACATGAAAATTGAGCAACCACTGAAATTAACTTGTCTCAGCTCCCTTTGCTCCTACTATGCACAATGGAAGGTGAAACAAAACCCTGTGACTGATCTATTTATTTCTACACTGAACAAAGAAAGCAAGGACTAAATCAACTGCCTTTTAACTAACTTTAACTAAGAATTGAAATAAATACCAAGAAATGAGAATTACCTAAATAACTAGGAGGGTCTACCATGAATTAAAAATATATTTTCAGTAACTCCTATGACAAACTGCCATGTTGTACTTGCTACTTACTGTTTCTTGTCACCTAGTTCATGAAAAAGCAAGTTGAGAGCTATGTAGACATTAACATAGGTCACATTTTAAAGCTCTTTACTCTGCAATCATAATTTAAAACTTTAGTCCCCCCTTGCAAGATTATTTGGGCACACATTTTCTCTAGGGGAGATATCCCAGAATTAAAGACTTAAGAATCTGCTACCGAGAGCCTGAGTAGAAAGCGCACCTTCACAGGACCCACATTACAGACAGTCATCTCTAAAGATGTTAAAGTTCTATTTTGAACTTGGCACTGCAGCTTTCAGACCGTTTGCTCTGTATTTTTCCCCATTTACAAGCCATCAGTGAGGAAGGATAAGCAAAGCATTCACAAGAAACTTTACACCTTTGTCCCAGTGGAACTAACAACCCTTCAGATCAGTTCCGTTTTCAAAGGAAAAGTGCATTTGAGGGCCAAGCCACCTCAACTCTTCCGCAGCAGCAGCATACTGCTGCTGGACATAAGGCAACTTACATTTTGATGATATGCTGGTATAGTGCAGCTCATTAAACTCAGATGGCAATATTTAACCTACTGATACAATTAGAAGCATCCTGCTTTCTTGCGAGGCCATGCTGTAGCAATCAGGAGAAACATAGTGCATAGGCTTATGAAGTTCAGGATTTCACAAGTATTAGGCTGATGACATCAGTTCTCACAACGCTGAAGAAACAGCAGCCAAGCATGCCGTGAAGGTGAACGTCACTGGGTCACTGGATTTGCGTGATGATCCTTCTGTGAAAAGAACTTCAAACTGAGAAGATACTGCTTTTTCTTAAGGGAGCATGGCTAGTGCAAGGACCAGACATGCTGTTTGCAGAAACTGCCTCAGATCACCCTGCAACCAGCCAGCACGCAGAAACTGCCAACAGCAGTTTCCCACTGAACATGAGAAAGTATCTCTCTACTATAGTAACATGACAATTTTAAACCAAAGACCTTATAAAGCACACGCTGAGCAAAGATTTGTCTAAAGTCTTTCACTTGATGACTAGAACTTGTATTTCCTTTTGCATTTTGTTTTTATGACAGCTACTGACACAGAGATAGAAGAGGAGGAGTCACTAGCATATCTGCATAATCACATGTGAGTGCTCAAAGCCTTCCTAATTCTACACAAGACCATTAAAAGCTTGACTTCTAAGAATGAACGTGAGATTCCAGGGAGAACTCCTCACATGTTCTCTGCAGTTAGAATATGCTTATGTTAGTAAGCTTTTTTAAAGGTAGAAATAATTGTCAGACAAGTAGAGAGGAAAAAAAAAAAAAAGACGACTGAACTACAGAACAGCTCCCGTTGAAACAGTATTTTCCTTTGTTCCAAAGGAAGCCCCAAAGCCCTACTCAGAAGTTACATTAAAAAAAAATAAAATAGTCAAGCTACATCTTCTCTCCTCTGCCTCCCAGGGACAGACAGGTATGTACGTTAGGAGACTTAGCACACAGAAAACAAGCAGTCAGTTTTTAATCACCACCTAGTATTTTCAACTGCAAATTCTCAGCCCACACTGAGGACGGCTGAATTTGAAACAGAGACCAGGAAATTTAAAGCAGCAATACAGTATGCACGCAAAAGTTAACACTAAACAGGAATATACTTCCATCTTTCAATTGCAATAAGCAGTATCAGGCAGGAATTAGCAGTCACCATGAAAAGAAAAAGCAAACTTTTTCCTTAGTCACTGGAAATGTTATTGTAAAACTAACTCCTAACAGACAGATTCCTCCTTCAAAAACAGCATAAGAGGAGAAGCAAATCCCCCTATTATTTTTTTAATAGGATATAACAGAGTAAAGGAAAAGTGTTTGCAGCAAAGCAACGTTGGCAGCTGTAGTTTCAAAGGCGAGTAAGATGACTACAGTGCTCCCTCTAGTGACAATATACACGGGTGACTTACCTTCCACTAAAATCACAGAATATTGGTGGTCAAACTCTAAATTTCAGCTACAGCAATAATTCCTCTTTCTTCGGGAAACTTTGTAGCAATACAGCAGGTACTTCAACTGAAGTAGCATTAGAAAGACTCTCCAGCCCAGATGGATTATCACACTTAAGCCTCAGGAATGTGGTCTACATTACGAGGAACAAGTTTTTACACCAGTGATGCTGCCAAGTGCAAGCCACTGCAGCATGTAGAAAAGAGCACAAAATGAGATCTCTGATCAGAAATGTGGATTTGAGAATTTAAGCACCAGAGAAACCATTTACTAGAGATGAATGTTCTGGAAGGAGGTAAAAAATTAAATGTTTTCCATCTAGTAGGACACAGGCTACTTAGGAGCACATATAAAGGATCTCAGGAAACCAAATTGTAACTATTTCTGTACTGGGAAATGTGTGGATCAAATGTACAGTTCAGTACTACTACTAGTATTAAGTAGTAGTAAGAGAGGGCTGAGGACAGCAAGATCAGAGCCAATGCCATCTTTCCCCATCAATTTAGTAAAGGAAGTTATCAATTTGTTTTGCCAGGGTGGAAATTTTGGTTCAGCTTGTGCCCAAATAGTGTTTGGCCATCAGTGAGACTTTCTCATTGCTGTGAAACGTGATACATTTGAGAGAGAAATGTCAAAGGAGGGCTAATAAGAGATCCATAACACGCAGTGTTTAGTTGTGACCACATGACCTCACTTGACATATAGACAGCTGTTTGCCAGGAGGTATAACAACCGTTACCTCGGTAAGGAACTGCTGCAACAGGACTTACTGGGAGAGCTCGGAAGTCCAAAGCACAGCAGACTAGCTCACCGAGACCCTGTGATTCAGAAAGCATAAGCATCAACTTCCCTGCAGCTTCTAGGTGCTACACAGAAAGCGGTAAGTCCTCACTGTAAGCGACCGCCACAACGCGTCAAGGTCCCTGGCAACATTTCAATTTGTTTTGCTGCCAAACACTGCACTGTCACCCATCTTTGGGTGAAAACAGACCAAAACCACAAGCAGGTTGCTGAAGTGAAGGCAAAGTAACACAAGAGCAATAGTTTCTGCAGTTACATTCTGCAGCTTCCCAGTCACAGACTCAACAATTAAAGGCCTCAGAGTTTGACGAGACTTACCGTGACATGCAGTGTTTCTGCCCTCATCTGTCCCGCTTCATCCCTCAGTATCTACAGAAACAGACTGGGATGGTAACATCGGGTCACTTTTAACTTCTGTAAGAGTTTGATGAGCCTTAGCTGGGATGAACAAGGCAGTTTATATCCCCGAGATGCTGCAGACTTTCTGAACAGAGGAATACATCCTCATGCCAGCTATTCTCAGATTTTTAGAATTTTTTCTGCTGGATTCCAAGGGGAAAAGGGAATTTTCATAAATTATACCTGAAACTTCAGTATTGCAGAAGACAAATTTGGTTCAGGGACAACACAGAATATACAGGCTGGCAAGTGTCCTCACTGTAGCCTACACAAACACTGGTGATTGCAAAGCCAGTGCCACTGCCGCGTCCTTGCAGGTGCTGCATGTCTTGGTGTGCATCACTGCAACTTCTGGTATCCCCAAGCATACCTGCTTCTGCCGGAGCAAACGAGATCTAGATTTACAATAATGACACACAGGTGCCTGCACGACGAACATGGTAGGCTGTCAGCTTGCAAGTCCTTTCAGGGATTTTAAACATCACAGGATAATAGGTGGTGGTTTGATGGCTATGGGCACTGAGGGTGACAGCAGAAGAAGATTCAGAGTCATTCTGGCAACAAAAGTGATTAGACTTCCTATGCTCACAGCTGTATAGTATATAGCTTATATATAAAAACATTCTCTGGCACAGAAATCAAAACTAAGGACAGACAGCTTTCAGTACAAGATCTTGGCTTATATCACTCACAAGTAACTGTTGTCCTATGAAACAATTCTGATCAGATTTTGTGGGTAACAAACCACACTAGTTAGGAGGGACTGGTTTGCTTTCTGTCACAAACAGTTAACATGTGCCACTTAATTTGTACTTTCTGCCTGAACAGTGAATATGCAAGCCCTTTATAGGAATCCCCCTGCTCTGAAGAAGATACCACATAGTTTCATCAGAGTATCTTTGCTATGTCATCAATTTTAATTCCAACCTGTACTTCAATATGCACATAACTATTTTCAAATACAATGAAAACTTGAAGTCAACAGCATTAGTCACCAGCATTGCAGCTTTCAGTAAATCCTTCACAACTTCAGAAAAATCTCTATAAACATTGTGGAAAGTAGATACAGAATGTACAGAGGACAGTATTCTATACAAAAGTGCATTTTAGCAATACAATTAGCAGAGAACTTGGGGAAAATAAACCTTAATTTAAGCAGTACCATATACTCTAATCTATACCCCCACTTTTCCCCCAAAAAAGAAAAAAAAATCACAAAATCCCACTTTCCCCTTGCTTTGGTTACGAACTATATTCAAGGCTTCAACATTACAATTATTTTTTTTAATTGAAGAATTTATTTGTAACTTGGAAATGTTTTAAAGTTAGCCAGATGAGAGAGAATGCGAGTATGATTAATTAGAGTTAATAGTCAAAATAGACAAGCTTTGAATATTACTAGGATTTGCCCTTGGTAGATTAATAAACTATCTTTGCAATCCTTAAATGGAAAATTGCATGTTGATTTGTCTTTTCTATGCCTAAGAACTGCAGGATCAATAAGCTAAAGAACATTAAACCAATAAATGTAACAATATTTGCCATGAAAATCTGGCTTATAAGAATGAACTTCAAGAGTCCCCCAAAACAGTTAGGTTTATTAATATTTATAAACCAATGCATCAACTGATTTCAAAGCTGAAAGACTGTTAGGAGAAAAGAAATGGCTTCAGGCCATTCAGCATAAGATGAACAGTAAATATTGCCATTTTTATATGTTTCTATATTGTATATGCACTCTGATGTAAACGCATATGAATATGTTCAAGCAGGTTGGTTGGTTTGTTTTTTCCCCAGAGAATGATCTTCACAGGTTTAAACCACAATATGAGAACTAAAAGTTAAGCCTAGGAAAGTCTTGCAAAGATTTTTCTCGCTCTTCTTCATAAGCACCCCATACAGAGCATACTATAACCATCTTTTAATCAGTTTCCCAGATAAAGAAAAATAGATAATATCTTAACAGAGAGAAAGGATGACGTTAGATACACGCACAAAAATTCGACAGGTTTGTCAGGCAGCTAGCTTTCTTCCTCATGATTTTAAATCATATTAGAAAATATTGTTCTCTATTGTTTACAGTCCTATTGCAATCAGACTTTTCAGTGCTCCTTCTAAGCCTTTTTAGAGAAAAAGTTACCATGGAAGCAAACCGTTAATGTTACAGAGTATAAATCGATTACATTCATATTACAGTGGGTACAAAGCACCTAGATATACAGCTTCAGTACCGTGGAGCCATACAACTATGAGCTTTTTCCTGTTTGTCTCTATTTTGCTTTTAAGCTTGACTTGTTTTAACTATGAATAAAAAGCATAGATTTGATTCTTTTTTTGAAAAAGCACTGATAAGAATGCATGATTTTAGCAGTCTCTTACTCTTCTTTATCTATCTGAACCCAAAAATATGTAGATAACTTCCTGTAAAACGAAGCAGTAGCCACAATGGCCAATACTCGAATCAGCAAGACTAAGTTTAACTAAAATTCCAACTGTTTGACTAATGCCACGGGTATCCAATACAAATTCATAGAATCATTTAGGTTGGAAAAGACCTTTAAGATCACCAAGTCCAACCGTAAACCTAACACTGCCAAGTCCACCACTAAACCATGTCCCTAAACACCACATGTACAGGTCTTTTATAAACCTCCAGGGATGGTGCCTGGTCCCTTCCCTGGGTAAGCATACAGCATCTTGCAGGGAAAGACAAGAATCTGATAAAAACACCTCCCCACTCTATGAAATGAGTGGGTCATTAGAACTAAAAAGGAAAGGGAAAAAACCACAAACATGTAGAAGCATGTGAGAACTCTTGAATCCCACAGCTACTTCAGGCCTGATTTTCTGAGATGCCAAGTACAACATTCAGGTAAGCAAGATGTTATTCTGCGTTCTTATCAGAACATTCAGAGCTTTGTATTCTTAGGTTATAAGCATCCTGGGAATAAAAGATTACAAAGTCATAAATTATTACCATGAATCCCCTGGAAATCCACTCTCTTCTACCATTTTAGTTGTCACACAAGTGACTGAAGTACCCAGCTGGAGACAACATACCACAATCAGCTACTCTGGCACCCAGGACCTTTTCATCCAACGTAACAGATTAGCAACTGGACCCATCTAATCACTTGGATTAATTTATACTTACATGCTCACACTAAGATCATGATGGAAATACTATCCTCCCTCATTTCATGATCTCCAGAAGCTAGTAGACAGGTGACCAAAAAAACCTGTACCTCATCAAAATGAGGGGGGTCTTCTCTCAACAAAGCCTGCAGGATTTTAAACTCTGAAGAGCTGCTGAAACAGAATAAAGTGACACATTTTCATGCTCCACCACGCGGAGATATTGCATCTTTCTTACAATTCATTTCAGAGTCTCAATTCTCTACAGTACTAAGTGTGCATTTTTCTTCAGGAAAAAAAAAAAATCACATTTCAAAGTCACCGCAGAAAATAAAGGTTGTGCTGAGCTGTGACAGTGTGCACACAGTGAAATGTTTCATGATGAATTCATCCATTACAGCCACGTAAGCTGCAAGAGTTCAACAACTGCACCCTGAAATTAGCTGAACTGACAGCAATTCATTTTTTTCTTCCATTTAAGATACTTAAAAGAAGCTCCAGATTTAAGCCTTTCTAAATTTTCAGTAACTTGTACACTGTTAAGAAGTTTGGGGGCTGGTTCTACAGGAGGAAGGGAGGGATAAACCAGCTAGAGTGCAGTACAAGCAAATACTGACAGGTAACAGACAGTTCTAGTTAGTGACCAAACAACTGGCCACATGGGATAGCTAACACTCCAGTTTAAAATGACATTACATAGCTTTTTATCAGTCAATGGCCATGTCTGGGTACCTGCTGTCTAGCAGCAGTAAGAGTGGTTAAGTTCATACTCGTTTGACTATGGACTTCATTTATTTCTTACTGAAGCCCCTTCAGAGGCCATTATTCAAATATTGTACTGGTCAGTTTATTTTGAGACTACAAGGAATGCCACTTTTGAAAGACAAATACTTCAGCAGTCAGGGATAAAAAGTCTGTGCAGGATAAGCAAAACGAATGTGAGTAGTCCTATATAAAGTTGATCATGCAGTTCTGCGGGATTGGGCTACATCCTGCAATTACAGGCATGTGTGGCCACTCTGAACTGCCAAACTCCTTAATTCACAAGAGAAAATGAAAGTAATGAAGCATCAAGATAATGAAAAATTACTTCCTAAACTCAGAACTAAAAAATACTTTTATAATCTTTTAAGTTTCACATTGAAATGTAGAAGTATCATTTTTATCTCAGCTGTAGGGGGAAGGAGTTCTGTAACAAGTAGTTCCAAGATATAGACAAAAGTCACCTTACAGATTGTCAGAATTAGGAAACAGGTTAAAACTACTTTTACCTCCCTACCTGAAAGCCAGAATTTTACCTCATTTTCTTATCAAGAGAAATTTCTAAAGCAGATAGACAACAAAAGGAGAATTCTGAAACATGTAATGGTGTAACAACCCACACAGAAGACACATCCTCAGCTAAACATGCAATTAAAAAGCACAGCTGCATTAGTGTTCTCTTGCCAACAACATGAAGCTATTTAGATATGCTTCTGGGGAAAAAAGCCACCAAAGTTGTTCACCACTTTGTTTGTACTTCTGTTTCCAGGAGCATTTTTAACTATTCTAAGTAGTGTCCTAGACAACTTAATTGCAGATTAGCATACTTTCAATGCATAAAGATGTTTTTAGTTGGATCTTTTCATAGCAATACTAGGGATGCACTGGTCAACCATTAGTAATAATCATACTGTAAGATATTGAGCAGCAAAATGACTGTCTGAAGACTAAGCTTGCAAGTTGTTTTTTTGAATTCTAATTGCTTCCTAAAGAACTATAGTTCATTAGGCATTATTTGTGTTACAGATTCCCAGCATTAGAAGTCCTGCTTCTTGTTTTCTGCATATTTTGAATTAAATCGCAACTTCTAGATAAGGATTTATTACAGTACTTTGATTTTGTATGATCAAAGAGCAAGACTGAAGAAAGCCCTATGGAACTAAAGATGTTTTTCCTCATGCTAAACAATCTTCCTAATTATGGGAAAGGAAGACAGAATAAGCCAAGTGTAATATTAACTCCAAGTTGGAAAAAACAAAAAAGCTGAAGCATAGTAATGCATGCTTAGTGTCATCCAAAAGCACCCCTAGACTTATGTCTTGCACATAAGTTAGCATGTTAACCAAGTTCGGATTTCCTTAAAATGTTATCTATTCAGCAGCTTTTCAGAAGTCAGTTAAGTTTCTGAAGTCTTTGTTGCAAAATTAGTCTCAAAAAGCTGAAGTTATTCAATTCTTAGACCTTCTTACTAAAATTACACTTGAGAAAAGATCTGGTTTAAACTGTTAGCACTAATCAAAATTTGGTCAAGAAATATATGTAAACAATAAGGATAATACATTTAAGGCTTAGAAAGAACACTGATAAATTCACCCCTGTCACATTAAAACATCCACATCTCCTTCATGGTCCTCCTCAGTCACTTTTAAAGAGAGCACTTCTTCATTAAGAAATAATCCACTCAGTCTTTCCTTACGAGCTTGTCTTTGTTCTTTCAGCTGTCTCTTGCGTAAGGCCTTTTGCTGTAGTTTCCGTTGCTTGGAACGTTTCTGTCAAAATACAGAAGTGACAAAAAGTAAGATTTTGTTCTGTAGATTAGAAACCATCTTTAAAGCTGGCAAATATAAGTTTGTTCTGGTTTTCAGCTGGGATAGAGTTAGTTTTCACAAGAAGCTGTGAGGGGACACAGCCAGGACAGCTGACCCAAACTAGCCAAAGGGATATTCCATGCCATGACATCATGCTCAGTAGGTAAGGGGAGAGCTGGCCGGGGAGGAGTCACTGCTCAGGGACGGGCTGGGCATTGGGTTCTGGGCAATGAGCAAATTGCATTGCACATCACTCGCTTTGTATATTCCTTTATAAGTATTGTTATTTTCCTCTCCCTTTGCTGTCCTAGTGAACTGCCCTTATCCCAACCCACAAATTTTATCTTTTTCATCCGATTCTCCTCCCCATCCCACTGGGGCAGGGGAAAGTGTGAGCAAGCAGCCACGTGGTAGTTGCCAGCTGGGGCTAAACCACAATAAAGCTACCCTCTAAAATAATGTCTGCTCTGAAAAATAACTAAAATGAAATGTCAGAGGTGGTGCAAACATTCATCCCAAATCGTATCTAATATTAAAATATCAAGACCATTTACCACATCTGACATATGAGGCACAACCTGTGACATTGCATAGCTGAGTCTTTGCTCAGAAGAATCTTTATTGCAGAGAATATGTTACAGTCTTACAATAACAACCTGAGATGTTCAGAGCAAGCAGGAATTGCTCCTCTCCTCCACACTTGGAATTATAGAGACAGGACAAGTGCCACAGTACTACTTTAACTGAAGCATGCTTCAGTAGGTCACTCCTCACCGAGTAATCTCATGAGACATGATGGAAGAGTAAACTGAAGAAGATTCAAAAAGCCTGATGAAACTTCTAGTTGGGAAAAAAACATGCAACCAAGACAGCCTTTACTATCCGGAAATTATGCCTAGATTAGGTTGATCAATCTTGAATAATTTTTTTTTGTAAAATTGTGTTAAAGAATGAAGTTAGATGCACAAGCCCTTATTCAACCCCCAGTCACCTTATTCTAAACAAAAGTAATGAGAAGATCTACTACATACAAACATCAGGCTTTCACTTCGAAGAGAAATGATTGGAAGAGCACAAGTTTCAATTCCTTATGGTCATGTCAAAGGAAACAGTCAGCATTGGTTTAGCTAGAGAACATCAGCAGATCCTCAGTTACTAACCATGCTCCTTCAGTACAAATATCTCAGCTAAGATCATGTCAGCAACCTTAACTTAAAGACAGCTTAATACACATGTACATAATTAGAAACTTTACTTTTGAATCCCGGATTCTTTCTGCAGCACTTGTGGACAAATTACTATCACTGTGCGCTCGACTCATGTTGGCGCTTGAGTTGGAAGCGGAGTTAGCAACACTAGAACCACTGCTGCTTGCTGAGCTGACCATGCTGGCACTACTGCTGCTGGCACTGGCACCGCTCACACCACTGGTACTTGCACAACTGTAGCTACTCCTCTTCCAGCTTTCCCTTGCAGACCGCTGACGAGGTCCGTGTTCCTTGATATAGTTTCTCACCTTTAGAACAGAGGCAGCAGAATTACTAAAGCCTGATAAACACCGTACTGAGATACTCTTTTTCATGAAAAAAACACAATTTGCCTATTAATAATGATCAAGTTATTGGATCAGTTCAGTTAGTCTTTTAAAACATTTTGCTGTGGCTGCTTAAATCCCAAGCCATCTGGCAGCCATCCAGAGAACTTAGCTAAGTTGATATTAACTTCAGTATGGAAGGAAGAAAACTAAGTATCAAGGTTTTCTTCCCTCTCCTACCCCCCAAGTTTTCTACTACATAACAGTAAGTTATTGTAACACCAAACAGGAGTATCAGTCAAGTTCAACTGAACTATGTTGTTTACTTATTATATCAAACCTGTTAATTTTGATAGGTATATTCAAACAAAAGTGGCTCTAAGGAAAGCAGTATTTTTCTACTTGATGATACTTATAAAACGCTTGAAATATGAAACAGGCCAAGCCTGTACAAGCAGCACATTTTTTCCATTTTCAATCTTTACTTTCATCATAATCACAAATACAGAGTAACACTGAGGAGTTCAGCTTGTTTGGATACTGCTTCTTTTCCCAACACCACATCACAGTAGTACAGACTAAGAAAACAGTAGCATGTATCTACCACACCAATCTGGTACCTTTGTTATAATTTGTATTTTATAACATCTTTAAAACACATTTTTCTATATCCCTTTTTACATGAAGTTTATGGTCTTCTCCAATGAATTCAAATCCTTTGGAGTTTTAAATGCTAATTTATATTCAGTGAGCAAATGAAGATACTCAACCAGTTGATGGTCACGAAGTGGAATACGCTTTGTCATAAGCAGTACTGGGCCTACAGCATAACTCATTACACACACGCCAGCTTAGGCTTAACACATACTGAGAATATATAACCACAGTCTTCCACGTAAAGGATTAATACATATTTTGAACTCTATTTCCCACAATTGACAACATTGTGTATCTCTCTATATCTAACGATAATGTATAAAAATTGATCATGACTTCGTATGAGATTTTGCAAGACATATCAGATACTGAAATTCCAAAGTCATATGTACAAACCTTAACTCACCTGTTTCAGTTTTTCATCTGTGAGACAGTTCAATTCAATAATGAATTCACTATCTGTAGGTGAGATCTGAGCAGTAGGATCAATAATTTTAATAATATCAAGTTGCTCTCGAAGGCCCATCTCTGTACTGACTTTGCGACTCAAATATTCAATATATTCAACCTAGGACCCAAAGAAAGGCAAATCATTTTAAAGTATTATTGATTCTAAATGAGTGACAGAAAAAAAGGAAGGACCAACAGAATGAAATGTGCTCAAATATCACATTTCCTATGATTCTAGCCTCACTGAGCATCCTCAAAAACTCAGGGTGAAAGCTTGAGTACACGTTAAACTGCCTACTACAGATACAAAAGACAAGATTTCATTTTAAGGATCAAGTAGTGCTGCATAGGTCGACATTTACACCTACAGCAATCAGTACGTCTTTTAAGATGTGGCACTAATTGAAAGTTCTTCTGTATATTACAGTTCTCACATCGGAAAAAAAGTTAATTTCACCTGTTCATCGTTTGTCATTGCACTCCATGGAAGTTCATCAAGATTTCTATGCTTGTTTTTCTTTTTAGGAAGCAGACAAGGAGAACTCGGAATACTAGGTATAACATCAGAAAGTACATCACTCCCACTTGTAATATCGCTGCCAGGCAACTTGTAATATGCAAGAGAAAGAACAAAAGCCTTAGAATACAGTAGGCAGATTTAAAGTCATTCTAACACTATTAACAATTCAAAACATACCATCAAATTAGCAAAGCATTGCTTATCTATGTACTCTAACAACTTAATAATTACTCATAACCATACAGTACTCCTTTGAATCTTCCAACAAACAGCAAGTGCAGCAAACTCAACTCACACTATTTTCTACTTATCAATCCTCTTTTTAAAATTTGCATTTAAGAAAAAAGCAGAATGATGTGGCATTTCAACTATTTCCCTTCTCCAGTGTAAATTGTCCATTATAATCCAAACCTAAATCTAAACCTCCCATTTCAAAGCATAGTCTAGTTTAAGGAAGATAATTTCAAAGTAGGTATGTAATTTATACCACATCCCATAATTATACAAGGCAATTCAATCAAAATCACTGTCATTTTCCTGGAAGCAACTGCAGAACTTTAGCTAGCTTCATTTATACAACTGACACGTAATTTCTGAAGGCACTTCCAGTTAAAGTGTGACAGTTGGATTACTCGTGCTCTGATTCTGCCAGATAACACCATAAAGAGCTACAAAAAAGTATTTCCAAAATTCTACAAGTTCAATCAAGTAAGTCTCCTAAGAAATGCTTGTTTTAAAACACAAAGAATAATAAAAAAAAGCTAGTTACTAATCAAACATGCTGTCAGCTAACCAAGACATGGGAAATTGCTTCTTTTCAAAACAATCGCTGACTTTATCAGGCAATTAAAATTTCACAACTCAATGAAGCTCTGAATTTTTGGGATCCAATCTGAGTTGCTCCTACAAGCTGCATTATACAAACGCACCTGTTAACTTCTGTGGTACAATATACATAGAGACTAGCAGTTAGACTATGAGAGTAAGAAATTCAGAGCTAATCTCAGTCCATGTTATCTTAAGTTCATTTGTATCTTCTGGAATAGGATTTGTGCTTTCTTGAAATCAGTGTTTTCAGTCCTTACACTGCACATAGAAGACTCTGTACTTGCTTTGACTAAGCTTTAAAACAAAATTTAAAAGTATTCCTCAGTATATTCTGAAACACCATGTTTCCTATTTCAAAGATATGTATACACTCGCAGTTGATTTAAGTCTATAATATAAAAAAATCAATTTAAGTCTATAATATATAAAAAGATTTGCATATCACAATTGAAAACCTGCTGAACAAAGATGGACTACCACAAACTGGAGATACCTGACCACGACTGCATCCAATACAGACTAGGAAAAAGGAGGACGTGATTCACCTTCACACTTTTCCCATCCCAGGGAGACAAAGGAAGCTCTGTACTCTTAGTGGCACAGAAAAAAAAGATGGAAATAGGCTATGGCAAGAGCTTCTACACTTTACCTAGGTGCCAGCTCCATTCCAAAGGAAGATTTAATACAACCAAATCACAAAAAGCAGACATCTATAACCTGATTTCGTTAGCAGAGCAGATCCTCAGTACAAAGGATCTAAGCTCATGGCTACAATACACGTTAGTCACTAAAACCAAACTACCAAAATATGTAACCATCCCTCTTTGAAGAGCTGACCTTCAGTCTCTCCTCCAGATTAAGCACGCTGCAATAAAATAGAACAAAACACTTTCCTTATCGCTGAAGATTCAGATATCTCCTCTTACGTTCAGTAGTACCAAGAAACAAATGCTGAGGACTTTTTAACTAAAGCTAATCCCAGCACTTAATAGTCTATACAACATTTTATATTTACAGTGGAACTAGTTTACCTGCCATTCAAACTCACTGTCTGACCAATCCCAGTATGTGCTGATAGAAGAAGAGACATCACTGCAGACGCTTCCCTCAGGGAACAAATCAAAAGAGGTGAACTCCTGGTCATCCAACAGAGAGTAACAGTCATCTTGATCACCAACTGAAACCGATGAGAACAGCTCCTCACTGCACTCCGAGCTGGCTACGCTGGTTCCACAAGATGTCAAGTTCCACCTGCAAAACAGGACAAAACAAATAGAAAGCAGCAAACATTTCGGCATCATGTGTCCTGAAAAATCCTTACTTCCTTTAAGCCTCAGAAAACTATCTCCGCTTTGCTTGTCAGTAACATCATACATTGACTTTATTGAAATAAGTTACAATTATGTAAATTGAAGTATTCAATTTTAAAATATTTTTAAAGGTCCATAAATTCCAAAGGGAATTTAATGTTAAAAATGCAAGGCAAAAATCCATATATTGTTAGTATAATTACACCTTTACTTTAATGTATTAACAGTTTTCACCTCAGAGCCAAGATTCCTGTAGTGTAAATTATCTTTTTTTATTTGTTTGTTTTTAAATACACTGAACTAAAAATATAATTTCCAGTATGTTGGGATATTTAAACTTCTATGTAAACTGAAATAAGCAAAACTAAGAAATAAATCAATTGGACTTCAGGACAAATAGGAGTAAACAAGAAATTCTGTGTTGATGATCCCCCACAAAACTAAGACTTAAGAAGGAAACACATTATGGATATACCCAAGGCTCCACTGCTCACTATTTTCCACTCTAAATGCCAAAAATATTGGACATGCTGTTGGAATTAGACAGAGCAAGATGGGAAAATGACCTGTGTGAAAAAAGCCAAACACTTTTTTTCTTCTCATGATTTAATTTAAAAGCCTGTTTAATGCTATTGCTAAAGGAAAACAATTGAGGACTCAAACTTCACAGAACAGGTTTTTTACTCTAATGAGAGTAAGCCAGAATTTAACAAGCTCATGAAATCAGTCTCCATATCTGGATTTATTTTGCATATTGGTGAAAAAATAGCTCGAGACAACTATGAGTCAGCACAGCACTGCAATATGGCCAAAACAATTTGAAAAGGGCTTCTAAAATTCACCACGCAAACCCATGCGATCAACTATTGTTCCACCAGCCTATCCACTTCTGCCTGGCTAACTAGAAAAACATTCCTCTATCCAACTGCAAAAGCTGAGCAATGCCATCAGCCAGAAAGGCTGGTCCTCACTGTCGTTATTTAAGCTGCATACCAGGTTGGCTAAATAAGTGATGGACTCACTCCCACATCTATTTGGCCAGCAGTGAATTTATCCAGTGTTAAAGACGGTTCAAAAAGTTTTCTTTTAGCAGATTCAGGAGATTTTGCCCTCCCTTTCTGCATCCCTTATACACGTCTCATGTTTTACTGGCACAGACTTTTGTGGGCAGGGCAATCAATTTGTATAGAATAGAATACGAGCATGGTGACACAGCATACTTTTAAACATTACTACAGTTTCAGTATTCAAGAAATATCGATGGAAGGAAAGATAGAGCGGACAAAGTTTTCAGGCCCATGAAAACACAGGATGGGGTACAGGGTGTCTACAACCAACCAATAACACACAGATACTCCAGGTATGCAGTATCACAGCAGGTATAGGCAGTCAGCCCTTGCCTTCTCGTACCTAGGGAGGCTGCTGTACTCGCTGGGGCGAACTGGATTAACAAGAAGTGTGAACTACATTAAAATTACTCGTAACTTTAAAAAAATAGAAAGCCTTATGCGAACACCACAGATTGAGCTGTGCATCTGCAATGGCTTAATCAGTGCAAGACAGGACACATCCTTGCCCAAAGAAGCGAAATACCCACTCAAGATACCTGGCTTACAAACCTGGGTTTGTAACATGAACAAGCCCAAATAACACACTCAGGAAGTGAAAGAGAAGTGTACAAAATGAATTAAATGCAAATTTGGTGAATATCACGCATTCATCTTACAGCTATGCTACAAATACATCTTACTGTTCATGTCACATTTGGGCCTTATGATATAAGAACAAGATCATGAAAATGTATCATATTTGATCAAGGCCCTTCACACTGAATCATTTAAGAATCTATAATTAAGAGCTTGCCCTTGTAAATGATGCTTTTAAAGTGTAATTTCCTTTATCTCATACAAATTCAATTGAAAGATTACCTTATTATTCACTCTTAATTACGGTGTAGTAGAAACACTACTAACCAGTAAAAGTACCTTGCAACTCTGGAACAGTAACTAAAACTATCCCACACATCTGTTCAAGACTGAAATCTCACAAATTGTTCTCAAAAAAAAAGGTATCATTATATTCAATTTAATACTATGCATAAATAGCAGCAGAATTAGGGTCTTAGGTAAGCAGGACTGTTTGGTTTTGATTTTTCTAAGCACAACTAGAAATTCTTTGTAGACCTGCATTTGCATTTTTAGAATAGACGTTTTCTAATTAGTAGCATGGAATGGAAATGTTTCTGCAGGAATTGCTGCAGTCACCAAGCCACCTGACTCATTCTGAACCTCTACAGGTTTGCTTTTCATTATTATAAACACACCACTCTCTAGTTGCCCACCCTACAGCGCTCAAACCCGCGTTTTAAGAAATCCAGGAAGGAATAAACACATTTCAGAAATCCACCAAGCTCACACTAACTGGCACGTTACTAGCAGACTAAGCTCGCACACAGCCCTGCCAACGGGAAGTGCAGCCCAAGCAGGGGCGTGCGAGCGGGCTACCTGGGGCAACCGCAGCACTGTCGTACCCGGGCTCGTACCGGGCAGGGGAGCGGGGGGGGGGAAGGGAAAGGAAGGGAAAGGAAGGGAAAGGAAGGGAAAGGAAGGGAAAGGAAGGGAAAGGAAGGGAAAGGAAGGGAAAGGAAGGGAAAGGAAGGGAAAGGAAGGGAGCACGGCCCTCCTGCACGGGCAGCTCCGACCCGGCCGCTACCTCAGGGGCAGCCCGGCGGGTCCCGGCGAGGGGCGGCAGCTGCCACCGCGCCTCCAGCCGCCTCAGCCCCACGCCGCCCGCCCGCCCCAGCCCACCCCCCCCTCGGCATCACCGAGCCGTCGCGGCCCAACCGCCTCGGTCCGCCCCTCAGAGCCGCGGGCGGACCTGTTGGAGTGGAAGCGGTGCAGCGGGTCGGTGCGGTGGCAGGACGAGAGCTGGCAGCCGAAGTCGCTGACGTCCAGGCAGCCCTCCTCACTCAGGCTCAAGCTGCCGCCCCGCGGCGGGTGCTGGTGCGAGAGCAGCGGGCACGGCTCCTCGGGGGCCAGGAACTTCTCGTACGGCTCCTCGGTCATGGCGGCGGGAGCGGGAACGGCTCCAGCGCGGCCCGGCGGCGGCGGGAAGGAGACGAGCGCCTCACGCACGCAGGGGCCGAGCTGCGAGCGCCGCCATGAGCGGCCGGTCCCGGGATGCGCCTCAGTCTCGCGGCCGGCTCCTTCCGGCGCCGGGCCACGGGGCCGGGCCGACACAGCGCCCCCTGCCGCGGCGGAGGGCGGATGGCTGCCCACTCGTGTCCGCCCTAGCACGCGCCCCCGTCCTCCGCCCCGCGCGTGGGGCGGCACGTCAGCGCCAGGCGGGGCCGCGCTGCTATGGCGGCGGCGGTGGGCAAGGCCGTGGGGGCGGCCTACGGGCACGGCGAGAGCGGCGGCGGCCGCGGCGGCGGCTTCCTGGGGCCGCGGGTGCCGGCCGAGGTGGAGGCCATGGCCCGGGGCGTGCAGGACGTGGGCAAGGAGACCTTCCGGCGGCTCCTCAAAGGTAGGGCCCGAGCGTGGCCTGCCCCCGGGTGCTCCTCCGCCTGGCGTGGGCGCGGGAGGGGCGCTCGCTACCCCGCCGCAGAGGGACGGGGGGATTTCCCAGGCACGCCCCAGGGGCAGGCGCCGCCTTCCTCGAGGGGGCCGTGGCTCCGCTTAGGAAGGCGAGGAGAACCGGAGGGTCTGCTCTGCCGTGCGTGGGCAGGGCTGCAGCGCTCCCGGGACGCTTCCCTTTGCTTTTCCCTGCAGGAGGCGAAAGTTGAGGGTTAAATGCAGTGAAGGTTTTCACGGTTGTATTCTAAAATTCTGTAAAATCCCTGAGAATGAGGTATGGGCTGCTGCGGCTGTGGGTGGCCCCCAAAGTCACGCTGAGCACTGCTAAAATCGTTCCTCTCTCGCTCCTCGGTCCCAGAGCCAGTGGCTTTTTCAGGTTGTGTAGGGCATGTGAACGTCGAGACCCCACGGATGTTTTCATAAAGTGCAGGAGAAAATAAAGGAACTTCGAAGTGCAGGTGTCTTGCTGAAGTTGGGGCTGTAAGGTTGAAAATGCTCGACCTGTTTGATGTTTGGCTGCGAGGCTTCTCCCTGTGGTAAGGCAAGTCAGGCGAGATTTTCTCAAGGCAGCTTTGACCACCAAAATCAGTGTTGCTCAGTTGAGTAAATTATTGTATGCAAAATAATCACAGAATAATCGAAGCAGAGCAAAAGCACGGCCAGCTGAGGAGAGCAGCTGCTGCATAGCATGGCATAGTGCTGCCACCCTTACGTGCACATTCTCTCAGCTAACTTGCTTTCAGCCTTTTTCTTCTTGATTTGAGTCAATAAGGACTCAAAGCATCTGGTAGCTGGGTTGTCTTTAAAGTCTGCACGGTGTCAGAAATGGAGCAATGTATCCAGGGTTTCCTTACGATAATTGGAAGCAATAAAGCTCTGTATAGGCAGAGGCATTTGGGACAAAAGTAAATACAGATGTTGAACCATATTTGCTGTCTAGTGCAGGGAGAGTGAAAAGTTGTATCAGTGCCAGGAAACCTGACTGTCTCCTAAACCTCGTCTGGGTTTAATTTCGGTATAAATTATCGCCTACGCTTAGGTGTGCAGTAAATGCTGCCTACTGCAGGGGGAGCAAACAGTCCTTCAGATCCACCTGAGGCCAGGCCAGGCCAGGGCAGGTAACCCTGCCACACTGATTCACCCAGATGCCCCAAAGTGGATGCAGACAGCCTCCAGATTACGCAGAGCTGGCAGAAATCTCCACTTGTCTTCTGCTCTTGCTGGTCTGTGATTAATAGCTTGCAGGACAGCGGTTTTTTTCCCTTGAAGGTTTAGAAGTCTTTGAAGAGGTGACAGATTTCAACAGACGATATCTAAATTGCTCTGCCACTGGCACCAAGTTAGTTTTTCAAGTCTTGTTGCTGTTACTCTCTCTCTAAATAATAACTGATACCAAAAATGAGATGCTGCTTCATATGCCTGCTCAGTTCACGATGTAAAAACTGCATATACCATTATCTCAGGGTTATGCAGCCAGTGTTATTGCAGTCTCTGCTAAACTGCAAGTTTGAGGCCACAAGCATCTTCTACTAGGAGCAAGTGACCCAGCCGTGAGGTGTTCTAGGGATGGTCTTGGGTTATTCTTTTTTTTCCTCCCTCGGAGTGACTGTTGGAAAGGTTGGTACCACTGGTATATCTGAATTCCCTGAGCTATACTGAGTACAAAAATCTTGTCTTCTAGGGTAATGCAAGTAGGTTATAAAAGAAGACATGGATTTTTAAACAGTTATTAAAGTTGGTCAACAGAAAGAATGATACTGTCATTAAAGGTGTCTAGTTAAAAACTGTAAGTAACCTGTTCTTTGAAGAGGCAGATCAAAGGTGTATTTAAGTAAGAAGTAGACAGCTCAGCACATGATTTAGTAGACCGGCCTCAGTGCTGATCTGTATTTGGCCTTTCCCATAAACAGACTCTTCTCAAAGTCAGTTTTGTTGTCGTAGAGCAGAGCCTTTTTCAGACAGTGTGGAAGGCTTGGTACTAGCACCTCACACATCCTAGCTACTCTGTGTGAAATCTGCCATGCAGATAGTGCCAGACAGAGTCAGTCAGCCACATGAATGATCCAGGACTTGCCACTAAATTTGGTGTGTATTTAAAAATGTGAAAAGCAAAAAAGCAAAGAGAATTTATCCAGAATTAGAGGATAGTAGTCAGTGGAACCCACCTGATACCGAAAGAAACTCTGGCAGTTTGATTAACACTTTTTTTTTTTCCCCCAACCTTAGTATTAAGCTAATCTCTTAGTGTTGACTTTCAGTAATTGTTGTTGGACAGTTTTAACTTCTCATGTTTTATTCACAGCACAAAATATGGCTCACTATAAACAACTAATCTAATGCCTCAATCCTGCAATTGGATTGTGTCAGTAATCTTTTTTTTTTATCCACAGTGGGGCTTCCTGTGGCTCCAGCAGTCCATCCAGACTGATCAGGGTGCAGGACAGAACCTGACATGACAACAGAAATTTATATCAGCCAGTGCATATATGGAAAAAGGAAGAATAACCGAGTGATGAAGATTGAGATAAACCCACACCAGTTATTAGTGTATAATCTTGCCACATGGGTTAGCAGTAACTTCCTTTAAAGTTTGTATTAGCAGCAGATGTGCAAACTACAAGACTTGAAGGTTTAGTTTTGTCTTCTTGCTCATTTTAATCCTTGGTCTCTGTCATTGCAAGATAAATTAATTAAGTGAAACGTTAGAGAACAGTGTTGAATTGTTTGCTCTCTCAATCCTCTCTTATCCTGGGTATCAGAAGTGTAATTAAGCTGTAAGCAGACTTCTGATGTGAACAAGTTTGTTGATAGAAGCTCAAGTTGGATTTGTACTCATAAGTGATGAATTGTTTTATCTTTTTTGCATTATCTCACTGGAACAAATTTCAACAGTGAAACGGTCTTCATTTTTGCAATGCAAAAGCTTAATCCATTGAAGTTGTCTTGGCAAAGTGTTGTGAGACTGACATGTGCTGGTGGGTGATCAGGTGTATTTACAGAGACCTGAAGTAACAGTTTCACATCAGGAAAAATGGCAGTATATTAAGTAAAATCATAGATGTGTTTATGTTAATGTTCATGCTCTCCAGGTGTTCCTCTTTTTAAAGGGATATTGCTTTGCTCTCTTATTCACAGTCGCTGTTGATGCATTAGAAGGAAAAGACTGCAAGGAATCTGTCAAGCTGATTGCAGAAAGCACTGATCTCTCAGAAGAGCAACTTGCTTTTCTAATTTCTGGCATGTATACCCTTCTCCGAGAAGCGTTGAGACTCCCCTTATCAACTTTCAAACAAGAGGTAAGTTCTGGGAGTGCTTGGAGTCCCAGTATGTTAAAAGTTGCATCAGACATGAGTTACCATCTAAACCCTATTTACCAGGCTGGGTAGCTGCACATAAAAATGTTGCTCCAAGTTAAAGTGGTTGGAAGAAACTGTTAAAGGTCTAGAGCTTATTATTTTACTTGTGTAGATTTACAGTGAGCTTTTTTGGAAGAATATTTAGGTTTGAAAAAGAGATTCCTGTATCTTTTTCTGCTTCAGCATCTTGTTTACTGTGCATGTTTGTTTTCACTCTTAAATTAAAATCCCATTGCAAACTATTATTTCATTTGCATCAGCTTTCTCTGTTACCCTAACTGCATGTTCACACATACCGCTCATTTTGCCCACACTTGCAATTTCTCATATTTGTTTGCCTGCCTTTCTTCATTCTTCTGCCACAGAGGAAGGAAGATCTTATGGCCAGAACAATATAGTGGAAATTGGGAAAAAGTGCTAAAGTTCTGTGTCAATATGTATACACCTACCATCTTCCCAACCCCTATTGCTTTTTGATGGCTATTTTCTTTCCTTTTTCATGTTACTTTACCTTACATTTTTTCTTTTCTCATTTTATTTTTATGTGAGCGAACCACTTCTGGGCTTCTGGCACCTCTCTCTTGTTTAAGACACTGTTTTCATATTTACCCAGGCATGCTGGGATAGCTCATATATTAAGGAAACATAGTGAAAGTATGCTTTTGGTATTCAGAGCTTATCTTTTGCCACTTCCTTTCTGTTGTCATAGTTTAAACAAGTTACTGCAAAACATATTTGAGAATAAGGGCATGTGATTACTCTAAAAGAAGAATATGTTATAGATAGCTACATAAAAGAAATGGCAGGGATGTTGTTTTCAAAAATAAAGGCTTCCAAGAGATTTAGGTCTTTAAAACTAGTTTTTCATACCTTGATTGAATACTTCTGGAAATTCTTCTCAATATGGAACCTGCCATTTCAAAACTACTGGCACTCAAGACTAAAACTTTTGGGGAGAGATACCAAGCAAGTAACCACTACTAATTCACTAGGTAAGAAATGATCTTTCAAGACCACATCCTGTAAAATTTCATCTTCCTTGTCTTTCTAGGTTTTTAAGGAAGACCTAAAGGAGCTCAGGTATGCCTCTTTATGCCTGTTTTTTTAATATGTTTGGTTTTTCACAACTTTTATGTAACTGCTTCCCCAAATCAACTTCTTTACACAACAAAGATGGTATAAAAATTACCTGTAAATAGCATATAATACATCTGTTGCCAAATGTCATGTGAAGCCAGATGAAAAAAAACAGGTGCTGTGTAAGACTTGATTTAGCACTGAGCATGAGCAGTAAATTTCACATGCTGGGGAGGTTGGTCTAATTTAGTCCGTAATGTAGGTTATGCAAATGTGAGTGACCTTCTCTCTGCCATCCCCACCTTGCCCTGCAATATTTTTTTAACATGTGTGGTAAGACAGTGGTAATGTTTCAGAAGCCAAGAAACTGCCCTACTTTTTTTCTTCTTTGAAAGGCCGATGATATAACGATCATGAAATCCTACCATCGTGTTCAGCTATGATCCCTCCTGCCCGTTACCCAAGAAAGCGTAGCATTTGGTACAGACTTAGTCAAAACCTGTATCGGTCTGTTCAGAGTATCTCTGGATAGAGTTCATACCCTAAAAGCTAAACATCAGATGCAAATAATCTTCATAGGTGTGAGAATAACAGCAGTTGATATTTTCATCTATAGAGAAACCTCTATGCCAAGGCCCAATTATCTGAAAATGCTAATTTCCCATAATTCTTAGCATTCCGATTGCTACCTAGGACAAACAGATAGATATGTTTCTAATTCTGTCTTTTTTCATCCTTATTTGTCCGTTAACCTGCCAATTGGCTTTCTTCTCAGACTCTGTTCTGCAGAGTCATAAGCATAATTTACTTTATGAGCAACTTCAGGTAAATTAAAGCTGCAGATTTAGACACGTAATCGGTGAAAGGTGTAATTGGGGCCATGATGAAAGGTGCCCGGCTAGTTGAAACAATTTTGTCTGCGGCTCAGTGCTGGAGTTTGGTCTGCCTTTTGTCTTGTGAGCTAAAATGCAAACGGCTTCCTCTGCCACGTCATGGACTTCACACCCAGGTTAAAGTAGGTCAGTAAGAAACTGATGAATTGCTTTTGACCCAGTGGGAGTTGGTGTCTTTTGAGGTGCATGCAGAATGTGTTCAGTGTGATTAAGGAACAATGAAGAGCGCTAAAAGCTCCATGCCACGTTCTCTAGGGGTGGGTGAATATTGCTGTGTTGAGCAGTGATGTGAAAGTTGGTATACAGGGGTGCCAGAAGTCACTGGGCTGGCTGTGCATGCTGGCTGTATCTGGAAATACAGACTTCCAGGCCTCTGTCCTTGTCATTTAACCACACTTTAATGCCTTACACTTTTGTAATTTGGGGTTTTTTTTCTCACTTCATGGATTATTCATGGAACTATAACAACACTTTTCAATCTGGATGATCTTTTTTATATCTTTTATATCTTGAAAAATCTTTTTTTATCTTGTTCTTGTTAGCATGACTGATACAGCAGCAATAGTTCAGGTAACTGCATTTGTGTTGCTTGCAGACTTTTATGTTTTACGTGCTGCTCGTAGCTGCTATGCTCCCATGATTCTCACATTATTGGGACTCTTCCTAACTTCCATCTCTGACAATCTTAGTTCCTGTGAGTACCTCTTCACCTTGTGGCTAAACTTTTAGAAGACTAAATAGCTTATTCTACTCTCAAGCTATGATACTTACTAAATTTGGTAGCACCTTTAGTATCTTCGATTCCTGTGGGAAATGTCATTTCCTATGTTCCCAACGCACTTGGGTTTGGAGATGAAATACCTGCTCATTTTTAAGGCATCTACTAATTACATTCAGACATTTATCCTTCTGTGGTGACTCCTGTGGGTCATCCTGTGATCATGTGCTTGAAGAACATATGTAATTGGTTGAACAGCAGTGTCTTGGCATTATTAGCACCCAGTGTTCGGGCAGGTATTTTGCATTTTAAGGCAGAAAAATGGCTTATTTCCTTTTTGTTGTTGTTGTGTCTTCTTTTAAAATGTTTGAGCTCTGAGCCAGATTACCTTTTTTTTTTTCACCTCTCCTGCATTCTATTTTGTTTTCTTCAGTGAAGCTGAATATTGGACTAATTCCACCCATATACAGTCTTGTTATTCTCAATTTCCTGATGATACGTCTGGTCTTGGCTTCTCGTTTTGGTGGAGAGAGAGGCTGGGAGACATGCCCCCTTCTGATTAATTAGATCAATACTACTCGTTTCACAGGGTTGCTGTTCTATACCCCTAATTCTTGGCCTGAGTGAGAATAAATTCACTCTAAATCATGGGTGCTATTTTTTTCCCCTCCTCTCTCAGGTTATTTAGTAACTTTATGGCTCAGGCCAATAACATGGGATTGAGACATCCTCACACCTTCTTCCTCGCCCTTTGAGTCTCTTCCTCAGAATGTTTCTTTGAACACTGATTGCCATCTGTAGCTCAGGCCTGAGCTGTGCCATGTTCTGTGTCTGGCCTCCTGTAAGCTGCTTGAGCCAGGAACAGAATTTTCAGCAAAATCATTAACTGCATAGCAAAAATAATGCAAGCTCAAAGGTAGCATTAATGCTTCTCTTTTAATAACGCTTGCTCTTTCAGTCGAGCAAGTGTTGTGATAGGTGTCATAATAATCATATTACAACTCCTTGTCTCCAGCTATTCCACTACATACAAAGGATATTTGGTCATCATCAGGATGGGTTAAGTGATACACTTGCACAGAAAGTGTAAGTAATGTTTGCAGAAATAGTCTCATCTGTTCTGAAAGACAGATACATGCAGCCAAAAAAGCACTGTCTAGTCTCTCCTCCTCACTTCCCAGTTTGCCTCAGATAATGACCTTGCTAATATGAATTCAGTTTTATCCAAGCACCATTTTAAAATGTGTTTTAACCCTACCTCTTCCATTAAGAATTCAAGCTTTAATAACTGTTGTTTCATCTTCCCACTGTGTGAGTTGATGAGTTGTTTTTTCTCCCATCATTAGATACTGTAAACCCTTTAGGACAGGTAACTTCCTTGTTTGCTTTGATTTTTCTTTGATATACCGCTGTGTATCTCAAGCCACTGGTGAGTAATGTCTCTGGGCACTGATTCATGTTGAGTGCTGGATTTAACTGTGGCAGCAGCAGTAGTTACTTCTCCCACTTGTCCAACCTGCCTCTCTGCAGGAGGTTACAGTCCCTGTGGGAAAGGCAGCTGAATGGATAGTGTTTGCTCTGCAGTCTTTGCAATTCACAGCCTGATATATTGAACTGAAAATCAACAGTGTCAGAGGAATGGTAAAGCAGTGGAGAGGCATAGGGCAGATGGAGTGTGAGTTAGTCCATTTGACCAGTTCTCATGGTCCCTATCAAATTTATGCTTGTCCTCCCCATGTTAGATACACCTGTTTTGTAAGTCATCTTAGCTACAATGGCCTCTGTTTTTACTTTTGAGGAAACAATTTATTCTGTTATCTTTTCATTAGACTTCAGGTGAAGGGAAATGAAAAGTATAAGTTTGGGATTTTTGAAAGTGTGCGTTGTTGGCCTGCCTTCTGCAGTTGTCAGAGCTATCAGTAAAATTTTTCTTGACTTTATCAAGCAAATACTGGGTTCTCTTGAAACTCACTGTTGCCACACTAGGTATGACAGGAAGATGTAATAGAGTTTTTAGGGTTCTTGCTATAAAAACATAGGCTGTCCTTTTGAGAGCCTAGACTGAATCAATACTGAAGTGCTTAGGTAAGAGCTGATGGCAATTTTAAGCAATGGAAGATGGAAAATGTTGACACATTTTTTGTGTTCTATAATAGATTTTTTTTTTTTTTTTTTTTTTTTGTAGCTAAGGCCATATATTTGTGGTTACAAAACACTTAACTATTTTGTATTGCTCTTATCTTTAAGGATACCAGAAGATTTCATCGTGGACTTTTCCAGTATAGTCTTTGGTAACAGGTTAGTATCTTCATGTACCATGCACTGTGCAACCAGCAGGGTTGCACAGAGCTCTGCTGACAAAAATCCCAGGCCAACTGAAGGAACAGCAAAATTCTCTAAATTAATGAGAACAAGATTTGTCCTGTTATTTTGATTCAACATAATATGATGTCCATCATGCATGGCTATATATGCAGTAAGTAGCTTTCATGCCAATTTTCAATTTTTCTGTGGTCATCACCCATCAGTTTTTATAATATTTAATAGACTCAGTAGGTGCATCGATACCTACAGATGAAAAATGCATCGTAGAATTAAACATTGTTATCATCATTATCATTGCAAGTTAGAGCAAAAGTGAGAGACTTGGTTTGTTGAGAGGCAAACTACATATGCCTTCTACCTGCTGTAGTTTGTAGAAGCTTTTTCAGATAGCACTTATTCAAGTCTTAAAGTACAGTTGAATTGGGAGTTCTCACTGGGTGATCTGATGACACATACGAGATACCAAGTGCTCTCCTAGCTGTAATTCATTTTCTAAGCAGTATGTATACCTCAGTAACTCCAGAGGAAGTACTAAATCAAGAACTTTTTGAAAAGCCTATCTCTTTTGTCCATTCTAAGGATTCCTTTTTTCTATATGGTTCTCTGCTCGACCATACTTAGCTTATTCTACATCTAGAAATTGGTTGAACTTTTTGCATATGTAAAACTTTGCTCCTTGAAACTTGAGGGCACTCAGCATATAGCATCACTAACCCAGTGCTGCTCCAGATATTCTTCGTGGAATCTTGATAATCATAGTTGTGGTATTTCAGTTACCCTCACAAGGGTTTGAATGCTGCTACCAAAGTTAAAAATATTTTTCATTTCCTTGGTTAAGATCTTGGCTTAAAGCTAAAGGTTCTTGGAGTAAAAATAAATTCAGCCTTCTCATCTTTTCTTTGCTCTTCTGTTTGAATTATAGGTGTTAAGAATGCAAAATTCATGGTTGCAAAGTGGAAATATTGTTTGCAGTGGAAAAAGAAGATAAATTTAGATGTCATTTGAAGCATGCATGATTGTCTGTTTTCTACTGTGAAATCACGATGCTGGAAAATTTAGCTTTTTCTCATTTTGAAAGCTGTGATTATCCAGTGTAATCTTGCTCTGTGTTTTGAGACCAAAGAAGAGCACCTCACATTTGATTTCTAGACAGATCTGCTTTTATAATCTTAAATGTAATGCTGAATCATATATATGCTTATTGTATTGTAAATATATACGATTGTGATGGTAAGAGAAGTATTAGCATCTGATCAAAAATTCAGTATGAGTTAGATAACCCAGAAAAATCCATTTTTAATACTTTTTCTGGCATCTTATTCTATTTTTGCAATTTTGTTCACTAAACAACAGTTCTGAAGTACTGGAAATTTGTCACTTGTATTTCTCTGTCCCCACAGTTCCATCAAGCTCTACAGACTGAAAGGGAAGAAAAACTTGCCACACTGACACCATCAAATAACTGCATGAAATTAAAACTTTTTTTTTTAAGGGAAAGGATAACCCTAACTTCCCCCTCTCTGAATGTTTATAATAAATGTACTGCATTGTTTTTTAAATAGCGTAGCTTTAGTTTCTACAAGGAAGGTGCGTTCTGCGTGCCATTTGTCAGCATTTCACACATACTGATTTATTCATTCTCCCTGATCAGTGGCCTGCTAGGCGTGTGTTTTGTGCACAGGGAACCATCCAGGATTTGTCTTCAGTTTTGATATTGTTGGGTCAAAATTATTTAATCTTTCCTTTTCGAGTGTTCTTCTGTTGCATCCTTTGGCAGATGATGTTCTTGTCACCAGGTGTATCATCCTTTCCACGTATAATTAGGATGGTCTCTAGCTGATCCATGGTGCTTTACTGGATCCAAATTCTGCCTTCTGCACTACATGCTGACACTATATTGCAGCCGTTCGCACAGAGTGTTTAAAAAATGTATTATAGTTTATATGTTTTGGATATAAGATCCATTGAGTCTTTTCTGCTCCATTTTGCTATCCCTCTTAGAAATCAACAGCTTGATTAATGGCCTCTAGAAGTTCTGTCTGTATGTTGGCCACTATGCACATTCTGTCATCCTTACAGGATTCTTTGCAGTTCTAGTTGTGATCTTGTCCAAGCTGGGAAGGTGCTGACAGAAGCTTAAACTAACCTATAAAAGCTGCAACTCTTTCTGAAGGAATGGTGCTGAGGTGCGGTCCTGACCAGAACTAAAGCTTTGTGGTTTGGCCACAGAAATGCCATAGCTTAACAATTTTCAGAAACTTTGATGTTTGGGCATTGCTGAACTTTCCTACCGCTGCTAACTAGAACATCTTCCTGTTTTCTCTACTCTTTCTTCCCCCCAAATGCTGGTGCTTCCATTGATGGGAGTTAGCGTGTCTCAAGGAAGCGGTAGCAGTGTGGCTATTTTTAGGTATTCCCCAAATTAAGCAATACTCTGGCAGCAGCTCGCCACTGAGGGAAAGGCCTGTTCTTATTGTTTAATCCTGCTAATGACCGTTCTAGACTCCAGCTCCTCATGGTTGCACCCAGCTGCAGTGACCTATTTCCTATCCAGTAGTTGACAGTGAGTAAGAACCAGCTGATCTATTTTTTCTGCTCATTCCTTTACATACTATTAGGAATGTGTGTCACTTCTGACACCACCCACCCCACCTCAAAAAAAAGCATAAATTCTTATCTTATATTGCCTTTGCTAAATGCAAGAGTATTGGAGGATCTCAGCTTGTCAGTCCTGTGTCCGTTATCAAATCATTAATCTTTCTGGGCAGTTTCTAAAGGCACCAGCTAACTTGCACACAAAAATCTGAGTAGGGATGTTAGACTATCATTCCTGCAGTCCTTGATTTGTTCAGAGAGGATTCCTTTCTGATGTAAAGACCGTAATTAGATTATGTTTAGCACCATGGATAAAGGATGTAACGTTTCTTATCCTGCCCTTAGCAGGAGTACTGGAGTAGCTTTGAAATGTACCATAAATAACTTCAGAGACCTGGGATGCTTAGCAAAAATAAAAATATGGTAAGTAACGTGAAGTCCAGACTAGCTCCTGAATGGACCAGCTCAGCGACCTCATTCTGAAGATATTTCTGCATATAGATCTAAAAATGGGTGGTTGTTATGTCTTCATGTCAGATTTGGCTTGTTTACTTAGCCAGAGCTTAAGATGCTGTTAAAATTTTAAAGATTGTCAACCATCTGAAGTTTAATCGCTGTCAACTGTATTTCCTTGCAGAAATAAACTGAGGCTTGATCGGCCTTGTTCTTCCTGCAATATGAGTAATAAATGAATTCCTTGGCTTCTTACACATTAGACTAGACAAAAATCATTAAGGTTGTTCTGGGGTTTGCAGTGAACATTATGTAAGGTACTTATGAGTTTGTAGTGGTTAGCAAGAACCACTGTGTGATTTTTTTTTTTTTTTTAAAGTATGCTTCAAAGTACACCCTAATATTGTTATGTTTTAAAATGTTGCTGCTCACTAATACTAGATGCTTTCTGCTGAAGGAGCACAGTGGCCTTATTCCAACTTTTTTGCTCAAGTCACCTGTCTCGTTCTGCTTGCTTGTTTCTGTTGGATCTGCATGCGGGTAAAGGTATATTTGCAGATGCCTTTCTATGCCTCACAGTTGCATATAATTGAAATAATAGATACGCCAGCCACCACAATGACTCTTACTAAACTTTATAGTGACATCAGTTTACTGGAATTACACAGAGTCACTTGGTCTCTTTTTTTTAACATGGACCATAGGTAAACATAGGTAAAGTGGTTAATCTAAGCCCAGCTGTCTTAAGTACACGAAACTCAGACCTTTCTAAGTGAGGATGGATGTAGGAGAGCCACAAGTTCCAGAGAAGCCTTCTGAGGAGTCTTACTTTCTCTTTAGATTGTTGTTTCTTTTATGAATTTGCATTTCAGTCTCCTATTTCCGATTTTCTCTGTAGGCGTCCTGCTTCCGAAGGCACAGCTGTGATACAAGGAAGTAGGCTGCCAAGTGTCCAGGACTTCAAGTGGAGAGTGGACGTAGCTATATCGACAAGGTATAAAAGAGAATCCTGCATGACCCTGAATTCTTGTGCTGCTTAAAAATGTTAATGATGTTAAAATATATCTTGCTGTTAGGGATTTGCATGTAGTATTAAATGGATATGGGTAAAAAGATAGGGAGGGGATTTCCTGGATACTGTGGAAGTCAGTTTATATACAGGTTACTGCTGTTAATGTGGACCTGCCAACAGGCTGCTGCCTTCATCTTCTACTAATGATACTTTTTAGGTTTCTTATTTGTTTTGATCTCTCAAACCTCTGTGCTAGAAACATTTTACACAAAGTTTGAGTCGCTCGATATTTTAAAACTTAATAGCACTGATAGAACTCCACAGATCCTCAGAGACAATGGAATAAACTAGATAGAGCCTCACGCAGCCAGCCAAGCTCTGTTTTGCTGGAGCAGGGGAGGGAAATCATCTATTCAACCTCTCAAGTAGACTATCATTTTTGTATGTTGCACATGTGAACTAAACTGATGGTCTGCTGTAGATTCTACAGAGAGGCTTCAGAACATCACCTTTGCGCTGCCCGAGTTATGCAATTGGTCATTGATCTACCTTCTAGTTTCTTTCACAAAACAGGAGTAAAGGCCTTTAGGATCATCCTGTCTGTGCCTGCAGTGAAAAGCTTCTTGCCATCTGCCACAGCAGAGGCAGCTGGGGAATGGATCTTTAGCTAGAGCCAGAAGGAAACAGAAACCTCTTGTCTGTGCTGTTCCTGGTCTTTATCTAGTTCTAACCAAGACAGACAGGGGTGAAAGAAATTGGAAAATGATCCAGTATTTGTCAGTAGCATAAATTGTTAGCATGAGTGACTTCATATTGCATTCATGACTACCTGCATCCGAGGGAGAGTGCAGTCTCTTTGCTGCCATCGTTGAGAGGCCCATGGGTAATCACGGATAGTCTTCCTGAAATCAAGAAAAAGACTCCTAAGTGAAAACTGTAATGCCCACAAGCTACTAGTTCAGGTGACTCTCAGATGAGCAGTGATGTAAGCACCACACAGGTATCGCTATGTGGAAAAATCTGTACTTATAAGAGAGGAAAATGTACAGATAAACATCCTCGGGCACAGTGCTTGCAAGCTGCGGGCAAATCCTATGATTTGTTTTTCGAACAACACAGGAGAAATACGTTATCCTTTCCTATTTTCCGTCCTCTTATTTTCCTTTCCAGTCAACCTCCCCCCTGGGATTTCTTGTTTATCATCCAGCAACAGCCTCTGCAAAGAGGTTTCATTTCTGGCTTCAGCGCCTGTCTGTACCTGAGCAGGCTTTGGCAACATCGGTTGATGGAAGCTGCACAGGAATGACTCATTTCCCCTCTTTGGGTCATCAAATAAAATAACAAGCCACAAATTTAGGATGAGTACTGGAAGAACTTGATTCCCCAAAAGAGATGGCAATTGAAAGTATGAAGGGACGGAAAGGATTAATGGTAAACTGAATAAGAAAACTGTGCACTATTACTAGCAGTACTTGGTCAGCTCTTATCCCTATCGTAGTTTTACTAAATGAATTATCATGTAAAATGAAAATGCTCTTAAACTGGCAGTTGCTAAACTATTAAAAAATTTTTTTATTCTCAATACTGAGGAAAATTGGACAGGACTCCTGTGTTCACGAGTTGCCAGCCAGCCAGGTACAGGATTCTGTGATGGTAATTACTCATGTTCTATGTAAAGGTTACATGAGCATCTTAAATTGTTACTGTACAATGCTGTACTCATCACACTGCTGATGTCTATTGTTGTAATACTAATAACATAAATAATTTTAGTTCACTGGCCCGTGCACTTCAGCCATCCATTCTAATGATGATGAAGCTTTCAGATGGGACAGCTCATCGCTTTGAAGTAAGTCTGATTGCCATAATAAATAGAAAAGAAACCACTTGAAGTTCTTTCTAAAAAGTTGAATTACTATTTAAAATATTAAAGCTTTTGTAAACAATGTGTTATCATTTGTTTGTTTTCTTTGGAATCCTTCATGTTCAGTGTAGCCGCATACAATATATAATGAAACACTGACCAAAATCATTTCGTACCTTGTTCCTACACACATTTTGCTGAAACCTCATTTGTTAGAAGAATATTAATTGCTGAAAAGCACTGTTGCATAATATCTGGTTCAATTAAAAATTATGGTTTTGTTATCAACTGTAACCTTCAGACCTGATGGTGGCTGTTGAGGGCAGAAAAAATACAATACAAACTCCTACATTTGGTAGAGAATGGTAACGTTCTCTTCTGTGGCAGAGGTTTATTCTTTTTCTTCAGTACACTTGTTGCTGTTAGCAAGAAAGTAGAAAAACTCTTTGCTTTTTACTTCAGAATTAGTCAGTGGCAGTATTTATGACACCGTACGTAATGGCTTGCTAGAAGATGGCATAAATTCTTCCATATTTTTAACCTTTGAAAAGGAATGCTATTTGTTCTATAAATAACATGGTGGTGCGTACAGGAATTCAGTGCACAGCAGGCATTGTTACATTTGAACTCTGTAAAGATTTTGGCTTCAGTTCATGTGTTAGTAGTAACTATTGAGGAAGGCACAAATTCTGTGCTATGTTGCAAAGTGGTGAGGGTGTCACTTCACAGAAGATGCAATTCACACCTCTGTGGACAGTCCAGCTCAGGGCATCCTGTACACTCTGTTTGAGATCTTCCATGGAACTTAAATGATGCCATGGACTTCAGGTTAACTGTTTACAATTGGGTAAAAGTTTCACTTGTGGGAATAAAAACCAGAATATATTATTTACTGTTTAGATTTAGGGCTTTATTTCCTAGTGTATAATATGAAGTCTTGGTGGCATTGTTCCTGTTTGGTTTGGGTTTAGGTTTTTTCGTTGTAAGTCTGTGGAAGACCCTTTGCTATTCTGCAGTGGAGGTGTGTTGGTGTGCCTGTCCAGTACGTGCAGAAGTGCAGATACCTGATAGCAAACAATGTGCTTCTCTTAGAATCAGTTCTTGGCTGCTGCTTAGATCTGAATGCCAAAGATCTGGCTGTAAACACGATTTCTGTATCTGATGAGTGGTCTTCCCACAATTAGTAGCTCTTTGGGATAAACCTATGTTTTGGTTCAAGGTGCCATATGCAAGGAAATATCATCCTCACTTCTTCAGTTTCCTTTCATTCAAAATGTCCTGTTAACAGGGCTTATCTAAGATGTTAAGTCCAGAAGATAATTCCGTTATAAATAGTTTTAAAATGTGTATGCCACAGGGAGAAGTTACACTCTTTGGTCTCTTGGGTTTGGTTTGTTTTTTTTAATCGCAGTGTGATTTCTGACAATGAAGATTTTTTAAAAAGCAATGGGAACTGCAGCATTTTAGTCTTTTATATATGTCAAAAGTGAAAAGGACATGATGCCTTTTTATGCATTTCTGATGCATATGGAAAATGCAAATCAGATGTTGGATTCCTCTCACATAATTGATATCTGTGCTACAGTAGGCAGAAGGGTGACAAGGGACTCTGTCAAATGAACTGCAAGTCTTCAGTGTAGTCAAAGTAGTGGAGTAAATTAGGCAGTGCTCTGCAGAGTGGCCTGCGACTAACTAGACTGCTACTGGTACTCACGTGAGCACAGGCGTTTGTGCACTGCGCTAATGCTAATCTGCGTCACCCAGTCTGTGCCTGTGCTCAGATGTGGTTCTCTGGCTTAACAGATAATAGATTTCCATCAATTTGGCTTCTCAGGCTTGAAATGGTAAAGTCAGGTCCATTAGTCTCCTGCACAGTTGAAAATATTTTGGGTATTAAATCAAAATCTTTTGTCGTCCATGTATAGACAGTGCCCAGTCCTCTTTGCTCTTGAGGTTGCTGCCAAGCCTCTTGCTTTGAGGCTCAATTTCTTTCTCCTGCACATTTGGACAAGCAGAATATCTGGAATTTGTTGCTTGAGAATTCTGTAGGCTCCACAACCTTCCAGGTGTCTTTATCCTTCCTTCCAATCCACAACTCTCTTACTTCACCACAGCAGCCACCATTTTACATTCTGGAGTACTTCCTTTATCACATCAGGCAGTATAGAAAATGTACTATGTAGCTGTTATTTCTGGGTTTTCCCACTCTCCTCTTCTTTTTCACCCAGATGATTTAGTTGAATTAACTGAATTTTATTAACCTCAAATCCTTTGTCTTAAGTCTAAAAAACAAAAAAAAGGAATTTTAAGAGAGGTTGGGCCAACAGTCTGGAATGTTCCCTGTCCATAGGCATAGTTCTTAAGATGTATCATGTTTTCTAACCTGAATATTCTGTTTCAGGTGCCAGTTGCAAAGTTTCAAGAACTGAGATACAATGTTGCTCTTATACTGAAGGAAATGAATGACTTGGAGAAAAGGAGTGTGCTGAAGATCCAGGACTGAACACTTTTAAACTGGGAGTTTATAGAACAGATCTGAAACCCTCAGCGTGTTTTGTGAACAGCAAAGCAGGGGACTGTCACCACTTTGCCAGTCTGAACTGCAATGTAGCATTTATGATGTCTGCTGTAAATATTTTTTCAATTCAAGTGTTAAAAGCACAAGCTCTTTTCATAAGACTTAGGAAAACCAAAAAATGTATCTATGAAAATGTATAATGCATTTTTGCATGATTCATCAAAACATTTTTTAAATAACTATCTTAATAGATGTAAGAGTCATTTATTTCTGATTATGATTCATCACTCTAATTATTTTTGAAAGCCTGCTACCGGAAGCCCTATCAATGTATATCATAAGAAAGCTCTGCAGTATCTCAAATAAATAAAATTTAAAAAAACACTCCTGCGCTGTAGTGTGACAAATATTAACTTTAGTTTTGCATAAGTAAAATTGCTGTCTGGCTTCTCATGAAGTGACTGAGGTATAGCTACAGACACTTAAAGGCTAATTTAGAAGAAAATGGGAACTCCGTGGATCAAGAAAGAAGTATCGACTGAGCTTCCAGAACTAATTCCATGGACTTGCAGAAGTGGAAAGGTGCAATCTAAGTCTTTATCTGGTTGATCAGAATGGGTTAAATAGCAGTAATTGCATCAATTTCTAACTGGAAATGCCTGCCTTTTGTTTCATGTATTTCCTATATGTTATATGTGAATGGAGTCAGCTGACATTACGGGGCCAAACCTCTGGCACTGCGATGACAGCGAACAGCAGGAGGCAGTAACCTTGTAGACCACTACAGCCATATACTCATCAATGGTGCAAGTCAGACCCAGGATGAAGAGGATGCGTACAGCCTCTGGGATGAAAGTCACAGGTATGAAGACATCCAATCCCCAGGTCAAGAAAACAGTTAAGTATAGGCTGAAGTTCCCTGAATTGGTCAGGCAGTTGGACTAGCTGATCATCGTGGGTCCCTTCCAACTGAAATATTCCAAGTTACTCCTTTGCCCCATGAGTAAACCTTGGAGGAACTCCCTTAACTTGAAGCATGTGTTTTAAGTCTCGTTTAAAGGCCATAAGACCACAAGTATGTCCCTAAGAGCTTTGCCAAGAAGGGACACATTCCTCAAATGTTGCCTGAACGAGTTTTTCCCCCAGCAGCAAAGATACAGAGGCTGTGAGCAATGGCTTGAAGACAGCACAGGCCATGGGCACTAGAACTGTAGGATTTACCTGGCTATCAAAGGTAGTTTAGAGAGCAGGTGCCACTGCTATTGTTAAGCACTGGCTTATTCTAGCTGCTTTCAGGGTTTCTGCCTCACTAGTACCACCTGTACTTCTCTCTCTCATTTTTTGTGATTGTACAACTTGCCTTTATCTCCCTCACTCTGCAGAAAACTGCTGAAATTAAAATTGTGGATTCAGGAGGCCTTTTACACACCCACAGTTGTTTGTGTAGGAAAGGATGACTTGGCTCTTGGATTTTAAGACTCACAGCAGGCATAAAAAGACTTCATTGTCATACTTTTTTAAGAGGAGACTTCTCTGACAGCAGTCCATACCAATCTAAAGACAGCTAAATAGCTGTGGTCCAGAAAGCTTTAGCATTAATTTGATGTTTTCTTTTTGGTTTTACTTTGTGAAGCTTGTTCATCTTCTTTCCGAAATTACATTATCACAAGCTGTGAAACAAAACATACATTGTTATGTTCCTTGTTATAACCTTTTCCTTCTGAATGTTTAGGTTTACGTGGTTCCAAACCAGAAAGGTATCTCAGCTGTAACCGTGAGAGTCTTTTCAGACAAATGGAACGCTGCGTGGGTATAACATGACTGATTGCTCAAGACATTTGCAAAGTATTTTTTTACTGCTCAGAGTAGAAGAATCCATAAATACCTTTACCTTCTAGACAGAATATATTCATTCAGGTGTTCTCCCGTAACAGCAATTGTCCATGTTCTCCAGAAATGGAAAGGCTTCCTGACTGTTTTCCTCACGTTCTCTGCAAAGGGTCATCGACCTCTTAGTCTCAAGTTTGTCTTGCCACACGTAAAGCAGGAGTTTGCTGGAACTGGAGGTTTACCATGCACACTGAGGGGTACTTAAATACTTGGGATTTATATTCCTCTCTACTTAAAAGAAGAGTTAATTTGGGCTTTCCTTCTGACAGATTAGCTTTCCAGTGAAACAGCAGTTGTCACCAAAATGGCTTGCGGGAGTGGCTAGTGGATAGTTCCTCAGTTTTGCTAAAATAAGAGCCTTCAAATTATTGTTAGGTTTCTCAGAACTTTATGGTGAATTGTGTGTTAAATATTTGTTCAACACTGAAATATCTTCTTAATTCACAATTAAAATACTCTGGAATTTGAATTCCACTGAATTTCTGACTGTAGCCCTTTCATTCCAATACAGAACAAAAGTAACCTGCTAAGAATGTGGGTATGTCTGAACAGAAATTATTTTACCCAACTCACTCTAGGTTTGGTTACGCTTCAAGGACACACTGTGAATCCCCCTTTCTTTATCACATGGTGAAAGATACAGCTCGACTGGGATGCTCGCTTTGTCGGTCCTGAGGTCTTGTCAAGCTGATCACTAGTCACTCATCAATTAGGAAGGTAGGAGGTTTGCGTGGGAAGGGCACTGGTTTTTTTTTCTTACTACAGACTGTTCACGGATCAACAAGGACCTTTCACAGGTTCTATTGGTAGTTTTCCCTGAGAAGCAAACCCTAGTGATCCAGTTGCTTTCTCTATTTGATGGTGCCATGCAGTTATTGAAACTGAATAATGTATTTGTCAATGTCTTCATTCTGGTGATTTTCTAACCATAGCATATGAACATAAATTTCTCCATTACACCTTTTCTTTCATTTCCTTTATAGTATATAGAACATTATGCCTTTTCTTTCAAGATTCATGTGTCAAAACATATTTAAAATAGAACTTGGTTGTTTTTCAATTTAAATCATGTGTGTATAACATCAGAGATGCCCATTGCATCCAGGAGTAGTCACAGTAGGCAGAATGCAAAAGGAGAGTTAAAGGTGGTTGCCAGAAGACATTCAGAGATTCAGTAGCAAAATATCACAGAACTCGCATGTCTTCACTTCCTGTTCTCCAACTGTAAGTGTAGCTTCCTGACGTAATGGTCAGACCTCCCTCTTGTTTGTTTGTCTGGTTTTTTTAATTGGCTCAACTCCATGGGCCATCAGTCCAAATCTGTTATTGCCTACGGACTTTAAGGCCCGGTTGGATGAGGCTGTGGGCAACGTGGTCTAGTGGAGGGTGTCCCTGCCTGTAGCAGGGGGATTGGAACTACATTATCTTTAAGGTCCCGTCCAACCCAAACCATTCTATGATTCTATGGCTATTACAGTGTGTGCAGAGCACTTGAAAATAAAAAGCCATCTGTGGCTGTATTTGTGATGTGACTTTTCACATCCCTGCTTCAAGTAGAGAAGGAGCTTTGTCAGCATGACTAGTAGGTCAGAATTTCACACTTGGGTTAGCTGTGTTTGAGAGGAGAAACAAACAGGTTTGATGGTTGTTTTTGTGGTCTCAAAGTGTGACGCAGATTGTAGCTTCAGAAGAAGGCTGAAGAATGTAGTCATGCTCTCCTACTGCCTGTTACACCAGCCATTAACTGCTGGAAGAAGATCAGTATTGTCCTCGTTGTCATGAAAAGGGAGAAATTAAACCTCCCTTTGTAGAAAAATCATACAAGGGAGATGTGCTTTTGCAGAGTGAGTCACCTCCTAGCTTTAACTTCTGTTTAACTGAAGGATAAATCTGTTCTTGATCTCATGAACAATGCAGGTAGGTAGGGGGTTGCTGGGGTGGGGTTTTTTTTCTTTTTTCTTTTGCCGTTTTTTTTTCTTTCTAATCAAGTACACCTCATGACCCACTGCCGCTCCAAGTCCATGAATATATGTATGAATGTATGAAAACTCCATGCTTTCAGGATGTGTTATATAAAAACACCCCAGCATATCTAGATTATGTACATTCAATTTACACAGCTGTTTTTGCTAAAACAGTCTTTGCAGAGCCAGGCCTGATGTCAGAATCAAATATTTTGTAATTGTTTGATTTGTAGTGAACAGTAAATTATTGTCTTGGCTTTAAAATATTTTGCCGTTAGTGACTGTACGGCTTGCTCTGTACCTGTCACACCCCACAAAGTACTAACATTTACCAAACACCACACATACCAGGAACTAGCAGAGGCAGAACCAGCTTGTTTCTCCCCTAAGAAGTCACAGAGTTCTTGCCCATAGGCCATTGGTGATAAGGTCTTAACTATTTTCTGGCTTTGGATAAAGGTCCGTGTTCTGAACCCTCCTAAGCATACAGCTTCCACCACGGGAGTGGTTCATAAGCACAGATGCCCTTTTCTCTTGAAATGTTTCAGCCCTGTCCCTGCTGGTGTAAGAGAATTCCCAGAAGTATGTTTCACAGTGCTTTTTTGAGACTCATTTCAGTCCCAAGTGATCAGACTGTCAGCTAGCCCTGCGGATGCCTTCATACATTGTAAATAGAAACTGTGGAAGTTCTTTTCAGAGCACAAATGCTGATTACATTTTCTCTGATAATCTATTTCCATTCCCTATCTTGAATTCATGTGCTGCTAGAAACCCTCCCTTTATACCAGGACTTATCTCTTTAAGCGTCTGCTATGTAACTATGTAAATACTGGTGGCGTATCCCTGATAGAGAGATTGTCATTGCATTGCTACTGGTAACCAGTGGTTATGTCACTTTCCCTCGCTTGAATAGACTTTGACTCATAGTGGTTTTCAGGACAATGGTTATAAAATAACACACTGAGGGGTTGCCGAGACTATAGTTTTGCAATAGAGACAACTGTTGACCTCAAGCCTACAAGAAAACAATTTTATTTTCTTTTTTCTTGTTTCTGTTAAGGGTTTTGTTCTTTTATAGCATAAGTTTTTCTTGCATGAAAGTTTGGAAAACAAGAAGTCGATGTTAGCAAGCTTGAGTCTGGTGGGAAAACCCCACAGATCCAAGCACAAACACTAATTCTTTCTAACTCTTCTGAAGCATTGCTTAACTGAAATTTTAAGTGCTTCAGTTGTCCTACCTTTCTTTGAATTATTTGATGGCAGGATGTGCTATACTTTGGATTATTGTCCAACTTAAGTGATGGCAGAAAATTACTGAAACTAGCAGTTAATTGAATAACCTTTTTCTAATTAATGGACCTGCCTGGGAACAATGGTTAGATGATGAACTTTTTTTTTTTTTTTTAATAGATTCAAGAGCCCTAGTGACAAGGGCCAAATTTGTGGCAGGTGCAAAATGTCTTAGCATCATAGGAATCAAAGACAATTGAAGAGTCTGATGTCTGGCTGTTTCCAGGTATATATCTGACTTTCTATATAAGCTTAAGGATTGCCTACACATGGACACATAAACATCACAAAATTAGCCCTCATTATTGAAGTGTATATTATTAGGATATGAAATCCAGAATGTAAGTGGTTTAAAATTAGTTTTTCACTTTAAACCTAAATTCATCTGAACTATCTCAAGTATCCTCTCTAAACAAGGTCTTGCAAAAGTTACATTACCTCTCCTTTCTTCCATCGTTTGTCCTGTCCATTCAAGCCCCATAGGTAGGGCTTGTCCCTTAATACCTGCTGAGCTTACACAGTCTAAGCTGAGGAGTCCAGACACTTCTGTAAGTAAGAAATGGGAAATTAATTCCTTCATCCCCTCTCTTGAGCTTTGTGAGGAGGCCAATAGTGTCAGTGATAGGATATCCTCAGAAATTTCAAATTCTGCAGCAGATTTTAAGACAGTGTGAAAAGTGCCCTATGTTTTTAGAGTATTTGCAAATGTATGTATATATATCACGGACATTTCTAGAAACTGTAACTGTAGATCTGTGTAAAAGTGCAAACAGAAAAAAAAAAGAAATCAGACAACTTCTTTTAAAACAAACAACTGTTTCTATTCTATGGTAGCACAGGTCATTTTCTCCCTAGGCTACATTTAGCACAAACAGTTACACAGCTAGTACAATCCTTTCATATAATGAAAAGTGGTGGGAAAGTGCAGATTGAAGTGATCAACACATCTGGTCTTAAATAAAACAAACATACATCATATTCAATGTGCTTTTTTATCTAGAACCTGGCATGGACAGATGTATCTATGCAATATGCCACACTGCATGACCAAACAAACACATTTTCCTTCTAATGTTCTGCTTGCTTATCCTAAAAGCATGATTACCTGACAATAAAGTAGGTTCACTACTGCGTAACGCTTAACGAGGGTGATTAACTGTGTAACTGCAGCCTTTAAAATTCCAGTTCTAGCAGGAAATGGCATTCTTGTTTCTCAAAATCGCTTCGAACTGCTATTTCTTTTGTATTACCAAACCCGGGAGTCAATTCAGTTTCTCACCGCGCTGTCACTGCAGACCAAGGGGTAACCGTAACTTTCAGCGTGCCCGGGCTGCC